>NW_026623328.1:2146375-2184217 GCF_030028575.1 Malurus melanocephalus | reverse complement strand
AAAAAAAAAAAAGAGAGAAAGAGAGAAGAAGGTTGTTAAAAGGAGAATAATAATAAATAAACCAATGAAACGGACACACGAAAAGGAAACCCCCAGCGACAGAAGTGATGGTTGACGGGGAGACGCTGGACTCGCCGCTCAGTCGGGAGAGCGCGGCCGCGTCCCCGCCAGACGCTTTTTTTTTTGGGTTGTTTTGCTTTAAACTCGTTGCAATGTTTGCATGCTGTCTCCAGAGGCCTTTTTTTCCAGTCCTGTCCAGTGCTTTATTCTCATGTAATGCTACCGACTGTGAGATTAAAAACTGTAATAAAAAAAAACCATTCCATACGGACGCGGCACATCCCGCCTTGGCCCCGCTCTGTTCCAGCTCTGCTTCCTGCGGGTCCTGAGATCCCCTAAAAGGGGGAAAAGTGGGGRTGGATGGATCCCCCAGCTCTGCCCAGAGTCCCCAAATTGGTGGGGATGGGGCAGCTTGGCTCCATCGTGCCCAGTAGAGCTGACGAGGTTGTGACAGCAATGCTGAAGCCCCACTTTAGTCCAGGCTTTACTTTCTGATGTGAATCCAGGGAATGCAGTTTGRGGCTGATTCCTGAACCTCACGAACCTCATTCCCTTCCCTGTTTGCCTCAGCCTGGGGATGAAGTTGTGCAGCAGGACCCCCGACCCCAAAGGAGTTGTCTCTATGCGATCCCTGCAGGGACCGGGATTGAGACCGAGACTCCTCGTGGAGAGGGGTTAAAGGCAAAACTAGGGAGTGCTGGGACACAGGAACAGCTCAGGGCCGTGTGGGGTGGGGGATGGAGCAGGAAGAGGGGAGATGGGCTCACACCCCGTTCCCCTGACACCCCGGGGTGTCCGGAGGGTGCAGGACACCCGATGGATGTGACGTGGCTTTGGTGGCGTTTGATGTCCCCCGGACTGACCCCCCTCCCGTTGTCCACATCCCCCCCGTTTCTCCCAGCGCTCCGACAGGCCCCAGCCGCATAAGCAGCTTTACTTTTTGGGCTTATGAAGATTAAAGTCATTTACAGGCAAAGCCTGCAAGAAACGGCTTTGGGAATGGGAGAAATACCCGCGGGGTTCACGTGACGGGAGGCGGCGGGGAGGGGTTTGCTCCTGTCCCCCACCCTGTCCCCTCCTGTCCCCTTGCCCTGGGTTACTGCTGGCGACGGGCCACTGCCAGCTGTCCAAAAAAAAAAGAGGGAAATGAACCAAAAAATCATTTAGACCTTTGGTTTTTCTCCAAACGGCACCGCACTTCCCATTTTTGAGACTGTGCCTGCTCTCAGGGATGGTGTTTGGTGCCTCAGCATCTTCCGGGATGTAGCTAGAGGATGCCGAGAGAGAACTGCTGGAAGAAATCCCGTTATTCCTTGCAGATCAGGGAGTTTAACCCTGCCCAGCCGCGGTGCCTCAGTTTCCCCGCACAGAGTGGGTTGTTCCTGTGGATCTCCTCCACTCTGAGCTGCTGCCCGGAGCTGCTCATCCCGGATCCCGCTGGGTGATTTCCCCCCGGGGATTTCGGGGCTGTGTCCATCAGTGGCAGAGGGGACAGGCCGAGTGACACCCCGGGGCTCCGGGCTGCTGCCTCACATCACGTCCCGTTCCTCCTGCTCCTCCCGCGGGCACCGAGACGGGCGCTGGGCCCAGTTGTGTCAGCTCCCATCCTGCCTCAAATTGCCGGCGTGAATCATCGGCGGCRGCAGCGGCGGCGTGCGGGGAGCTCTGCCCGCAGCCAGCACCGGGCTGTCCGTGCGACGGCACCGGGCAGCGCTCCCTGCGCCTTCCCCGCACGGTGTGCGATTWAAAAACTCCTGAGAACCCAGCTTTCGGTTCGGACAGCTCTCCTGTCCCTCCCCGCACCGCTGAGCGGGATCCCAGCTCGRGCTGGATGGAGCTCGGGGACCGCAGAGGGATCGGGACAGGGCTGGGAACAGCTGGGATTTGGCTTGTGGAGCCTGCCGCGGGTGACGGGACCATTCCACAGTCACACATSCTGTGCTTTTCTGTCCCTGCCCATCGCCTGCAGCCCGCACGGAGTATCCGGAGCCAAAGTGTCCCTCCATCGCCGGCCCCGGCTCCTGTTCCCCCAGCAGAGATCCTCTCTCTCCCCATTAGGGCACCTTCCGCCAGCTTTGGCTCCTCCCCGTGTCCCCACACCCCGCCTGCCCTCTCCCCGTCACCCGCAGAGCTGCAGCCAGCCTTGCTCTCCCTAAACACCCCAAATCTCACTCTCCCTTCAGAGGAGCCCAGTTCCAGCTGCAGCAGCCGCTCGTTTCCCATTTCCCGGGATCGCCAAGCCTCCACCCCACAAGGAGGGGGTGCAATGAGCCCCTCAGCACTGCTTGGGGCTAATTACCAGCTCTAATTACGGCCCCTCTGCTCCATCCATCCTTGGAGCGCGGGCTTCCCAACCCCTGGCATCCCTCGGCAGCATCTGCGCGCTGCCGGCACCTCCTCCCCCTCCGCGATCGACTTTATCACGAGGACTATTTTTAGCGTGGTGTACAAAGCCATTCCCATCACCGTTCCGTGGCGTTCACCTCTCCGGCTCCTTTCTCTCTCTCTTTTTCCGGTTTTTTCGGTTTTATTTTTTTGTTTTTTGTTTTTTGGTGGGTTTTGGGTTTTTTTTTTTTTTTTTTTTTTCTCCCGAGAACTCCAGGAAACGAAGGCAAGGGCGGGAAGATCCCCCGTGGGAACGCMGCGCGTGTGCGGGGCCGTGTGTGCGCTCGGGCTGGCGTGTGCCTTTGCTCGGGGCTCGCTCTCTCCACCGGCACGGAGCAGCACATGCTCGCCCCATGTGCCTGTTTACATGCTCTGTATGTCTGTCCGGCTGCATTTGTGTCACCGCTCGGGTGCAGACACCCAGCACCTCCCTCTTCTTCCTCACCTCGCACAGCACCCCTTCTCCCGGCAGGGATTGCGGCCACCCTGCTGTGACCTGCTTGTCCTCCTCTTTTGCCAAAGCACCCCAAAAGCGCCAGTGCCTGGGGACAGGGGCTGTGTGTCCCGTGTGACAGAACCATTCACACCCCAAACCCCCCATCCCCTGGGACAGGGGATGTATATCCTATATAACTATTCCCACCCCAAACCCTTATCTCTCGAGATGTATGTCCCATGTGACAGAACCATTCCCACCCCAAAACCCCTCATCCCTAGGGATGTATGTCCCATGTGACAGAATCATTCCCACCCCAAAACCCCTCATCTCTTGGGATTTATGTCCTGTATGACAGGACCATTCCCCAAAAGTGCCAGCACCTCAGGATACGGACTGGTTGTCCTATATGACCATTGCCACCCCAAACTCCCATCCATCAGGATGTATGTCCCATATGACAGAACCATTCCCACCCCAAAACCCCTCATCCCTAGGGATGTATGTCCCATATGACAGAACCATTCTCACCCCAAACTTCCCAAAACCCAGTATTGACAAGTCGGGGCAGCCCCGTGCCCAGTGACACCAAGATGAGAGAAGGGGATTACGAGTAGGGAATTGAGGGGACATCACAGCAGCATTCCCGTTCCTGGCTTCCCTTCCTGGAGACCCAGGGGTTGCTTTGCCGGGACACCCTTGGGTGAGGAGGGTGTGCACTGGGATTTTTTCATCCTTTTGGGGATTTTGACAGATTCTGGGAATTTAAATGCTTTCTAGGTCGCCTCCTTRGGTCAGGGAAAGGCACCTTGGGTTTTATTTCCACCCCAAGCTGTCCTGCAGTCCGTCTTAGTCTTTTTTTTCCGGCTTTTGGAGTTCTGTTCAATCAGGAAGTAATTTCATTTTGGTATTTTACAACGTCCTTATCCAAACTTCCTTTCTTCTCTCTGTTAGTGGCACTTGGATCCCAGTCAAGGGTCTCCCAGAAGGGATCCCGCTGCCCTCCGAAGTGATGTTTTTCTCGAGACCTTCAGGATATTTTCCCTCAGTCTCCTGGGAGCTGGTGGTCCATGACAGCAGTGGCATTGATGTCACCATATCCCCAAGCGCAGCAGGGTGGCCCTGTCCCCATCCCATGGGAGCACCCCCGTGGGCAGGTGGACAGAGCGAAGGTGACTCGGCCGCTGCGCCCGGGGTCAGGGCTGAGCGCGGCGGTCCCTGCGGTGCCGGTGCCTGTCCCCATCACCACAAGTGACAATCARCTGCCAAGTGCCGGCCTGACTTCCCCCGGCGGCAGCGGGCTGCCTGCTTTCTTTGGAAACGCCTTCTCATTTCCTGCCCGTCGCGGCTCCGGAGCGCGCACACGCGGCTTTCCAGGATTCCTTCGCCTACTCCTCAAGGGTTTAAACACTCGCATTCCCTGGATTTCGGGCTGACAAGGATCAGGTTCCTGCCCTCTGATGGCCTTACTGCCGCGGCACTGCCGCTCAAGGTCACCGAGCCTTCCCCTCCCCARTCCGCGGGATCGCTCCAGGATCCGGCCCCTCCAGGGCCGTTCAGGCATCTCTGGAGCGTCGTGCGAAACCCCGGCTGTGGTAACTGCTCCTTTGGAGCCAGTTACCTGGAAAGAAGAGCTGGAATGATCCCCTCKCAGCATGGCAGAGGGAACCGCTTGCATCCAATTTAAATCAGGTGTCAACGCTGAGAGAGGATCCTCTTAACTTCCACCGTCTTGTCTGAGGCTGCGGCGGGGGGACGTCTCATCTCGCTGCCGTCTAATCCGTGGAGATGTGTGATATAGCATAAGCTAATATAATAGGTCATGCAAGGATTTCCATCTCATTACGGCAGGTTAGAGTCCTGGCAGGAGGGATGACTCATTCCTTACTTGAATATATTTCAGGGATAAGGAGCGCTTCGGCGGCCCGAGGAAAAGCAAACGGGGAAATCAAGCACCTTGAAGCGTCATTTACCAGCTCGCTGCACCCTCTGATTGTCCCCCCAGCTCTCCGGCCTCTCCAGGAAAAGCCAAGGGGGCGGGAGAGCTGTAAAACCTCCCCGGAGGTGCTTTCCTTTGCCTTTTCCTCCATCCCTACAAAGCCCGGGCTGCGAGAGGCGGCCGAGGCCGGGCCGGAGAGCGACCATCGCTGCCATGTGGGACGGGATCCGAGGCGCTGCCGGGAGCGCCGGGCGGGTTTGCACCTCCTTGCCTTGGCCGAGTGTTGCTGCTCGTCAGGAGCTGTTTGCTCTTAGCTCCTCAGACAGGGAGGCTCCGTGGGAGCTGACCCATCTAACCCAGCCGGAAAAAATCGGTCCTGACTTCCAGTCTCTTATTGTTAATGGATGCTCACGGCGAAATCCGGAGTGAGCCAAGCTCCCGGGWCCAGCCGCATCCCAAAGCTGCTCCGAGCCCACGCGAGGCTCAGACCAGCACCCAGGGGTGCTTTTGCTTCTCCCTGCCCCTCTTTTCAGCCAGGCTGACAGCCGGAACGTGACCACTCCGCTGGCAACGGGACATCTGCGGAGCGCCCGGGGCTCCCAGCCTGTTTCTCAGCAGGCTGTGGCAGCTCATTGTGGGTTAAAATTAATTTTCCWTGGGTTTTCCATGGGAAAATGCTTAGGGAGGGCCTGCGGATCGGTGTGAAAAGCAAAAATCATCACTTCAAAAAGCTGTTGAGGCTCCTGAGCTGCCAGCTCGGGGTGAGCAGCAGGCGCAGCGGCACCTGCGCGGTGGGGGATGCTGTGGGTGACGCTGGAGTTGTGCCAAACGGCGCCTGGGAGGGATCTCCCTCATCCCGGCGTCAGTCTGAGCATTTGGATGCACTCGGGGGAACTGCTGGCATCAATCAGGGGGCTCTGCTCCACCAGGAGAGCCTCCACCAGCACAAATCCCCTGTGTTACCTCCGAAAGTTCCAATCCCTAAGAGCAGCGGTCACTGTCAAGCGGCTGACCGGATTATTATCCAAGAAAAAATGCATTATTTTAAAATCTGTTTTCCTCCTAAGACATAATTTTAACTTGGGGGGAGGGGGGAGGGGCATGGGAGGAGATGGGCCGAATCCCCCTCCCTCCGTCACTTTGTTCTGTCGCTTCACAGCTGTTCCATCATTTTAATCTGCAGAGATTGTCTTTATGTTTCGGAAATGAAATGATTTCCCGCAAGCCGGGATCGGGGTTTGGATCAGCGCTCGTTTTTCATGAGCGGAGAAGAAAAAAAAGGGAGAAATGTCTGCTAAAGCCAGGCTGGCCATCTGGAAGGGAGGTGCGTCGCTGATGCCATTAATTGCTCACTCCCCAAGGCCTGGAATACGGCTGCAGTCAAAGGGAAGAGCAGGAGCGGGAGTGGGGTCGGAGAGATCGCGGGAATGATGCAACAAAATCGATGTCTGCTCCATCCTCCCGATTTACSTGATCGATAAATGCTTTTGCGCCTGGGTTTTGGGGGCTGCGAGCAGCTTTAGTGATGATTAATACCGTAAAATCACGGAATCACAGAATCCCCGAGTGGCTGGGGTCRGAAGGGACCTCAAAGCCCATCCAAGTTCCACGGGCAGGGASACCTTTCGCTRAACCAGGTTGCTCCAAGCTGGCCTTGGACACTTCCAGGGATGGGAATACTTCCACGGAAATCATTAATAGGAGAACGGGGAGGGAACTTTTGGGCACGCCAAAAGGATGGRTGGATAAGCAAACAACAGTTGTGACCGGTGCCCGGTACATACGGCTTGTTCCGAGTGTCGAGCTCGGCTTTTCCTTCTGCCAGACCCGAAGGAGGGGGGACGGAGTGGGAAAAAAGGGAGCTGGAGTGGGTTTGGTCCTCTGGTGGGATGAAACAGCAGCGAATCACGGAGGGAAGGGGTATCCGGGGGGCTCCCCGCAGCCCCCGCCATGGCTCCATCCACCCCCGGTGCTCCCGGGGGGCTCTGGGGGCTCCTTCTTCCCGCGGGGATGGCGGCCCCGGCGATGTCCCGGGGCGGGTTAGGACGGCGGCGGCTCCGCCCGGCGGAGGGCGGCGGGGCCGGGGGGAGGCGGCGGGGCCGAGCGGGAGGCGGTGCCGCCGCCGCCGTGCAGGGACACACACACCGGAGCTGTGCGAGCCCCGGTGCTGCAGCGCCCGCTCCGCTCCGTTCCCGGCCGGGACCTCTCCGCCATGGGCGGCCGGGCGGCGCGGCCCCGCTGAACCCCGCACACCCCGGCAGCTGCTCCAGCACCCCCGCAACTCCGCTCCGCTGCCGCCGGCATCCCTGGAGCTCGGGGCTCCGCTGCCCTGGGAACTCGCCTCCACAGCATCCCGGCTGCCCGGGAACTCCGCTCCGCTGACCCCGGTTCCTCCGTCTCTCGGTACTCCGGCATCCCGGGAACTCCGTACTCCGCCGCCCCGGGAACTCCGCTGCGCTGACCGCTGGTCCCGGCTCCTCGGGAATTCGGTACTCCGTCATCCCGGGAATTCATCTCCRCTGACCCCATCTCCCCCATAACCCCGTGCCCCAGCTCCCCGGGTACCCATCTCCCCCGTCCTTGCCTCCTCTGCCACCCGGTGCCCCGGCATCCCGGGAGCTCAGTACCGTCACCCCGGTGATTCATCTCCGCTGACCCCATCTCCTCCATAACCCYGTTCCACAGCTCCCCGGGGTCTAGCTCTGCTGACCCCGGCTCCTCCATCACCCGCTATTCCCGGGAAATTCAGCTCCGCTGACCCTGGCTCCCCGGGAATTCGGTACTCCAACTCCCTGTGATCCCGCATCCTCCACAGCCCAGKGCCCCAGCTCCTCGGGAGCTCGACTCCACKGAGYGCGGCTCCCCCACGGGAACTCATCYCCCCCGTTCCCAAGTCCTCCATGACCCAGCGCTCCCCAGGAGCCCGGCGGCCGCGGCTCTTCCACCGCGCGGTATCCCAGCTCCCCGGGCACTCCGGCTGCCCCGGGGCTCCTTTCCGCTGACCYCAGCTGCTCCGTAACCAGCACTCCGGCTCGCCGGGAGCCCTCATCCACAGCACCCCGGCTTCCCGGTAGCTGCCTGSCCCCGGCACCCCAGCACCGACCGTTTCTCGGCTCCCCGGCACTCCCAGCTCGCTCGCAGCGCCTTTCCGCGGGCTGTCTTCCCGTTCCACATCCCCACCTTCCCCGCTCCTCGCTTCCCGGAGCCCCTCGGTGACCTCGCCTGTCCCCGCTGCAGATCCGCGCTGCCCCCCGGCCCCCGGGCCCCCCGAAGGCGCGGCCATGGCGTTCATGGTGAAGAGCATGGTGGGCGGGCAGCTGAAGAACCTCACGGGCGGCCTGGGCGGCGAGGAGAAGAGCGAGGGCGAGAAGTCTCCGGCCGAGGCGCAGGGCATGACCCGCGAGGAGTATGAGGAATATCAGCGGCAGCTGGTGGAGGAGAAGTGAGTGCCACCGGGCACCGGGCACCGGGACGGGCCGGACCCCTGCGGGAAGGGGGTGCTCCCGCTGCGTCCCCCATCCCGTGCATGGCAGCCGGGGGGAGCCAGCCTTGGGGACAGCAGGACCGTGAGGGAGTTTAATGAGCCCCCTAATCCCTTAATCCGCTTCCTCGCCGGGAGATGGGATTGTTTTCTCCTTTCAGGCTGCGCTGGGGGGAGGAAATGGTGGGAAAACGGGGCTTTTCAGAGAAAATGGGGGGMACTGAGGTTGGGGGGAAGCGCAAACACGGGGGTGGGGGACACGGGCTGTTGGTGAGTGCCCCGTGTGCTTCGCAGGATGGAGAGAGATGCTCAGTTTGCCCAGCGCAAGGCGGAGAGAGCCACGGTCAGGTCCCACTTCCGAGACAAGTACAGGCTCCCCAAGGTACGGCTGTGCTGGGAACGGGGGCGCAGGGGCAGCCGAGCTTCGGGCGGAGCTCTGGAGGGAGGGAGAGGGACAGGGACCCCTCTGGCTGGCCGGGCTTTGAGCCACAAAACCCAAATGCGAACGAGTTCCCCWCAAAACCATCCTTCTCCCCAAATTATGGCCGCTCTCCTTCCACCCCCGAGCACCGCACAGCACCAGCCCCAGACAGCGGGACTCCCAGCCTTGCTCGATCCAGCTCCTCCTCGCTTTTGCCCCCTAAATCCGGCTTGGTGAGGGAAAACCACCTTCACCTCAGACTCCCCGGAGCTGGGAGTGGAGCCGGGGTCACACCTTTCTGCCTGGATTAGCCAGCTCCTCTCCCCGGATTATTTGGCAAACGTCTGCCACCGAAACTCCGGTTCTGAAATTTCCGCACGATGAACGATTCACTAAAAAACAATTTAATCAAGGGATAATTCAGCCGTTCTTGGAATTGTCACAAGCTCGTCTCCCTCCAAACCCACCCTTTATTCAGGAGGAGTCTCTCAGCGGTGAATACTCCAAATTGGAGCCGGGCTAATATTAGTTGCGAAGGGTCAGCTAAGCCAAGTGAGATTGTTCTGATTGTTTGGCGTTGTTCAGCCAGCCTGGATTCGCCCTGCCCCTGCTTCCCACCCCCCTTTTATCGCCAGGAAATAAACAGCCGCAGGATTTCTTTTACCCCCTGCCAAAAGCCAGAAAAGGCAGAGATGGAGATTTTTTTTTTTTTATTCTCCAGGGGAAACTGGGATTTGTTCGCATCTGGCCCCACAATCCCTTCAACTGCCTTGTCGYGCTCGAGATGTCCCTTCTCATCTTTTGACAAGTTTCTTCTGCTCATTACTGATCCCGCCTGGCAGCCGGGCTGCCTCCCTCATCCGGGGCGTCCCCGCGGCTCCCGGCGCGGAGCCGGTCCCGATCGCCGCTGGGAGCGGTCCTTAAGCACACGMGTAGCTTAATGAGGTTCCTCACCCCCCGCCACGCGAGCTGAAACCCAGTTCGCACTGGTGCTGAGCGTGGGTTTTCATCTCAGCTCCCGCTGCGAGCGCCCGGGCTCTGCTCAGCCGCGATCAGCGTCCCACCCCGACCCGCAGGGCCCTTCCCACGCGGTCCTTAAGGGGGGAGGCGGCCCGAAACCCCTCCTGTGGGGTTTGCAGACGCTTCCAGGAGCCCCCTTCCCGCTGTGCCATCCCCCCCGCTCCTGACTCTGTCCCGACCCGTTCCAGAACGAAACGGATGACAACCAGATCCAGCTGGTGGGAGGCGACGTGGAGCTGCCCAAGGAGCTGGCCAAGATGATCGAGCAGGACAACGAGGAGGAGGAGGAGAAGAACTCGGTGATCGGCCAGCTCAGCAACATCCAGAACCTGGACCTTGATTCCTTGAAGGACAAAGCTTCGGCCACGCTAGAGGACCTGAAGCAATCGGCGGAGAAGTGCTCCGTGATGTGACGGGGCTGAGCCCCCCTCGCCGCCGGCGCGACGGCGGGGGAGCGGGGAGGGGACGCAGCGCAGGCTCCGGCGGGGACCGCTGCCTGCGGCGGGGACCCCAGCGACGCCGTCACCCTTTGCCGTGTGTCACTCGGGCCCTCCTGAGCCGTGTGACCCCTCGAGTCCCTGGTGTCCCAGATGTCCCTGATGTGTGGTTTCCGTTCCGTTCTCCGGGCTGAGCTTAGAGCCGAGAGCCAGCATGTGCCCCCCGTACCCCACCGCCTCCTCCCGCGCCCCAAACCAGAGCCGGGCAGGCGGCAGGGAAAGAAGCAGAATGACCTCGGAGTGTCATTGACCCACGCCAGCGTGGCAAGGACGCTGCGCGGTGGCTCTGCCCCCACACTTCCACTCGGCCTCCCAGAAACCACCCGGAGGCTCCGATTTGCCTCGCAAGGACGAGGCAGGGTGTGGAACGCCCCCCTCCCCGCGTCCCGTAGCCATCACCCGAGCAGTGACATCCCATCCCCGCAAGGAACGCCACCCCCGTGCCCTTGAGGGTCCCCGGGAAGGAGCCAGCCGGGAAGGACCCGCTACATGATCCCGTTCATCCCTGCGGGGAGGGGTGCTGAGAACCGCAGGGCTGAATCCTCAATTGACACCAGAGAGGAATAAAAGCCCTCCCTGGTGCCCGCACCAGCCCTTCCCCTCTCCTGGGGTGGGACGCGCTCGTGTCCTTGTTCCCTGCAGGAGAAGAACAGAGTGATATGGGAACATCTCCCCGCCCTCCTGCTCTGTCGTGCCGTAGTTCGTGCGCTGTGCTCGGTCGAGTGTCCCTCACCTCCTGTGCTGTCCCCGTGCCATGGTACTGTTATAACCGGTGGAATAAATACCAGGAGATGTCTATGCATTTCTTTTTCTCCCCGAGCTCTGTTTTCCTGGCCCAGGTTTTGGGGTGCCCTTTCCCGATCCAAGGAGAACAGCATCCCGGAGAAAGCACTGCTTCTGTTTGGTCTGGGACAAAAGGGATGCTGCGAGCAGCTCATCGTCGGGTTTAAAACCAAACAAAATTCTCATTTTTCACAGGATTTGGCTATTTTAACATAAAACCTTGGGAACACTCAGTCTCACGGGCACTGCGGGATGCCTGCGGTGCCGCTCTAAGCAAGGACAYGTCTCTGCAGGGATGAGCCCTGTGCGGTAGCACGGGTGTGACTCCCAGCCCTGAGCCAGGGGGCTCCTGCCGTGAGGCCTCCTGGAAAAACTTGGCATGGGCTGGGAATTTATCGCTCCAAATCCCGTGGGAGCTGATCAGCTGCCGTTTGGTTTGGAAGRGGGAGGTGGGTCACCCAGGAAAGCATGGGAGAGAGTGCAGGGAAGCTGATCTCGTTAATATTATTATTAAGGATGTCGGACCAGGACACGTCTGCCAGGTCAAGAGATTCCTTTCTACCCCCTGATAATCCTTGTGCCAGGGCCAGGGGGTTCTGGGAAACTCCTGACGTCCATCCCTGAAAGGACAGACAGACAGACAGAGGCAGCCCAGGAGTTTCTCTGCCTGTGGGGACACACATGGGATCAGGAGACCCACCAGCAGCTCCGGGGACATGTGCTGCCATCAGATCCCCAGTCCAGCCCCACACGGCAGAGAAACGACAGGGGAGATTGGCAGCAGCAGCTTTAGCTCTGGAAGGGGATCATACCTGATGAGGATCAGCCCAAGCTGAGCTAATCCCCMACAGGAAAGGGATAGCAGGGAGCGGGCATGGCCAGAGCGAGCCCTTGGTGTTTAAATCCGACAGCAAGGCATGATCAGCAAACATCCCATGGGAGCGCAGGATCCCAAGAGGAGTGGGGAGCTGTGGGGCCAGATRTGCAGCCCTGTGGTTCATGCCCCCAAAACCGGACAGGCCTTCCCCCATAACCACCCAGGATCATCCTCCCCAAAACTGGCTAGGATCCCCCACAACCAGCCAAGATCATCCCCCCATAACCAGCCAGAATCCCATCCACAACCAGCCATGGTCATCCCCCACAATCAGCCAGGATCATCCCCACAACCAGCCAGGATCATCCCCACAACCAGCCAGGATCATTCCCCCACAACCAGCCAGGATCATCCCCAAAACCAGCCAGAATCATCCTCAAAAACAGCCAGGATCATTCCCCCACACCCAGCCAGGATCAYCCCCACAGCCCCCCAGGMCCCCCTCCCACACCTTTCCCCGTTCCCCCTTCCCCCGCTCTGCTCCCGGCGCTCTCCCATTCCCACGTGCCGCCACGCAAAGGCCGCGTGAAGCTCGGCGGGTTTATTTTCGGAGCCTCCATGACCCCCAGGCATGTGAAAAGGCGGGCAGCACGCTCTCCCCCCGCCCGGCTCCCCGCGACGTGTTAAGCCTCAGCAAAGCGTTCCCTCCTCCGAGGATGCTCCCAGCCCGCATCCTTCCCGTTCCCGTGCCTGGATCGGTGCCTGTGGCCGGGAGGAGAGGCTGGGATGGGGGAGCAGGAACAGGCAGCCCTCCTCCTGCCCTTTCTCTGCCCAAAAAGGGATTCATCCCCGTTTCCAGCTCTTCCCGCTGCTGTATCCCAGTTTCCTCCACGCCGTACGACTGCTCCGGGCACCAACACGCAGACTAAAAATCTTCAAGTGAAGAATAAGTGTGGGTTAAAGCAGAAAATGAGGTTTTTTTCCTCTTTTACGGGCCCTATATAATTTCCTCACCTATGGAGCCAGGATTGGGATGGGTTTGTCCAAGAAAGCTTGGAAGATGCTGGCAGCAGGGAATTTTGCTGATAAAATTAAGTAAATTGTATTGATCAAATAACATAATTTTTATTGAAAAAAAACCCTGCCTTCCTGCACCAGCTGCAGGATCTCCCTCCTTCCCAGTGCGGGATGAACGAGTGGCTTCCCAAAAGGATAAAGCATTAAACGAGCAATTGTTAAAACACTGAAACAAATGAGGCACCATGAAAGGCTGGGAATCTCCCTTCTCCTATTTGCAGGCAATTAAACTTTTTTTTTTTTTTTAAAAAAAAAGGGAAGGGATGGCCCATCCATCCACCCACCGCTGGTCCAACAATCGGGATTTATCCAGATTAAAGGGCCCTGGGAAAGCCCAAGGTTGGCTCCGCACACTGACCCGCTCTCCCCACTCCACCGCGCCTTTGACCTCGCGTCAACCCACGGGCTGGCACCACGAGGGTGACAGCCCATCTGCCGCTGCCACACCTCTCTGGGTGACAATCCGGCTCCAGGAGGGTTGGAGGAGCCCTTTGGGAGAGCCGGGGGAACTCACGGAAGGGGGCTGGAGCGGAGCAGCTCCTCCCTGTGCGGGCTCGCTTCGTGCCACCTTCCCTCGGTGACATTCGGCCAGCGCTCCAAACCTGGTGCGGGAGACCCCCACATCCCCCCCGACACAAAACCGGGCCACCCCGAGCTCTGTCACCCTCAGGGGAGCATCCCGAGGCTCGTCCTTCATCCGAAGGCTGGGGAATGGGCCGCGCTGGCGGCCGAGCGTGAAGGCAGATGCGATTATCCGCGCCGGCTGCTGCTGCCAGCCGGTGCAGCCGTCCCCGGCGGCTCCGCGCCCGCCACGGGCCGGGGGAGGAYGCGGGCTTGGAAAGAGCTTTAAAGCCTGGGGATATAATCTCTGCTYCCAATAAATAATAATAAATAATAATAATGAAAATATATAGAAATGCCTGGTCTCGTCTACCCGGGAAGCACGGTTTGAGCGTGGAGCAGCCRGCGCAGGGGCAGGATCTGGAGGGAAGGGTGTCTTGGGAAGAGGTCAGAATAACCATGGGACACCCCAAAAATGCCCCATGGCTTACTCCAGCTCCTCTGCCTTCCCTTGTGGCCCRGCTCGGCCCTTCCTCACCCGCCACAAAAAGCTATTGGAGAAAACAGGATTTTACGTAACGGCTCGTGTTGTTCTGCTCCGTGTTTTCCACACAGGCAAAAAATAAAAGGATGGGAAGTGAAAACAAGGTCAAACCTTGCTTTGGCTGCCTCGTGTCCCCCGGGAGCACAGGAAGGGAGGAGGGCACTGCTGGAGCAGGGGAGGGGACACCCCGGGTCCCCAGCCCTCCTCRATGGCTCCAGGAGCCCAGGCTGCCTCTGGGTGCTGGGCTTGCCTGGGGACCCCTCGTGGGGCTCAAATCACAAACCTGAGTGTGCAGGTGGTGGAGAAACCAAAAYTAGAGTTTATTAAAGACAATAAATTACATTCCCTTGAGATACAGTAGATTTTGAGACAAAATCCCTTGTTTTCCAGGACCTCAGCACCCCACACAAGTGACTCCCAGAACATGATTCGGATCTTGGGGTCGTCAGAGCCCTGAGGAGTGGAGCAGAGCTGGTGGRGTGCCGAGGGTGTCTCCCTGAAGGTGATTGATTCCCGCTCCATCAATCCTCGCCGAGCACCGCTCACACTCATAACAGCGAGGATGCCATCGGTACCTGCCCCGCTCCAGGTGTAGGAGGGAAAATCCTCATTCCCAGYGCTCCAGCAGCAGTGAGAGGRAGGTGAGGCCGGGCTGGGACAGTGCAGGGGGGTGCTGGAGGCTGGACGAGCAGCGCTGGATGCTGAGGTAGACGCCGAGCGAGGAAGGCACAGCGGAGCATCCCCGTGCACCCTCAGCTCCCGGCTGGATCCGTGCACCCGGGCTGGGCAGGCTCCCCCGGCATTTGGGAGCAGGAAGAAACACCCAGCCCAAAAAGCAGGGGGGAAATCCTGCCAGAGCCCAGTGCCAGGATAAAAATACCCTTCCCGTGGCAGCCAGCGGCGGGAATTAGAGTGGAATAACCCGGCCGCCGTGCCGGGGGAGGCTGCGGCGGCAGAAGGTCGAGGCAGGGCGGGCAGGGAAATGAGCCAGCGCCTGCCAGAGGGGCAGATGGGCCCGCAGAGCCCCCGGGACCGACAGCCCCAGGGTGACCCCCGAGGCGTCACCCCGGTGCAGGGGACGGAAGCCTTTGCGCCGGCGCGTCCTRGCAGGGCAGCGAGGAGCGTCACTGYAAGGTACAGGCTGTGCCGGGGGACACAGGGGACACTCACTGGGCTGCACTCGCCACTGCCACCCCGCCGGGCGGAGACACGAGGGTGTGCAGGGCCRGGATGTCCCCGTGCCATGGCTGTGGCAGCTGGAGGGACATTCCCCATGTCCCCTGGGCAGAGGGGCACTCACCGCTCCGGACGGACTCTGCCAGCGCCTCCTTGCCCATGGATTGCGCCTCCCGCATCTGCCGAGGGAGAGGAGGCTTTTCCAGCCTTTATCCACCCCCAGCCCGCTCCGGGGTGCCCCCGGTCATCCGTACCTTGATCTGGTCCTTCAGGTACTCGGCTCGGGCCATCAGGGTCTGGATCTGGCAGGGAGACAGAGGGACAGAGGACACAGTGCCTCCGCAGCCGGCCCACAGGGGACAGTGGGTGTCACAGGGCTGGCACTCACCTCAGCGTGGAGCAGCTCCCGCCGCCGCCCCGCTGGCTCCGCTGCAGGGGGAGAGGAACGTGCCATGGGGTGAGGGAGGGGAGCAGGATCCATCCCTGCGCTAAACCCCCCGCCACAGTCCCAACTCACCGGCCAGGAGCAGCAGCAGCTCCCCCAGGCTCTGCTGGTACAGCTCCAGGGTGTCACTGTCATCCCTGCCTTCCTCCTCCTGCGAGAGACCCCGGGGACTGCCAGTGGCTGGGGGGATCCATCATCCCCTCCCCACCAGGTTCGCACCTTCCCCTTCCCTCCGGGGGTGAGGGAACCCCAAGCCCACCCCTCACCTTGGCGATGGCGGCCGAAGCCACCTCCAGCGCYGCGCAGAGCCGAGGCTTGTCCTTGGCCATCTCTGCAAGGGCACGTGGCAATGGGGATGGCCCAAAACCTTCACCCTTCAGCCCAAAACCCCGCCAGCTCCAGCACCGGGGGATCCCCAAAAAGCTCTACCTTTAAGGAGCTCTCTGGCTGGATTGCCTTTCTCCAGGAGGTTCTTGTTGCTGGAGGTGACCAACACCTTCAGCTCCTCTGCTCTGGAGATGTACTGCCCCACCTGTGCACGTTTTGGCGGTGAGGAGACCCCTCAGATGGAGTGCAGAGGATGGGGATGCTGCCCCCCACCTCCCCGGGGGTTTTGGCTCACCTTGGCCCTGATGGCTTCTTTGCGWCGCATGTCGCTTTCATCTGAGGGAAGAAACAACAAAACACCGGGGTGGGTGGGATGAAAACCCCCAAAAATACACCCAGACCCCACACAGACCCCGGGGGACTCACAGTGCAGTGCTGGCACAAAATACTCCAGAGCTTTGCAGTAGAGGGAGAGGGCGGCGTTGGCGTCCCCCTCCTGATCCTTCCTCACCGCCTCCACCACCAGGTTGGTCTGGGGAGCACAAAGCGGGGGTCTCAGAGCTTGGAACCCCCCCAGACCCAGGGAGCAGCCCCCAGACCCCGCTCACCGCCTTGCCGAGGCTCTCGGGGCCGGGGAYGTGCTCCATGTCCACGAAGGGGTGGGCAAAGAAGCGCTCGAAGGAGATGCGCTTCAGAGGGTCCC
Source organism: Malurus melanocephalus (assembly GCF_030028575.1). Taxonomy (NCBI): domain Eukaryota; kingdom Metazoa; phylum Chordata; class Aves; order Passeriformes; family Maluridae; genus Malurus; species Malurus melanocephalus. The sequence continues at coordinate 2,167,545 of NW_026623328.1, read as the reverse complement.
TCTCCAGGAGCTGTCCCAAGAGATCCCGGCATTCCTGAGAGAGCTGGGGCCGGCTGGGAAGCTGGGGAGGGACAGGGCTGAGCCCACTGACCGCTGCCAGAGCCCYCCCAGCTCCMTCCSGCCCCAYGGTACCTCCACAGCCCGGTCACTGCGGATCTTCTCCTCCAGCTCGGCGAAGGAGCGGGAAGCRAAGGGCGGCTTCCCGAAAAGAGCTTCTGTGGGGGGAAAAATGAGCCGTGGTGGGAGATGAGAGGGGGAAACCAGCCCAGAGCAGGGGGGAACGAAAGGCAAACCCACCGTAAAGGATGACGCCCACYGACCACAGGTCCACGCGGGCGTCGTACTGCTGCCGGCACACCATCTCGGGGGCCATGTAGAGCGGGGAGCCCCGCAGCACGTGCTTCTCGTCCCACGGGGACATGTACTGCGCAAAGCCGAAATCTGCTGGCGACAGAGCTCGTGGGGCACGGGGAGAGGGCATTTCCCCCCTCCCAGCCCCTGGCCGGGAGCTGGCCTGACCTGCCAGCTTCAGCTGGGGGTTCTCCGGGGCGCTCAGGAGGATGTTCTGTGGCTTCAGGTCCAGGTGGGAGATGTTGCGGTCATGGAGGAACTTGAGGGCGCAGGCTGGGCGGGCGGATGGGCGCGTGACAGCACGGCCCTGCACCCCAAAACCCCCGGGAAGGGTCCCCACCGGGGAGGGTGTCCTTACCGAGCTGCTGCAGGAAGACGCGAGCCACCTTCTCCGGGAGGATGCGGCGCATCCGGATGAAGCGGGACAGGTCCCCCCCGGCGCAGAACTCCATGATCAGGTAGATGTGGTCACTGTCCCACTGCCAGGCAACAGGACCCCGTGGTGCCACCCCAGCCAGTCCCACCCACACRGGCTCGCCTGGACCAGTTCGCCCAGTTGCGGGCACCGAGCCCCATGGATACACCCYTGGGAAGTGGGGATGGGTGCGAGCCTGAGGAGTTCAGGCTCAGAGCCCCCCGGGGAAGCCCCCAGCCCACCTGGAAGTCCTTGAGCTCCACAATGTTGGGATGGCGGATGGTTTTGAGGATCTCGATCTCGGTCAGCAGGTTCTCCACCGATGCCCGGTTCAGGCTCCTCTTGTTCACGCATTTGATGGCCACCACCTCCCGCGTGTCCCTCTGCCAAGGGGGGCGGGCAGCCCTGGAGCCCCCCACCCAAACCCAGCCCGCCGGACGGGGAGGGGAGGGAAGGGACCCCTGCAAGGGGGCGGCTGCAGGTGCCGTGAGGGGGCTCTAGGGGGGCTACCCCGTGTGGAGAGCTGTGAAAGGGGGGTCCCACGGGAGCGGAGGGGTAGAATGGGGAGCAAAAAGGAGACCCCMGCGGCGGGCTCGGCCTTACCTTCCTGTAGGCCTTGTAGACGGTGGCGTAGGTGCCGGAGCCCAGGCGCTCGGTGAGGATGAACTCGTCGAGGCGCGGAGGAGCCCAGCCGGCCCCTGCCATGGCTGGCCCGGCCCCCGGTGCCGCACTCGGGCCACGGGAGCCGCTTCCGCCTTCCCGGCGCGCCRCGGCCCTGGCCACGCCCCCAAGGACGAGACCACGCCCCCAATACACAAGGCCACGCCCCCAGCCTCACTGGCCACGCCCCAACACCGCCCCGCCCCTTTCATCCGCGCCACAGGCCCCGCCCCTTTCGCATTGACCACTCCCACAATCCCCGCCCTCTCGCCATGACCACGCCCCCTCCCGAAGGCCAGGGCACCGTGTCTGGACCACATAGACATTTTTTATTAATAATTTTTTAAACATTAAAAGATCAGACGCGGGGAAAAAAAAAAATAATACAAGAGGAAAAGGGTGTAAAAACGCTGATTTCTGCATCCCAGCCCCCACATGCCGCCCCTCACCAGTGSTGGATGGGAGTCGAACACAACTCCCACACTGGGAAAGGGACACCACAAAGCCAAATCTGCATTAAATCCCCTCCCCGACGCCCAAAACGCGGGGCTGAAAGAGGGAGAGGTGCGAATCTGTCCCCACATCCACCCTGCCCCTCACCCRTGTCCCCAGGGAGGTCCCATCCTGGGATGCAGCTGAACACACATCAAACCAGTTCCTGCCCAGCTAAAAAAAAATTAAATTCGCGAGGAGGAAGGCAGGGAGGAGCCTTCCCTGGAGAAAGACTCATCCAAGGTTAGTTGGAGAAGGACGTCGCAGGCACTGCGTGACCCGGCGTCTTCAGCTGCCCCAACCTGGAGCTGGGACAAAATCCCAAAAACCAAAATCCCTTTTCCCCCTCCCTCCCCTGATTTCAAGTCACTGAGAAGACTCAGCCCCCGCTGATCCCTTCTCCCCGTCTCCTGTYGCCTGCAGGATCCTCGTGGAAGCCAAGGACGTGCCCTGAGGGGGGACCAGGAGAAATGCATCCCCCCACACACTCCCTGCTGCTCCCAGATTTTCCTTCACGCCATGTTATCCCGGCTCTCAGGCAGCCGAGCAGTTGCGAGGTCAAAATACAGCATCGTGTGAGTGTAATAAACCCAAAAGTACAGTTTCTGTTCTTAAAATTAACGCCACAAACTACATGCACATTACAAAACCCTCCCAAAACAGCAGATAATCAAATTCTTCGTAGCAAAGGCCAAGAGAAGAGAGAGAGTAAAATCAAAAAACCCACTTCCCCTCGTCTTCCTGCTACAGACGGAGTGAGGGGAGGAAGAGACAAACCCCCGGAAGGTCCTGGAGAGAGGAATATTTGCCTCAGAGAACGTCTTCCCCCATCTCCCCACACCCTAAAACAAGACAGGGAAAGCTAATCATCAAAACCGTAGCTCAGCTGAAGCTAAAAAAAACCTCTCCTCGTCAGGAGTCGGCATCACAGAGCTCACATGGTACCCCCAAAAAGTGCATTTTTAGGAAAAAAAAAAAAAAACAGAAGGTTGGGGTGATGAGGAAGCGAGAGGGAGGCAGCCCTGGCAGGGCTGGGTTTCCTGGGAAGGGCTAATTCCCCCGGAAAGCGCTCTGTGCAGCTGAGGAGGCCGCCCCGGCCGCCGCGTTCTGGAAGCTTCTGTTGGTCAGGATGCCTTGGGAAAACTCTTCCTGGGCCCTTTGGAAGCTGGCTCCGGTGCGCCGATACAGGGAGTGCACCTGCAACAAAAACAGGGAGGGGAAGAGTGGAAATCACCGTGTTTCTCCTCAGCTCCATCACTGACCAGCTGGAAAGGATGGGCTGGAGAGCTGCAGAAATTAATCAGGGATGCTGTGGATTTCAGGAGACCAGAGTTTGCTGTAAAATGTGGAATTCTCAGCAAAATTCTCTTGCTGRTTTCACACCCAAAACTCCCCACGCTGCGATGGCACAGATTGAACCCAGCGTTTAGTGCAGGGCAGGACTTGAAGGTGCCAGCAGCATCAGGTATTTAATGATGAGATAAATGTAGGAGAAAAGGAAGCAGCARTAAGAACAGGATCAGTCCAGCCTGTCCTTGCCTTCGCCCAGGCTCCGTTTCTGCTGCTCCTGCAGAAATCCAGCCCTGCTGTGGAGGAGGGAGGAAGGTTGTGTGTAGGAGCCAGTGGGAGGGCACTCCTTGGCATCCCAGGCTTTGGAAAGCCCCACAAGGCTGTGGGCACAGGGATTGTAAAGCCCTGGATACTGAACAGAGCCATGTCCAGGCCACCTCTGCTCTGCCAGCTCTGGGCAGGACAAGGGGGAATGGGCTCAAACTGCCAGAGGGCAGGCTTGAATGGGATGTTGGGAAGGAATTCCTGGCTGGGAGGGTGGGGAGGCTCGGGGGTGGAATTCCCAGAGCAGCTGCAGCTGCTATATCCCTGGCAGTGTCCAAAGCCAGGCTGGACAGGGCTCGGAGCACCCCGGGACAGTGGAAGGTGTCCCTGCCACGTGACTCTAAAGGGAAACTCCTTCCCACTTCAACTGTCCAAGAAATTCAGCAGTGATGCAGGAAGACCAAGCAAAAATGCTTTCCTTGAAACCTCCCGCCCCACCAGTGCCCCCATCCCGTCACCATTCCCACCGGGTGAACGGAGGCAGCAAACCCGGGACCCCCGGGAGCAGCCTGAGCTCTGCCRGCCTCCGAGCCACTCACCTGCTTGAGGAGGAAGAGGGAGAGGACAGCGCAGAGCGTGAAGAACGCTGCCACCACCATCATGATCACCACCACGGCCAGGTTGCCGTGCACCTCGGACAGCGCCGCGATCCAGCCGCTGCCAGGGAGAGGAGGGGACACGGTGAGCGTGGACAGACAGAGTAGAGCAGGGACAGGCACCCACAGCGGCTTCAGGGAAATGTTACAGGGGAGCACAAAACCAAAGAGGAGCCCATCCAGGCCCTTTTTTGGGGATGGAGTTTGTGTTGGTATTTCCAGAGGAGGATTGTGCTCATCCCACCCACATTCCAGCCCTGCGCCCTCCCCTCAAGCAGCAAAATCGATACCCTCGGCGCCAGCAGTGGCTTCCATGGGTACCTTCTCAAAATTCAGCCAGGTGGGGGACAGATAGGCTGGAACAGCTAAATTGGAARAGATCAGCAGGCAGGGCTGGAGCCTGGACCTGCTGTCACCCTGACAGGGATGTAAAGGTTGGGAGCGGGAGGAAGAGGTAGGAAGAGATGGAATTRCTGAAAACCTGGCACAGGTGGCCCAGAGATGCTCTGGCTGCCCCTGCAAGTGTCCCAGGCTAGGCTGGATGGGACTTGGAGCAACCTGGGATAGTGGAAGACACAGGGAGTAAAATTAGATGAGCTTAAAATTCCTTTCCAACCCAAATCGCTCTGTGATTGCACAATTCTAAGYTACAGACACCGGGAGCTGTTGAAAGGAAGAATTCAAGGCTTGGCTGCGGCTGAGAATCCCAAAACACCTCACCGAGAACACCTTCCCGGGTGCTGCAGAACCTTTCCAACTGCTAAACCGAGCACGCYGTGTGCTGCCGGCAGAGAGGGAACGCAGCGAGCCCGAGGGTCCCATCGGTGGTGTGGCACCGCTCCTTGCGGCACGGAGAACGGAGAGGCACACCACGCACCGCAGCCGAAAATACCCGCGCTGTCTGGCGGCAGGAAACGGAGCAGAAAGCTCCAGGCGGCCTCTCCAGAGCCAGACTGCGCCCCCTCCCCGTCCCCTGTGACTCAGGCAGAGGGGGGAGGCCGGGGACAGCTCTGCCCATGGGGCAGCGGGCAAAAATAGACRGCAGCTCGCAGCTGAAGGCTTCCCCCGGGGAGCAGCACCGCGAGCTGCTAACCTTTTCTGCGGAACATGGGAATGGGAGCTGCAGCCGAGGCAGCAAGGCGAAAGGAAAGGCTCTGCTCTCCCTGCAGGGCACAGCTGCTGACACGAGGCTGCTGGAGCTGCTCCAGAAGCCCAGGCTCACCCTTCTGGGCAATGTCACCGAGAAAGGGCGAGGCTAAAACCGCGCTCTCCAGAGAAATTCAGGAAGAGTTCAGGCACAGTCAGGCTGGTAGTAGTGGTATCGAGCTGAGCAGTGMCCAGATTCCAGGTCAGAGATCCCTCAGCCCCACACTCCCTCTGCCAGGGGAGGTTCCAGTTAAACCAGGCAGATCTGGTCCTCACTAGAGGAGCAAATAAGATCTGCACTGAGTGAGGGAGAAGTGGGAGATTTTTCACAGATTCTCAGAATGGTTTGGGTTSGAAGGASCTTAAAGCGCATCTSATTCCAATCCCATGGGCAGGGACACCTTCCACTAGCCCAGGGTRCTCCAAACCCCATCCAGCCTGGCCTTGGACACTKCMAGGGATYCAGGAGCAGCMACAGCTTCTCTGGGCACCCTGTGCCAGGGCCTGYCCACCCTCCCAGGGAAGGATTCCTCCCCAATATCCAGTAATTCCCACTCTGCCCTTGGAGCCAGCTCGCAGCAGCAGCCAGGGATTAGGATGGGAAGAGCTCAGCTGGCACCTGCCAAGGCTGTGCATGGGCTGAGAGAGGAAACCACGGCAGAAGGAACAGGCAGCTGTCAGAAACAGRCCCCAAAGCTCCTGCCAGTCACAGCCCTGGTGAGAAAAAAGGAGCTGTGACACTGTGACAGGCAGCGAAGCCAAGCTTACCTGTCTCCCCAGCCAGGAATTCCGACAGCCTGGATGATGTAGATTGCTATTTGGCAGAAGAAGACGAAAAAGAAGACGAAGAAGCTGAAGGAGCTGTCAGACCTGCGGGAGAGACGGCAGCAGGAGTGAAACCTGTGATCCCTGCACTGGAAGGGAACAACTTCAGTGAGCTCCTTCCTCCAGGGAAACACTGCTGAGGGGAGGTGATGTGGGGAGGAATTTGGGCAYCCAAATGTGTCCACTGCAAATCCAACACTCTGCCCAGGGCAAGGTGGGATGAAGGCAGCTCCCTCCACACACGCAGCGTGCTCATCATACCAAACAGYGTCTCAGAAATTAATAAAGGGAATAAAAAATGGATTAAAAACACCCCGTGTCGGCCTAGGCTTGGGCTTCAGGATGAAAAAGGATCACCATAATTAGGTTCTATCAGACAGATCTAATATGTTTAGCAACACAGTGGTTTGGATTTATCTAATGATGCAAAGAGCTGGAAAAATCCTGCAGGCAATACATGATGGGAACAGATAAACCCAAAACTCCTCCCACTAAGAGATACATCCCCATCATAGAAAAAAACAAAACCCAGTACTTGCCTGAAAGCCTTGTAAATCGGTCGGTACCAACAGAGAAAGGCACAAGGGGTGAATAAAATTAACCACAGAATCGAGAGTCCAAAGTCAACTCCTCTGTTACTGTCGACTGTGAACCACGCCAGGCAAGCAAGCAGGTTTAGGAGCAGGGTGATGGAATGCACTGTTCGGGGTGAGACAGGGAGAAAAAAACATCAGCAACCTCCTGAAAACTCCAAAGCATCCCCAATCTCTGACTGAACACACAGAGAGYTGCAGAAATTAAGGTGACATCTGATTTCCCTGCCTCCCTTGGAAGGGAAACAGAGCTTGACCTAAGAAGTTTGTCTGATGCTGCTGCTTAGGGCCAAATCTTAAACAGTTTGTTCAAGCCTCCATTAAACAATTAAACAATAAAAATTCTGCTATGAACAAGCTAATCCCAAAGCATAAATTTGGGGTTCTTCACATTTACCCTCATAAAAAAGGAGGGAAACAGGATTTTAGCTTTGCAGACAACGCCGACAGAATTTACTGTGCAACAAAGCTCAGCTTTTCACACYRAASYTCCTTTGAAAGAATTCTCACTGCARCTCAAGCTGTTACTTACACATCCACAGGTAATAAAGCATCTTGCATATCCGCTGGTAATCGGCTGGGATGTCTGCAGAAAAATCCTGATAGAAGCACGGCTTGATGGGACACCTCTTGGGCAGGGGCGGCCAGTTGTTCTGCCTCGCTGTGGGAGGGAGGAAGGAGCARCTCTTCACTCACTCTTCTCTCGTTTACAGAGTAACTCACACCCCAGAATTTTCAAGCAGCCRTTCAGCAGTTGTTTAATTAATTCATTAAGACTTGGGCAGAGCCCAGGAGTTGGTCAGTTCCTAGGTTTGAGCAGGGATGGGATAAAATGCTGGCAGAGCAAGGCAGACCAGCCTGGTTTAGGGTCACCATTCTGCTATTGTTTAATTCATCCATTAAGACCTTGGCAGAACCCAGGGGTTGTTCAGTGCCTAAATTTGAGCAGGGAWGGGATAAAGTGCTGGCMGAGCAAGGCAGACCAGCCTGCTTTGGGGGTTTTCCCCGGGGAAAGACAGGATTCCCCTGCAATGGCCAAAGGGCTGCCACAGCCATTGCTGCTCAGCTCTGCAAGCCCAGATTCAGCCTMTCAAAACCAAGATTAGGGGGAAATATTGGGTTCCTGTGGTTAACACAGCCTTGAGGCTGAAGAGCTTTGCTGCTCTCAGTGACAGTGTCACTCACCAGCTCTGACATGGGCACAGATTGAGAGCTTTGGGTGGTGAAACAGCTGCTCAGAGCACCCTGGAGGGCAGGGACCCCTCTGAGCTGGCCTCCATCACCCACTTCTGAGCTGCCTTCCCATCTGGGAGCTGTGGGATGCCAGGTAGTGCCCAAGAAGGGGTGCCACAGCAGTGAGGGACCCTAAAATCCTGGCAAAGCAAGCGATCCAGGCTGCCCTTGGCCCCCCAGGGCAGGCAGGCAGTCAGTACTCACGGTCGATGCTGGCTGCATGGCTCTGCAGTTCCCTTTCCTTCTTCTCCAGCTCAGCTGCCTTCCTCTCTAGCTCTGCCTGCTGCTGGAGCARCCCCGCCTGTGCTGCTGCAGCCACAGCCTGGAGAGGGCACAGAGAGATCAGAGAGACCAGAGAGATCACAGAGATCAGCCCTGCCCAGGGCCGGGCTGTGGTGGCAGCACCAGGTGCCAGGCTGGGAGGCAAGCAGGGCATAGGGTGACAGATGACATCAAAGTTAACCCTGAGACATCTCAATTCTGCCACTGGAGGACAAAATCAAGTTATCCTSCAGGAGGAAAGGCTGGGAGAGCCCTCAGGAGGTTTACCCTTCTTCTCCCTCCCTGTTCCCCTCATTGCTCCAAGCACTTCACAACCACAACTCACAGAGTGGTGAGCAGGGCTCCTGGGCTCCCCAGGACAATGCCCTCCCCAGCTGGGACAGGAAGGCAGGACAGCTGCCTACCACACCTCCTAAGGCTCTCTTCTACCTGTTTTATATTCTGAGAACAGAGCCTTTGTGCCAGCAGCCTCAGTGCTSTTGATGAGGTGCTCCCGGCCATCAGGTACTCGTGTTCACGCTGCGGGCACCGAGTGTGCCTGACCAGGCAGCAGAACTGGGCTAGAAGCATTGAAAGGATACACCCCAGGGCTTCCAGAGGGAAGCCAGAGACATCAGGACACAGGGCAAAACGAGCTCTGCCACCAGAGGCACAGGGAAAAGGCACAAGATCCGTGCGTGTACCCACAAAGGTCTGCAAGTTGAGAAGATCACCTGCAGCTTCCCATCACCACCCCCAGGAATGCCCTTGCCTGCATTCCCAGAGGCCCTGGGAGCTGGTGGAGGCTGGCAGGGGGCTGGCATACCTGTGGGGTGGGCTCCACGGATGTCTGCAGAACRGCTGGCTGTGAGTGGCCCGAGGGCTGCGCCGCCGGCGTCGTCCGCGCCGCATTCGTCTGCACAGAGACCACGGGCAGCCAGGTGAGAACACGGCAGGAGAAACACAACTTTGGGGATTGTCTGACCCACAGACCTCGGCTTCCTGCCCTCCTCCTCCTCCTCCTCCTCCCACCCAGCTCCTGGTAGCAGCCAGGGAACGAGGATGAGGCTCTCCCAGCCACCAGGGCAGCTCAGCCCCAACCCAAATAAATCCTTCTATGCCCTGCCAGAAACTGTCTGTCCTCCCCTTCACGGGGCTTCCCTGCGAGTCAGCAGCCAGCTGGGGAGGAGCTGTTCTGTGCTGGGAGCTGATTAGTGCTCCAGTGCAGGAGCCACATTCCATGGGGAAATCAGCTGGGAACTCCTCTTTTTTGGAGCTCCACCCATCGAGGGACCTTCCACACCACTAAAACCACCACGAGGTACGCAGAGCACGGAGACACGTGGCACGTACCAGCTGGGAGCTCTCGGAAAAGGGGTTGAATTCATCCAAGCCACTTTGGCTGGTGTTCGTGAGCTGTGTCACCGAGGGGTCCTGGAGGGAKAGAGCACAAGGAGAAATCAGCATTGGGAATAGGGCAGCATCGAATTGTTCAGCTCAGAAAAGGCCTTTAAGAACACCAATTCCACGTTATCTGTGCTGCCAGCTTTCCATCCACTCCTTAGCTGGGAACTGGAAGGGGTGAAACACATCCCTGGCACAGGGGATGGCACTGAATTTAAACATCCGAGGAGATGACCACCAGCAAGGTAAGATTTGTGGGCAGAAATAATCTCTTGCTCGGCCAAGAGGGACGTCTGAACARTCACAACGAGCTTTTGGCACGGGAACGCTTTGGGCAGGTTATTTACTGCCATTTACCTACAGTGAGTTATTCCTAATTTCCAGAGATTTTGATTCATCCATCTGTGGTCAGAATGGGCCTCACAACGCGAGCACGGAGCCACAAAGTGCAGCAGAGCCACACAAAATGARGTTTTAGATACAAGTGATCCTGGCTGAGAGATGCCAGCGAGCTAAAATGCCAATGATTGCTCTGGAGAAGCAAAACACTCAGGAAAATTGAGCTGGAGGTGTGACATCAATTATTTTAGGAGGTTTTAATGCTGCTGGCATAACAGCTCTCACTTCCACTCACAGCACCTCCCACTCGTCTCCCTCAAACACTCTGATGTTTAAAAACAGGCTCCCTGCACCTCTGACAACACCTCTCTCCCCTCACCTGCAGTGCACGCAGCTGTTTTTATCTCCTCTTTCCTACACACTGCTCTCCATGCAGAGATTCCTCCTGGCCAGCCTGATGCTGCCCTCTGGAGCACTCCTCTCCCCAGTTATTCCAGGAAAAACTCGGAAATCCTCCTGCCCGGCCACCCGAGAGCTGGGCGTGGGTCAGAACATTAAAAAGCAGCTCCTGACCCCTCCCTCGGCAACTCGTGTGCCCAGACCGGCCCTTCTCATTTGGTGCTTAATGGGGTGAAAAGCAGCCGGGGCGTGCAGGGGCTGCAGTTGGAGCCTGTGCACTGCAGGAAAATCCCTCTGGAGCCATTGCCGGGGTTCTAGCGCTGCCTTCTGCCCGGCAGGATCCTCGGGGAGCGGTTAATGAGTAACTCCGCAGCTCCTGGACGGCAGGCACTCCCCAGCAACAGGTTGCACCCGTTTGTGAATCACCCCGGGCCGAGGCATCGCAGCGCTCCGATGCCGCTCGGAGAAGTTCAGCTCCCCGGCGAGGAAGGGCTGCGAAAAGCGGGATGAACCAGCAGGACTGCCACGATGGAAATCAAACCTGCTTTTATTTCATTCCTGACACCTCTGGAAGCTTCGGCTGTGCACTGATAAGGGCTGTCAGCACAGCTTTACACTTCCCCTCACGCACCAGAGCGCTGCACATCAGCACAAAGTCTTTAGTCTGGAGCACATGAGACCCAGCTGGACTAAAGTCCAGCAGAAAACAACTGCACGGGGAAGAGAAACTCCCTTCAAGGCATGGGGAGTGGAAAGTGAAGGCGGCRTAACACTCTGGAGAGCCTAAGAGTGCATGGGAATAAGATGGAATGCTACAGTACCACCGTAAAAGACACATTTTACTTCCCTTGGCTCATCTCCACCCCAAAAGCAAGCTGGAAGCTCTCCAAGGGCAGGCAGAGCAGCACCACAGTTTGATTCCCAAGGCAGACAAGCTCTCATCTCCCTGCACAGCTTTCAAAAAAAAATCACTTAATTAGGCCGTAAGGCCAAGGCACAGCAGCTCGGCTTAACCCGCCTGCTATTGTGCAAGCGTGTCTGAAATGGGAACCCAGAGAGCAGGGAATGTGCAACAAAGCCGAAGTGTTTGGCCCCGTGCTGGGCAGGGCAGGAAGGAAAGCAGAGGGTGATGCACAGGCGSGCAGCGCGAGGGACGAGCGAGCACMAGGAATGCAGAGATCAGCCAGCAGCTGCCCACAAACTTTGCGGTTTAGGTTTATTTTCTGCCAGCTACGCAGCAAAAAGCAGCTGATCCTCCTGAAATAATCCTGGGTCGGGCCTTGGAAAGGATCAGGAGGCACAATAAGCGTGTCCAGCTACGAAGCTCATGCTCACAAATCGACGGTGGGCTCGATTCGCAGGATGCCAGCGAGCAGATCTCATCTGCTGCCCTTCCAGCCATYGCTTCCTCAAGTGCCAGGGAGCTGCGGTGTCATTTTTCATGGCTTCAGATACCCCTGGTGCAGAATAACTTCCCATCTCAACCAAACTGCGCTGCCCTGAATATTAAAACTATTTCCAGACGCAGYTTAATGCAAACACGAAGTTTTGGGKYTGGATACAACAGGTTTGTGCAGAAAATTCTATTTTTTCCTTCTCTTTCTGTTTTGTTTCTAAAGAAACAAAATGAGAGGCCTTTCTAGATGAGATCAAGGCAAAAGCTCAACCTAGAATCACCTGGAACTTAATACAGTTGTCAAAAATATCACAGTATCGCCCCACATATCACCAGTCCTGCAGGCTCAGAGGCTGCCACTGCCTGGAAGATGCACTGAGAGAAATCTTGAGGGTTTTATTGTTGATATCTCTGAGAAGGACGGAAGCTTCCAGCTCTGCCTGAGGCTTGGATCAAAGTTTTGGAGGCAGCTGCCCCTTCCAGCAGGTTACTAGATAAAGGAAGGCAGTTAATCATCTCTCAYTAACTGGTTGCAATAAGTAACAGAGAAGGCAGAGATATTTTTAACAGGACCAAAGCAGCTTATTTTACACAAAGCTTAACGAACACCGTGAACAAAGTCTCCCGAAAAGGCAAAGATCCCGGTCACGTCAGGATTTGCGGAGAATGAAGCACTGAACTGGGATCCCCAGCAAGGAGAGACGACCCCRGTGCCGTGGCAAGAGAGATCAGCAAGAGTAGAGGGGCTGGGAGAGGGAGGATGCTTCTGCTCCTTCCAGGAAYGTGGACTGGGGGTCAGGTCAGTGGGATATTGTCACCCCATCACAGAGCCTCCACCAGGATCCAGCCCCTGGCAGGGAACAGGCWGGGACTCCATTCCAAATCGGACCAACAAGGCTCCAGGGAGCAGTGGTGGAAGACTCCTCATCATCTGCTGGGGTTTGAGGAATTTCTGTTTAAAGAACAGGCAAGGAGAAACCTCACCTAGAGGTTATCCTCAGCAGGAGGATACAGAATCTGCCACAAGGACCAGGTGAGCTGCAAAGAGCCATCCCAGGGGAAACCGTGACGGGACATATGTTACTCCTCCTTAAGAAATGAGCCTGACGTGGGAGTTACCGGCTGGAAATCACCTTCAACCTTTTTTTTTTGTTTGAACAGTGAATAAAGAGAGAGCACGGCCCTGTTCTGTCAGMTACTGGGACAGCTTTAATGTGAACAAAGCAGCTGAAGGGAGACGACAAGAAAGATGGAGAGGGCCTGAGGTGACAGGACAAGTGAGAATGGCTCCAAACCGACAGAGATTAGATTGGATACTAGGAGATTCTTCCCTGGGAGGGTGGGGAGGCCCTGGCTCAGGTTGCTCCGAGAAGCTGTGGCTGCCCCTGGATCCCTGGAAGTGTCCAAGGACAGGGCTTGGAGCAGCCTGGGACAGTGGAAGGTGTCCCTGCCACGGCAGGGTGTGGGACTGGATGAGCTTTGAGATCCCTTCCAAAACAAACYGCTCTGTGATTCTAGGAATATTTACTTCCTCAATGCTGAAGCAACAAATCCCAACATGAACGGCAATATATTCCACTCCAAGAGAGGAATATCACAGAAGCATGATCATCCCAACCCTTCCCATGCCTGAGACTCACAAGATCGTGTTAAAATGAAAGCAAGGAAGAAGAGAAAGGAGATTTTCACTGYGATTCCTCAAAACACTGAGCCTCATTCGCAATTTCAGTTTGGCTCAGCTCTGAAATCCAAGGTCAGGAAAACACTCCTTCCTGTGGATCACATCTCAGTCAAGCAGCGAAGGTGAGGCTGAGCTCACAGATGGGAGCCAAAGGCCAGACACTGATTTTCACACCACTGCACAGGCRCCGGGTCCCAGAGGCCATTCCAGGCCAACTCCCTGCACAAATGACCCCAATTTTCAGAGGTTAATCCCAGAGAGGAGAAACCCAGCGAACACAGAGCAAGTCCTCAGTGACCTTAACAGGAATCCCCTGATTTGAAATCCACAGCTTTCCTTGGGAAGTCGGTTTTAAGAGCTGAAGYACTTTAAAAACAAACCCAGAGAGACCCAGCAGACAGCCAGACTACCAGGCAGCACGGCCAGGAGAGCTCCAGCAATGGATTATTTTTAACAAACCCACAGATTAGGCACTCACAGCTGCTGTGCATCCTGMGAGGCAGGAAACCCTCTCCCCACTGCCTGGGGAGGTGCAGAGTGACCGGGCGGTGGGAGATCCTTCCTCCAGGTGAGGAGCAGCCTGCTCCGGGGACAGAGTGGGAGGGACGCGGGGGGATCACAGCGCCCATGGGTGACCTGCGGGGACCTGGGGACGGGACCCCGGGCCGTGGCCGAGCGGGGGGCTCGGGACCCCCTGTCCAGGCTGGAGTGGGACATGGGGAAGGGGGATACGGAGAAGGGAGACGGAACCCTCTGCCCCGACCAGACGGGGATGCAGGGAGGGGAACAGAACCGCGGCCCAAGGTGGGGGACAGGGAAGGGGAGCGGGACCCTCGGGCCCAGCGGGATGGCGGGCAGGGGAATGGGGTCACGGGTAAGGGGGACAGGAGCCCGGCCCAGGGCGGGGGATGGGGATGGGGATGTGGAGCGGAACCCGCGGCTCCGGGCCGGGCGCGGTGCCGGGCAGGGGGTCCCAGGCCGCCCTCAGGGCTGGGGGGTCGCGGCCGCCTCACACCCCCTGGTCCCGCCCCCTCGCTCTGATTGGTCGCGGCGCGGAGGAGCGGCGCCGCCATTGGCCAGCGGCGCTTCAGTCAGTGCCACGTCCCGGCGTGCGGCGCACGGAGGGGCCGGGCCGGGCCGCGCCGAGTCGGGGGTGCCGCCCGCGCCCCGCGCCCACCTGGAAGGGGTTRATGTCCACCGGGTCGGCGAACGGGTTGGTGTCGAAGCCCGACATGGGCGCGGTCCGCTCCGCTCCGCTCCCGCCGCCGCCGCTCCTGGCGCTTCCGGGGCACCCGCGTGACCGGGAGCCGCGTGACGTCACGGCGGCGCGCACAGCTCGCGCGGGGTTAACCCTATGGGCGTGGCCGCGTGACGTCACAGCGGCGCTTATAGCCGGCGGGGGCTGAGGGGGGAAGGGAAGGGAGGGGGGCAGGCCCTGCCCGGCCGAGCCATGGCGGAGATCCGGGGTGAGCGGGCACGGGGCACACACCGACCCTGGGACGGGCCACGGGGATGGGGCCTCTCCTCCGGGACCCCCCACACTGACGGGGCGGACAGCCCGTGACTCCTGCCCCTCAGCCCAAGCACCCCCACATCGCCGTGTGATGGYTGGAAATCGCGCCCCCGTACACTCTCCCCTCCCAAACTCGTGGTTCCCTCTCTCCCTTACACCCTCTCACCCTGCCCCGGAGCTTTTGGGGGTTCCCGGAAGGATTTTGGGGGGTTCTCTCTGTGCCCATCTAACATATGACTTCCCTCCTGCAGTGTTCCCYCTCTCCTGCGTGGTGCAGAACTATTCCTGGGGCAAGGTAGGCCTGGAGAGTGAGGTGGCCAAGCTGCTGGCCAGTGGTGACCCTCTGGTCCAGATCCATCCTGACCAGCCCTACGCTGAGGTGAGTGTGTCTGTGTGTCCATTGTGTGTCTGTCCCGTCTGTGTGTCCGTCCGTGCGTTCATCCCACCCGGCTGTGTCCTGTGGGGATGCTGACCCCCAGCTGTCCCCTGTCCCCAATGGCCCCGGGGGTGCCTGGGTTGGAGAGAAGCCCAGCGTGACTCAGCCCCCGAGGGAGCTGCCAAGGATCACCTCCGGGGCTGGGCAGCCTCTGGAAAAGCCCAATCATGGGTGTTGGCTGCCCGGCTCACGGTGCCCTCTGTGTGTTTGGCAGCTGTGGATGGGCACGCACCCGCGGGGCGATGCCCTCATCCGGGATAACCGCATCCCCCAAAAGACCCTGGGCCAGTGGATCGCCGACAACCCCGCCTGCCTGGGGGCCAAGGTGAAGGACGCCTTCCAGGGCCGCCTGCCCTTCCTGTTCAAGGTTCTCTCAGTCAACACTGCCCTGTCTGTCCAGGCGCACCCCAACAAGGTAGGGAGAGCCCCTGGGCRTGGGCAGCCCGGCTGGGCCCCGTGTCCCTGGGGAGGTCACCCAGCTCCTCTCCCCTCTCTCCAGGAGCTGGCAGCAAAGCTCCACGCCCAGTTCCCTGAGCACTATCCTGATGCCAACCACAAACCCGAAATGGCCATCGCCCTCACCCCCTTCGAGGGCATGTGTGGCTTCCGGCCTGTGGAGGAGATTGTCTCCTTCCTCCAGAGTAAGGATGGAGGCTGCATGGGCACACCCTGGACTGGGCATGTGGCTCTCTTGGGATCGGGTTCAGGGTGGGGATGAGGGCCGTGCTCCCTTGGGATTGGGCTCAGGGTGGGGATGGTGCTCCTTTGGGATTAGGCTCAGGGTGGGGATGGTGGCCGTGCTCCCATGGGACAGGGTTTTAAGGGGTGGGGATGATGGCTGTACTCCCTTGGGACAGGGTTTAGGGTGTGGGGATGATGGCTGTGCTCCCTTGGGGTAGGATTTGGGGGGTGTGGATGGGGTCTGTACTTCCTTGGGATGGAGTTTGGGGGTGTGGATGGGGTCTGTACTCCCCTGGGATTGAGTTTGGGGTAAGGCGGCGCTCCCCAGGGATGGGATTTGGTTGGGATGGTGACTGTGCTGTGCTCCTGTGGGACGGGGCTGCTGGTTCTGACCAGGGGGTGCTGGGGCAGTGTTCCCCTGGCATGGGGGGCTGGCTCTGACCGGGGCTGGCCCCACAGATGTCCCCGAGCTGCGGGCTCTGATCGGGGAGGTGGCGGCAGAGCAGCTGGAGCGCAGCGGGAGCRATGATCCCCGCGGGGTCTCGGCTGCCCTCCGCGTGTGCTTCACCCGCCTCATGAAGAGCGAGAAGAAGTTCTTTGTGGACCAGCTGAACATGCTGGTGAAGAGGATCTCCCAGGAAGGTGGGTCCTGGCTGTGACACCCCAAATCGGTTCGGGGGCTGTGTTTAGGGGAGCGGCCGAGGTGCCCCCAGCTCCCTCCCCATGTCGGGCCTGGTCTCTTCCTGCACAGCGGCGGAAGGGAAGGACACGTCAGGGAGCAACGGGGACCTGCTRCTGCGGCTGCACTCACAGTACCCCGGGGACATCGGCTGCTTCACCATTTATTTCCTGAACCTGGTGAGGCTGGAGCCGGGGGAGGCCCTGTTCCTGGGAGCCAACGAGCCCCACGCCTACCTGCACGGAGGTGAGTGTCAGGGGGCTTTCCTCACCCAGGGGCAGGCTGTGGGAACRGGGCAGGGCTGCGGTGAGCTGACAGCCCTGCCTGGACCCTGCAGACTGCGTGGAGATCATGGCGTGCTCGGATAACACGGTGCGCGCCGGGCTCACGCCCAAGTTCATCGACGTGCTCACCCTGTGCGAGATGCTCAACTACACCCCAGCACCCAGCAGCTCCAAGATCTTCCCGGCTGCRCAGAGCCAGCTCGATCCCAACGTCTACCTCTATGACCCGCCCGTGCCAGACTTTACCATCATGAGGATAGAGGTGAGTGGGGACACATCTGTGTGGGCTCCACTTTTGTCATTGGTGCCCTAAAAAGGAGGGAGGGCTACTTGTCTCTTTATTCCTCTCCTCTTCCCTCTGCCTGGAGCTCATCACCTTCTCCAGCAGCTCGGGGCAGGGGGAGAACCTTGGGTGTCCTTACCAAGCTGAGGTCCCTGGCACCGCAAAGKGGTGGGGATGGGGACAAACCCCTTCCAGCTCTCGGGAGAGGAGGAAAGCTGAGGGAGACTGCAGCCACAGTGACATTTTCCTTGGCAGATCCCCACCTCCATCAAGCTGTACCTCATCTCTGCCATGGACTCTGCCAGCATCTTGCTGGTGATCCAAGGGACGGCYGTGGGCACCTCCACGGCCGCAGCCTCCGAGATGTCCCTGCACCGTGGCTCCGTGCTCTTCATCTCGGCCAACGAGAGCATCTCCCTCCACCTCTCCTCACCCGATGGGATGCTGCTCTTCCGAGCCTGCTGCCTCCTCTGAGCAGGWCCTGGGACACTTCCTCCACATCACTCCATCTTTGAGTAGATAGAAACTGGATTGGGCAAAGTCTTCTCACTTGAAAGATTTCTTTCCACCTATTAAATCCCAGAACCAGCCCTGATGTATAGAAAGTGCGATTCCATGGATCAATTCCTTGGACGTGGCACAGATCAGGGCAGGTTTTGTGAGGCTTTCTGCTGCTTCTGGTGGGCTCTTCCCAAGCTGGGCTGACAGCAGCCGGTGTCACCCTTCTCTGGCTGTAAAAGGGGGCTGCGTTGGGGGGCTGATGCAGCAGGAGAGCCTCTGGTGCTATGAATAAAGAGGTGACTTTGTTCCTGGCAAAGGGCAGCATGGTGGGGGGAGCAGGAGGATGTAGGGGGCCAGAGGAGAGCCTGGGAGCAGCTCCAGCATTCCCCCCAACACGGACTGTACCCCCTGTTGCTCCTCAGGCACAGGAAAGAGGTAAAAAAATGTGATGAAGGAAAACAGAAGTCGCCCATAGCACCAGCACCCGCTCTGAGTAATGAGATCCAGTTTATTGAGTSCTCCCTTTTACAAAGTAAAATACAAAAACAGACAGACAAACGTGCCCCCTCCCCCCCAGCCCAACCCATTCATGTCTCTCGACATGAAATATTTAAATAAGGTTTCTGTAAAGAAGCTGATTGTCCTCTGTGTCATGGAGCAGGACCGTGGTTTAAGGCAGCGTTTATGGTTTGCAGGAAGGAGGCTCCCCAGCCCCCCAAATCAAGCCCTGTGTGGAGCTGGTTACGGGGGGTCTGGGCTGTGCCTCACCTGCATCAAAGCAGCATTGAGGAGAATGGGAGCAAGCCTAGCTCCAACCCCAGATACTCCCAAATCTTTCCCTTTGTACCCCTATGGAGGTGCTGGACTCTGCCTCTCCWCCTTCCCCACCCCAGCCACAGGCCAGGTCCCATCCAAGTCACCAAAACATCTCTGTGCCACCTCTCCCTGATATTGCTGAGTGTAAGGAAAAGTCCTTTGGGGTCAGTTGGTCTCTGCCACGAGCAGCATCATTCAGTCCTTGTGTCACCGTTCTGGCGTGGGACACCCAACAGCCATCCCACGGAACAGAGAAAGTGCTGGATTTTTGACCTGTTCTTGTGCAGCTACTGGATCACACAGGAGAGATTTTCTCCAAAACAACAGGGGCAGGAAGATGAGGTGACGGGTTTTGGGGGGATGAGATCCAGGTCTTCGTCATCAGGGACCTCGTCGAGGTGATACCCGTCCTGCAGCAGCTGCCGGCTCAGGTCCTGGTTCACCTGCTGCGGGGGACAAACGGGGCTCTGCGGGATGGACACACATCCACACTGCCTGGGGTGAGCCTTCCAGCCCCTGGCCAGAGCCTCGAGGGGTCAGGGGAGCGAGGTGGGGACCCCGCAGTGTCAGAGTCAAACCCTGCACTTGCCTCRGCGGAGGAGTATCCTGAGGAACACCTGGATCCCAGCTCCCCGTCACTGAGGGAAAAAGGAAACAGAGCTGGCTAGGAAATGGGGGCTTGGGGATGCAGATAAGGGRAATTCAGGGAGGAAAAGGAGCTGGCAGTGTAAACCCAAGGGATATTTGAAATCAGGGACAACAGGAGCATTTCGCTGCTCTGAGGTGCCCGGTGYCATTGGGGATGTTCTACAAGTGACAAAAATCAACCCCACAAAAAAGCCAGCTGTGAGCACCCTCACCCTCAAAATGGTGGGATATTCACTCAGAATACTGGGATATTCACCTGTCTGAGTCAAGGGAGACCAGGTTTTCATCAGCAGTCTGGCTGAGCGCCGTGTAGCCCTTGTTAAACTTCACCGACCTGCTGGGAAGCAGAGGAGTGAGACCAGCAGAGATGTTTTATGTGGAAACACATCCTTGGAGCTGATGGGCTGAGGAGCCAGGGCAGAAATCCCACTTCTTTCCAGCCTGGCAGCGTCCAGGGCCACCAGCTAAACCCCAGGATACCCAAATAAATCTGTACCTCCAAATCATCCCCAAAATAAAAGACAAAAACATTTTATCATACTGGATGTTCCTGGCTAAACAGAGCCAGCAGAATAAGATCCCAAACTCTTATTTTTAATCCTCTGAGTTTCCCAGTCTCCCCATGAAAAGTGAAAAATGCATTTTGGGAATAGGAAGAGGAGATCAGACCTTTTAGGAGTTGGTTTCAGGRCGGTGCGTCCCCCCAGCAGCCCCTGCCTTCGCAGCGCTGCCTTGGCCAGCTCCCGCTGCCTCTCTGAAAGCCAAGCACAGGGACAGAGATAAAAACTCCCAAGTGCTCCCAAARGATTTATTCCTTTGGGGAATGGGTGAGGAGGGTGTAGCAGCTGAGCGTGGGGGCAGTGCAGTGCTTTGCAAAGGCATCTCTATGGGGTTTTAATGATTTTTTTTATAAAGGTTTTATCCCACCAAGAAATAAAAGGGCTTTTAGTAACTGCAGCCCTGAGAGAGAGGTGGAAATGACTCCCGAAATCCCAGCAGAGTCCTCCAAGCATCACTTACTCAGCTTGGCCTGAATGGAAGGAGGTTTGCTCATGATGTATGGACCCCTTTTCTCCACCACATCTGTCCCCTTGTTGAGCTGCTTCTTCTCAGCCCAAATCAGCTGAAAAAAAAAAAAAAAAAAGTGAAAGAAGCCCATTTAGCATCTCTCCATGGGGATGCAGTAWAGCAGAGTCATGTTGGAGCATCTGATCATTCCTGGGAGCTCAAGGTCGGCAGGGAAATCTGTCCGCAGGTCAGTGGTGAGGGACAGCTCCTCCTCCCCAGCCTGGGAGGAGGGAGAGGAAAAGGAATAAGCAGATCTGTTAGCAGATGAAAGGATTATTTGGGAATAAAATTAAAAGCACAGCTAGTSACCAGAAGTTCCTGTGCCAGCCTAGCTGCAGTAATACTTGGGAAAAGGTGGTGGAGGAGATTTACTGAGAAGTCAGTCAAATACAAATGTGAGGATRGTTTCTTTTAAATTCTCTGCAGGGTTTGAGCATTTCAAGCTTCTTCTTCTGTCCAAGTATTGTCAAGGAGAACCAGCACTCCTAAGGGCAAGGGGGAGGAAAAAACCTCCAAAAMCAGGGAAAATGAAGAAAATAGAGGGAAAATCAGAGAGAGTGGGCGCAGGAAGGATGGGGAATTAAAGGACCGAGGCAGAGGACTTGGGATGGTGATTGGAGAGCACAGCCAGGATTAACCTCTGTGTCTTAAGCCAGAATTAGCAGGAGAGAGCCTTATCATGGGAGCCTTATCAATGGTGCAGGCAGCGGCCCCCAGATCCCTGCGGCTATGCCACAGCCCTCGCTGGCCAGGGATGCTGTGCTGGTGATGCTGTACGCACCTCTGTGTGTGTATGTACATATAKATTTGTATACACACACATGTATTATATATACATTGTATACAGCCTGTGCCT
>NW_026623328.1:2097813-2144432 GCF_030028575.1 Malurus melanocephalus | reverse complement strand
CCCTTCCCTTCCCTTCCCTTCCCTTCCCTTCCCTTCCCTTCCCTTCCCACATGGGCTTTGTAGAGTAAATAAAATTTGTAAGCTCCTAAGAGCACATTTACGGTTTGTACCTTTGTGTTCCCTACAACAGCAGTAAGAAATAACCACACGAGCCACTGGTACTACATGGGTCAAACCAGTTTTTCCTTTATTAGGTCCAACTCTGCAGCACTTACATTGTGACTCAATAAAGGAAGAAGTTATTTCAGATAAGATTTAAGGTTTGTCTCTCCAGGTGACTGTGTACAATCAGGTCGCATCAGTGAAACACTTGAGTAATGCACCTGGAACAGAAAAGAACGGGAAAAAACAGAAGAAAAGCCATTGAAGTAGCAGCCCATATATCCAGTTTCCATAAGGTCCCAAATGTGTTATTTCCATCCCTTTTACCCTCAAAGCCCCATTTAACCATCCTCAGCTCAAAAATGCAGGTACTGCATTCCCAGCACAGCTGATTCAGGATCCCTGGCACCAAGATATCATATCCCAGGGCAAGGAGGAGGAGAAGGACTTAAAAGATCCAGAATCAAGYACTATTTGCAGCAGGCTGACACGCTATCTCTATTCTAAGCATTATGTTTAAAAAAAGAATATGACACTGGTCATCTCCTGAGAAAACTGAATTAAGAGGCTTCACTTCCACGAAGATTTTATTTAGGGCTTATTTTATTCTGGGATTATGCACATTAGGTCTCGCCTATACTCTGTCTTTGCCAGGGGTTTTGGGGTACAGCAGTCCTGTGCCAACAGTCCAGGAAGCAACATCAAACCTTACCAACAAGGTTTATGCTTTGTCCAGGCCCAGTTCCTCTGGAGTGGAGATTCCAAGTTCACTCAAAGTTGGTCTAAGCTCCTGGATAACATAAGGATAGATTTCCTTGTGGGGTCCTGCCTTGTCCTGCAAAAGAATCCCAGAAAACAAAGAATGTCTCACATCTCCAAAACCTCCATGCTTGTGGCAGAGCAGAGCTGGTGGCTTCTAGGGCTGAAACAAAAGCCCTGGTTTCTCTTAACTCCCTGGGGAGGCTGGATTCAGATTTCAAGGAGATGGTTTAAGATGTTTTCCAAGCCTACACGGCTTTCTGAGTTACTATTCCCAGCCAGCCCAGCATTCAGTCCCTCAGGAAACCAGTAAGCTTTGTGTTAACATGAAACCATTGATTCTGCCAACAGGAAAAAGTGGTTTCCCTTTGCAGCAGGAAAAAGCCAGGGAAAACTCCCCTGCTGCCGGGCTCCAGCAATGGGAACAGAGCAGTTCCACCCACCTTTACAACTTCTAGGATGCGGACAGCGCTGGCAAAGTCATTTAACCGTCTGCAGGCCCTCAGAGCCGCGTCGATGATTTTGGGCTCCGGGACCAGGTCGTAACCCACCAGTGTGTTTATGCCTGTGGAGACAAGGAAACACCGAGGGAAACCTGGAATCAGGTTGTCACACTCTCAAAAGAAACCTCTTGCTGTCTGTTCCTTTCCTCTCCAACAGAAAAGCCAACACCTTGCCAGCCAGGTGCTGCTAGAATGATCCCTCTGGCTGCAATTACATGCTTATGCAATCACATTTTTAAGGCCTAACTGGGGAAGTTTAAYAAAACTTGGCAACTCCACAGCAAACAATTGGAGACAAGCAGACAAAAAGTCTGCAGTGTGTTATGGCCAAGCCATTGGTCAAAGTCCAAAGAAAAATGAGCGTAGTAGAGCTCAAACACACTTTTCTTGGAGCAAATGTTATTCTCCYTCCCATTCAGGTGTTAAAATCATGGAATCATGGAATAGTTTAGGTTGGAAAGAACCTCAAAGATCWTTTAGCCTACCCCTGTRCCATAGACAGGGACATCTTCCACTATCCCAGGTTACTCCAAGCCCCGTCMAACCTGGCCTTGGACAGTTCCAGGAATGGGGAGTCCACAAAATTCCAAATAAAGTTGTTATTTCTGGTCACAAAACTTACATTTACTCCAGGTTACCCTTCCCTGTTCCCCACGTACCTTTCCTGAGCTCCCAGGCATCGATATCTGGCTTGTTGAAATACGTCACCCAGCGAGCATCAAATTCTTCATCTGACTCTTGTGACCCGTGAGAGTAGCAGCGGGCAGGAAGCACAGCTGAATCCAGTAAAAAAAGGGAAAATAACACTACTTTAGTACTGGCCAAGGCACCAGAAACCATAAAATACACATTTCCCTGGTTAAAGTCACCCTGGATGAGCACTGSATGGATGTAGCTTATTAAATATAACATGGTTTGTGTTGTGGCAAAGTGTCTCTTTTTTTTCCACATCAGATTTCCAAAGTRTTCCCAGAGCACTGGTCAGAGCAGGAAAACACAAACAAAAACCACCTCTGGATAACCAGTCCAGTTCTCTGAAATTCCTATTTTTCTCTAAGATTTTCTCTAACAGGAATTCTCCCTCTTCCTACAGCCAAGYGAGCCAAAGAAACTTAACATGCACATCCTTCATCAACAAAATTCCATGAAAATCCTACAAAGGCTCTCAAAAGCAAAAGGGATGAGATATTCCTTAAAACAGTCTGCTGAAAGATTGAAGGAGGTAAAAAAAGATCACTCTGTGTCTATCCAAGAGAAAAGTCCTGGGTCTCAAGGTTACAATTGCAACCTATATATAACTAAGAATACAACAATAACTAATCACAAAAGCARGTTGTATGCTAATACACAAATTAGTCTGATACAATTATTAATTAGTTTCTTCACTCAACACTATCACAAATTGCTGTTTTTTGGGATGAACTTGTCTTTTTTTTTTGTCCCACAAATGTTGGAACAGTTTTGCAAGGGAACTAAACTAAAGGACCACAAATCTGGTGCTTCCTTTCCTCACTGCTAATCTCACTCCACTAATATTTGCAGAGAGGTTACACACCACATACGACCTTGAAGCTCAAAGCTCTGCTTTACAGAAGTCAAATTTAGCTCCTGACTTTTTCTTTCTTAACCCAGCATGAACCACTCACACTGATCAACTACACAGTGTTTTGTTTAAAAGAAAAAAACAACAACCCAGAACTGGTTTGTATTTTTGTTGATACACTTCTCTTTGGTCTCATTAATGACAGCCCATTTAGCAGGCAATCTGCTCTTTTAACAAAATTTAACGTGGTCCAACATTTCAGCTGCAATTCGGGTTTATGCAATAGAAGCACGAAAATAGCTTTATTTATTTTAGCTATGGAAAAGTAAATAACAGGCCGGAATTAAAATGYTCTTTTGGCTTCTGTAGGGAAATTCCCCTTCCTGTCCCCAGCTCCAAAGCAGACCTTTGACCCTGCTTTCTGCAACAAATCACCTGCACAGCTGAGCTCAGAGCAAGAGCAGGGCTCTGCAAATGCTTCTGCACCCAGGACACTGCTGAAAACCCTTCAGGTTTCAGCTGGTTGAGGGAGAATCCTTGTTTTCCCTAAACAAAAAGAAAATCCTACAGAGAAACAGCAAATCTCAGCTGGAGAAAAACCTAAATTGAATTGCTCAAGTGCCATCTTTAAGTCAAARTGTACAGTCTTTCCTCAACAAAACCATTCCCTGGATCCAGGAGGCAMATACAGACTGTAAGAATGAAAACTCTTGATTTCCAAGGTGTGTTTTTCAGTTGCTGCTACGTTTCTTCGTTTTCCACAGCAATGTTTGTATCTGCATTTCGGAGACGGGACACTGCGAGTCCCTCTGCCCTGAGTTTCGCTGGGGTCCATCAAGGTCACTGTCGACAGCCAAACCTCACCAGCCTATCCACGCTGAGATTCCCAACTCAAGGAAGAACCAAAGGGCAAGTACCTTTACTTTCAAGTGAACTCAACAGGTATCAAGAGCCTGAGAAGCCTAAAATCACCTAATATGACACATAAAACATATTAAACCTCCTCCACTTGGGCCAGAATTGGTCAGTTTTCTCTGGTAATGAGCACAGGAGAAAAACATACATGAAGAAAAATATTAATTTACTGAAAATCAGGCAACAAGGAGCCCAGAGATTAAACAGGGAAAGTTTTGCAGCAACACAAGTGCCCGCAAGGCCACCCCCAATGCAAAAGGGTGGCAGCAGTGTTAAATGGGGTGCCTGTAACACAAGACCTTGGCAAAGCAGACACGGAGCCTGCTGGAAATGAGGCCCAAGAGCAGACGGGATTCAGCAGCTCAAAGGAACCGAGAGCAAAGACTTTTAGTGGATTTAAAATAACAAAAGACCGAGGGTTTTAAGTAGCATCCAAGAAATCTCTGTGCTTATTATTTAAAAAGACACAGAGGCAGGCTCCCTAAGGCAGCTGTTTAACTCACACGTGCCACAGCAGMGGCACATATAGGTCTCCGAGCATTGTTAGTGTCTGTTAATTAGCTATTAATTGCGATGCAGAAGTTAATTAGCTATTAATTGTGGTGCAGTGTGTTCTTTGCAGTGTCTTCCAGCCCCGCCACCCTGGCCACCATCACACCACACAGCCTGAGGCTGGTCTTCCTCCTCTCCCCGTTAACTGGGGCGTTAATAAGGTGTTAATATTATAAATGAAATTAATTCGGGTGTTAATTAGGAGGGTGAGGACTGGCGCGGAGGTGGAGCGGGCCCGGGGATGGCCGGGGCCCCGGTGCTAGGGAGGTCACCGCCGCCCTCCATCAATGTCACCTTGGCGGGGGCCGCGGGGAAAGCGCCGCCGCGCCCCGCTGCAGCCCGCGGGAGGTGCCCGGTGCCCCGTGAGGCGRTACCGGCGGCGGGGTCCCGGTGGCGGCGGCGGGAGCGGCGGGGACGGCCCGCGCTAGGCCGCGGGGTCACCGCAAGGACACGCCGGGCCCCGCCGCCTCACAGCCCGCCGCGCCGGGATTCCGGGGGCCAACCGCGGCGGGATCGCGGCGGGAGGGACGCAGACGCGTGCGGCCGCTCACCTGCGGGGCCGGCGGGCCGGCGGACGGCGGCGCGGAGGCCGGAGACGGCGCAGCGGCGAAGGAGAGAGGCGCTGGCGGCCAGCATGGCGGCGGGGCGTGAGGGAGGGAGACAGCACCGGGTACCGGGGGCGCGCCGCTGGCTCCCGCACCGCACCGGGAGGGAGGGACGGAGGTAAGGGCCGGGGGGGGCCGCGGAGGCGGGTACGGCGGCGCGGCGGGGACGGAGCGGCAGCGCGGGAGGGCGGGAGGCCGCGGGGACGGGCTGGGGGCGCGGCGGGGCGGGGCCGGCGCCATCTTGGGGCGGGGCCGGCCGCCATTTTGTGCGCGAGGGGTGCGGGGGAGGGGTTGCGCGCGTCTCACCGAGGAGCTCTTGAGGGGGTGTTTGGGCTCGGTTTTGAGTGGTTTAGGCTCGGTTTTGTGGGGTTTAACCTTGTTTTGAGGGGTTTAAGCTCGTTTTGGGGGGCTTAAGCTCGTTTTGGGGGATGTGGGCTCGGTTTGGAGGGGTTCGGGCTGCTGCTGCCTCGCGCAGCCATAGCCCCAGCCAAGCCTCCCCGTCTGTGGCAATGGGCACCCGCCCGACCTGGTCGTGTGAGGGGAACGGGCTCAGAGSGGCTGTGCTGCCGCGTCCAGCAGCTCCCCGCTCTCTGATGGTGTCCTTGTCCCCGCACTGCCGGCTGCTGCCCTCAGCCACCATCGCACCGACTCGGGCACGAAATCGCCCCAAAAATCCTCCCTGGGGCTGTGCCTCAGCAGTACCGCATAAAACCATCGTGGTGATCCCACTCACCATGTCCCCTGATATCATCATCCTGTTTAAAATACTTTTTTTTGGGGGGGATAACAGTCATTTTTTATTATGTTCTCAGGTAGGATGCCCTCAGTCCACAGCTGGCAAAGCAAGGTAGTTGAAATCCCCAATGCTACCTCCGTGATTGAAAACTACCTGGCTGTAAATAATAATAATTAAAAAAAATTGCATACTAACAAAATAAGGAGAAATAAGTGATTTTTTATTTTTTTTCCTTGCTCGGAGAAATGTGACGTGGCAGCAGCGAAGGTGAAGGGCTGTTAGTGTTCAACTGTGTGACTCACAGTCTTCAGGCTCTGATCAGAGTGTTCACAGAGGGATTTATTAATTATAGGTTTCTTAATTAATTTATTAGTGATTTTTAGTGCATTTGGGATAGGAGCCTCTACCTCGTGCTCCCGTGTGGGATGGAGGGTTGATCCTGAGTGGGCTCTGCACTGGAGAAAGGAACTGGGAGCCCAAAGCTTTCCCAACCCCAAACCCACCAAATAATGATCATTAACAYAGAAAAACAGTTGGAAATTAATGTTCAAGTGAAGGGAATCAATCTGCAGCAAGGCAGATAAGCACAAGCCTCTTTTCCAAGCAGCAGTTGCCTGCTGAGGGAGATAACAAGGTCATCACCACACACAACAGACTCTGCTTCTTCCTCCTCCTCCTCTCCTTTCATTCCTGCTCCCAGCCAAGCAAGCCCTTGACAAAGAGGGAATGCTGGCTGTCCCTGGAGAGCRGGAGTGAGGCAGGGAGATAAGGCAGCTGCAGCCAGAGCATCCCTCACATGTGGATTTTGGGAAGTGTTTGCTCCCTAATACCGATTAATTCRTCCCGCAGTGCCCCTGGGTGCTGGGCTGAGGGGACCAGGTGGATCAGGGCTTGGCATCCCATAACCCATCCCCCAAATCTCCCCTGTCCCCCCTGGAATGGAGGCTTTGCCAGGTGCTGCCATGCTGGCACAGGAGACCCCAATCCCATTCTTCCAAGGGGCAGGGTTTGGTTGGGGTGCCCTTGTCCTGGGTTGGCAGCAGCCTTCACTGTGCTGATCCGTGCCGTGACCAGCAGCCGAGATGATCCCCCATTTTCCCACAGACATATCTCAACAATTTCTAAAGAGCTTTTATTTTCCATTCATTTCCCTTTACCCCCTGGAGAAGCAGGGATTTTGCTCCAAAAGGCTCTGTAGCCAAGGCACAACCCCAAAACCTCCTCATCTAGTCACAATAACCACCCACCCTGTGCTCCCATTACCCCCAGCTTCCCACACCACGCTTTCCCCGACTCCAGACCAGAGTATCCGATGCGGGTTGTTTTATTTCCTTGCGCTGTCCCACAGGCAGGCAGCACAGTGCAGTGCTTGGCTCCGTGGGTGCAGGGAGGGAGCACCCCCTGTGCTTGTTTGGGTGGTTTTTTTGGGATGAATCACGGCCCCGCGGGATGCCGAGCCCGGCATTAATAACCTTGACAGCTCCTCAGCAGCGAGTTAGATAATGAAGGTTTCATTCCAACAAGCTTGGGGCAAACCCATCTCTCCTGATGGATGAGACGTTGCAGTGAGGGCAAACCCATCTCTCCTGATAGATGAGACATTGCAGTGGGGAGCCATGGTGGTGGTCTGGGCACCCCTCGGCTGCTCTGGCTCTGTAGGAGTCACTGCAGGATGTGGCTGGTGGTCACAGTGTCCCTGGGTGGCTGAATTAGAGATCACCAGCTCCCCCCACCCACATCTTCACCTGCCTAAATCCATAACCAAGAGTTGGTGGGTTTAACCCTTTAACCCCCACCCCAAATCTGGGGACCACCCATCCACAGGGGTCAAGGAGCAGCAAGTAGGGACAGGTCAGGGGGAGCCTGCAGGACACCAGTGACCCCAGAATGGGTGTATATTCCTGCCTTGATACCTGGCTGGTGGGGTGGGAGGCGGTGGGGTCAGGGGTCCAGCTGGCCAGCGGTGGTCCCCGAGCCCCTGGGGCTGTCGGACACCTGTACCTGCAGCTTCTTGGGCAGCAGCTCCTCGCTGGGAGGTGGCAAGGGCCGCTTCAGCCCCTTGGCAGAGGATCCCGATGTGTCTTCTCCCGCCTCGTGCCGGGGCTCTGGGGGCTGGTAGCCCGTCTGGTTGGGATCCAGGGGGTCTCGGGAGAGCAGGATGCAGATGGAAGGGACATTCTTGTGGACGGTCAGGTTCTGTGTAGGGCCATCAGGCAGCGGGTCCTGGTTCTCCCAGACCTCCAGCATGGTTTTGTAGCGTACCTTGGTGACCTGGTGGAGCCCTCCCAGCTTGCGCTTCATGATCTCCACGCAGGTGATGGTCTTGGTGACTGCCCTGCCACAGCCGCTGAACACGATCTGCCGCCTGCCCTTCAGCTCCATCTGGGCCATGGCGAAGTTCATCAGGTTCCTGATCTTGCTGCCCTCCTTCACTTTCATCTCCACCACATCTGGGGGCAGGTCTGGGAAGGGCAGTGGCATCTCCTGCTCTGATGTCCTCACCTTTCGGAAGTTCTCCATCCTGGACTGGGTGGCAGGCTTGGCTCTCCCTCCTTCGGCGGTCATCCTTCACCCCTTCCCGCTGGATCCACACAGGCTCCTAGCCCCCTGGGACCATGGCAGGGCTGACCTTGCTGCCCTCCAGCCCAGCCCTGCTTCCCCTTGGCTCTCCAGGGGCTGGCAGTGGGCTCGGTGGCRGTGCCAGAAGCTGTCTCCTTTGGGAGACAGGGCTGCAGGATCCCCYGGGTGCTCCCAGTTGCTCCCAGCAGGGATAACAGCCTGCTCCGTCTCTCGGTGATGCTTGGGCTCCTCCACTCCCACTGCAGCACTCGCTTCTGCTGCTCTTTGCTTCATTCTGGACTTCAGCAGCCCCCAGAGCTGTTCTGTGTAATTAGCAGATCCTCCCCCTCTCCCTCCCCTCCCCTCCTCCCCCTCCTCCTCCTCCTCCCCTGCTCAGCCGCCCATCCCAGCACCCAGCTCCTGCCTTCATCCCTGCTAGGCAAAGGGGAGGGCAGGGAACCCAGGTCTCCGTCCCGGAACAGGGAAGGGAAGGGAAGRAGGGGAGGGTGGAAGGCAGAGGGAKAAGCTCACTCTTGCCTTCATGATGTTCCCAAAGTCCTGCCCCCTTAAAGAGAACCTGGTCCCTTCTCTCGGCGCTTGCTCCTCTCAAGGACACCCACTGCTAACTGCAAATGTCACCCTGCCTGCCTGCCCTGCAGCATTCCCAGAGGGATGAGGAATCCCAGCCACGCTGTGCCCAGGGATGGCATGAAGATGCAGCAGGTACTTCRGGAAGTACTTTGGAGCCTGAGCTCAACCCTTATTAGCCATCGGAGAAGCCACTGGGACCCGCAGCCAGGAGAGAGCCTGGCAGATGGCATTGCAGCCGGGCATGCATTGAGTGTGCCAGGGCTCTGCTCCCCCCAACACCCCGCATCCTCAACCCTGGCTCTGCTGGCAGGAAAACCTTTCAATTCCCAAAGCTCCGAGGAGCAGATGCTGTGGCAGAGCTGGTTTTCACGGGCGATTTCTTTCTCTCTCCCCCACTCCTCCTCCTTCCCCATCCCTCCCTCTCCCCGCTGCTCTCCCAGTCCCCGTCACTTATCTCCACGTCCCCAGTGTGGAGCTGCCCACTGCGGGCTCACCATTACATGTACTGGCAACAAATCCCAGAAGATCCCTATTGCAGGCCAGGAGATGTCCCCTTCGTGCCCCCAATCCCTTCCCGGGACAGAGGCGATGTCCCTGCCCGGGCTGGCCTTCTGCCTGCTCYTGTCACCTGCCTGTCCCCTCCCGCCCTGCTGGCCGGGGGATCATTGCACAGTGGAAAGACATGTGAGTATTGACTTGCAGTCAAATCTTATCGGCCTCTGGAGGCCCCTGGATTGGTTTCACTCCAAGCAGGGCTTGAAAAAATACATTAATAAATCAATCGATCGATCCCCTTCCCATKGAGGTGAAGGCAGGATGTGACCATCAACTTCTGTCTGGGGTGAATCCCACATCCCTGTGGTCCCCAAAGCAGCTTTTTGTGAGTACCACTGCCTAAATGGGGGCGGATATGGGACATCCCTGATCCAACCATTCGGTTGGGGTTTGGGGGGGGGGGGGTCAGTGTGCAGGGGGATGGGATCCTTCATGCACAAGCAGTGTGCTGGAAAACCCCAGGAGATSCAGAACATTGTTTCCAGATCCATCTAACCCTTCCTGAGGCCCCTTGGGCACAGAGAGGGAAACTGAGGCAAGGCAGACAACACTCCCAGGCTCACCCCCCAGCACCACATCCAGGCTTTGAGCATTCCCAAGTCCCTTCTGGTGCTCTGCAGTAATCAGCATACCTATTCCCTGTGCTCCCACCGTGGATTCCTTACTCCTATGAGACAAAACAATGACATTTCCATCCCTCTCCGCTCGACAACTCTTTATGGCATCCTTGCACAAGGCACTTGGTGCCTTCCTCCAGCGAGGAGGGATGAATTAAACCCCTCAGAGAAACTGCTGCCTTCAAAAGGTGCTAAACCCCTTGGGAAATAATCAGGAAGAGTTTTAGTGAMTGAGGAATCCTTTGGGATATCTAGGTAGCCGGGAGGGTTGTGTAGGCACAGAGGGCTTATGACTCCAGGGCTCTGGGCAAGCCACGTGAATCCCTGGTGCTGGCTGAGCCATCCAGCCCTTTTCCTGGCCCAGAACCAGCGCCTGCCTCCCGTGGCCCATTTTCCATGGCGTTTCCCCACCATCAGATGATGGAAGCAGCAGCAGCTTCTCCCCACCGTCTCTAATTGCTGCTTAACAAACTCTGCTTATCACAGCCTCCAAAATGGAGGCAGGAGAGGTGCAATCACAGAAAGGCTTCCGGAGGGTGYGCTCCCCCCAAGGCCAAGGCTGCACTGGGAGCAGGAGGGAGGCATTAATGACAGGGGCTTATTTTCCCTCTGCAGGCTTAAAATGTAAATGAAATTCATTATTAGCAACTCCGTTGCTAATTACCATCCAAAGCCATTCATTAGCCTGTCAGCTTATTTGTTGGAGGACAACAGAGTGGATGGGTTATTCCAAGCCAAGGAATAGCTGAAATGAGCTCAGCGGGGTGGGAGAGGAAAAGCAGGGATGGGGGGACAAAGGCACAGACAGCTCCAGCCATGGGGGATCAGGGAAACAAAAGCTGGAAAAGAGGATGGGGAGTCCTTTAAAATGGAGAAGAAGCAAATGGGAAAGGCAGAAGTGGTGGGGAAATAAGAGTAAAGGAATTACATCATGAGTATTGTCTGTCTGTCCTTCCTGAGCAGCCACTCTGGTTACAGTGGGACTCAAGGAATGGTTTCTTCTTCCCTTTTCCCATTGCAGTTTCTCTGAGTATCCCAGTACCATCCCTAYACCATGCCAGAGGAGTTCCAAATCTTGCAGGACCCTCTTGCCTGGTCCCAACCCCACAGGAAGTGTGAACCTGGAAGAGCCATTTGGGAGAGGAGCCAAGAGAAGAGCTGATGGTAGCAAGGATGGAGAGGGCTGCTGGGCATGGCATGGAGCCCAGCCAAACCTGGAAAAGTGGGGAAAAAGCCCCCAGAAACATGTTCCTGATGGAGATCAGGGCRGCTGGAGAGGAGCAGTAACCTGAGCCCCTGTCCTCCACCTGCCCTCTCAATATTTTCTTTCATCCAAGGTGACCCTGCTCAGGAACGGGATGGAAAGTGGAAGCATCCGATACAAGGAAAGTGTCGGTGCCATCGCCCATCTCTGCGTCACATCGGCCCGGCTCAGGTCTCAGCCTCTCATCACATTGCACTCGGCAGCAGGCTGATGCCAGGRCTGATTGTAACCCCGGCAAAGGGGGTGCAGAGGGACCCCCAGGATGCCACAGCTGCAGGGATYCCCTGCCCCAATCCTAGCCGGGGTTCTGCAGCTGCTGCTTCCCAGGAGTMGTCCCCAAGGATGTGGGGGGCAGGGGTTGTATCAAGATGCCAGAGGAATCCTTGGAGCATCCTCGGGTGGCACCAGCTCCCTGCTAACTGAGCCCTTATCCCTACGGTAAGCAGAAAATTACAGAGCTCAAGATAATCCTGATTTTGAATAGCCAGACAGTAAAAGAAAAGGGAAAAATCCCTTTTGTAAGACAAATCCCTTTGCAGAGCTCCAGCATGATGAGCAGAGGGATGTTGTGAGGACCCTGAGGCCATTAATCAACCTGAATGTTCTTGACCAACCCCACCTGGGACCCCCACCCATACCCTGCCCAAGGCCCAGGAGCTCTTTTTCAGCCCAACCCAAGGGACTCAGTCCTAGTCTAAGCTGTGTCAGGACTGATGTCTGGATCAGCAGCAGCTGGTCTGGACTCCAACCCACAGACTGACCCTAAACTGGACCTGTGGATTGATTTCTTTGGTTTTGAACCTGTTTGCTTGCTGGGAATTTGCTGCTTGGTCTAGCCTCTTCTTTGGGTCCCCAGCCTGCCCTGCTTAGGGAGCGTGGGATGGGCAGGGAGGCTCTTCCCTCTGTTATCCCCTTGGCTCCCCAGGCATTCCCTGTGAAGGAGGGGGRCACACATCCCTTTGATTTCTGACTATCCCTGATTGGAAAACCTGCAGGCTGATGGGAATGTGGTAGTAGTGAGGGCAAGGATCAGCTCTGCAGGTGACCTTTACCAAAGCCTCAGTGGGATGGGAAGGACCTGRGGCAGCAGAGATGCAGGTGGGGAGGCAATTTAGGTGAGAGAAAGATCAAAATARGAAACAAGGGACAAGAAATCAGCCCCAAATCCCTGGAGTGCTCAGGGGCTCTCCAAGGCTCCAGTGCTTGGCAGGAGTGGGGATCCCTGACCCCATCCCCTTCTCCCTTTCCCTGCAGCTGGGCAGAGGATAGAGCTGGATGTGCAGGGGTCCCTGCTCTCTGTGGGGAATAACTCAAGGTCTTAGACCCAGAAAGGGGTCAGAGTGGACAGCTGGGGMCCCTGCTATGGGGTCATCTGTGGCATGCTGGTTTTCCTGCTTCCCTCTATTTTGCCATCTGTGAAGCAGGCGTTTTCCCTGTTTCTGCCAGGTTTCCTTCCTTGCATCCCCACAGCAACACTGTTCCCCTGCCGAGGGGGTTTGGCCACCAGGGCTCACTGGTGTAAAGAGGTTTTACTGCTTCCTTGCCCAGCTCTTCACATCTTCCTGTGGTGGGACACTGTCCCTGCTGACCCTCCGCGATCCTCGGAGAAGGGAGGATGATTTAGTAGTTAAGTAAAGTAATTTTCACAACACTTCACTGATATTCTCACAAGCACTAAGGCAGGAGGTCCAAGTGGTGTGCACAGAACTCTGTGATTACATTGAGGACAAGGGACACAGCCTATGGTGTCCTCAGACTGATTTGGGATTTATATCCCTTTTAGGAGCTTTTGATCCCTATCCTATTTGAGAATCAATCCAGTCCCTTCCCTTGCCCTTTACATCCCAATCTTGGCATCGCTGGCAAAGCCACTTCTTCATGCAAGCCACTAATTACTACTCCCAGAATGAAGCACAGCAGGGTGTGGACATGGAATAYCCCAAACTTGGCCTAGCTGGTGGGACCTGCTGGCTTCCCATTGCCTAYTGGATACAGGGAGCCTGCATGCCCTGCCAGGGGCTGTCCCCCAGAGCCTCTGCGCTACCATGGTGGTCTTCAATCCACGTGGTGCTTGCCATGCCCTGCGTTGGGGTCACTGCACCCCTGCCCCACAGAGCCCCGACCCCAATAAAGACCTCAAGCCACACAGAGCACTCCCAACCTCATGCAGCCCCCACTCCTATAGAGCCCCAGCCCCATGGTGCTCCCACAGCCCTATAGAGACCCCCCTCCTAGAGAGCCCTCCCAGCCCTATAAAGCCTCCATCCCTACGGAGCCCCCCACAGAGGCCCCGCCCCTTTCCACCTGGCCCCGCCCCTCCCACCTGGCCACGCCCCTCCGTCCGGCGGCATCAGGACCCTGGACAGCGTTGGGCGCTCTCGCGAGATCCCGGCGCTGCCCATAGCCCGGGCGGCGGTGGCGCCGCAGTCTCGCGAGAGCGCGGTCGCTGCGGCAGGAGCAGCACCGGGCGGGCGGGCGGCCGCCGCCACCCGCCGGGGACCGGAGGGGACGGGACGGGTCACGCCACGTGGTGAGTCCCGGGGTTGTGGAGAAGGGAAATGCCTCGGGGGGGAGGGCGCTGCATGCTCCCCCCAGGRGGTTGAGCGCCCTTTGCACCGACCCCCCCGCTCTGCACCCCATTTGCGGGGGGGGGATGCGCGGCGTGGGGGCAGCCGCGGTGACCCTGCACACGCGTGGGTGCACCGGGGAACGAGGGAGGGSTGGGCCGCCCTTCTCCCGGATCCAGGCCACTGCTGGGAGGCTGCGCCCGGCTTTGAGGTGGGGATGCGTGGGGCACGCAGCCCTTCACGCGTGGAGCTCCACGGGCAGCGATCCGCGGCGAGGCCGAGCCCTGCCTGCCCTCCCCAAACCCACCCCACGCACCAGAGGGGTTTCTCCTCGATGCYATCACCCATGCGATGAGCCCCCCCTTTTCCAACCGCTCCACCATATTCCAACCCCTGCACCATATTCCTAGTTTTGCAAAAGAAACCCCACCCGAATTTATCAAAATCCCGGTGTTTTCGCCCCACGGTGGCGCAGGTGTCGGGTCGGGGGGCGCCTGGTCAGGTGTCCCCGCTCCCGGCACACGTGGGTAGGGGCGGCCGGGGGGACGTCACCGCGCCCGAGGAGCTCGTATTTATAGCACTGGCGGGATAGAAGCATCCGGGGGCTGCCGGCGGATGTCGGGAGACGGCGAGCCCTGGGCGTTCGCTGTGCCTGGCCCGTGTTTTCGGCGCTGGGCAGTGGTTGAAGGGTGGGGAAAGACCCCTAGAGAGAGCCTCCCAAATCCGCCCKGGAGCCCTATGCACCAACTGCCGCGACCCCGTGTCCTGGGAAATGTGTTGGCTGCTGCCAGCTCTGTCTGGATAGCTGGGAGAAGGCAAAACCTGCAGGCAGGTGGGGATACGCCATCTTCACATTTCTATTTAAAACCTCAGCTCTTATTTTGTGCTTTAATTTGCCTTAATTCTCATTTCTGGCACAGATCTGAGCATGGAATGGTCTGGGATGGTCCTGGGATGCTGAGCTCCCTCCTTTCACACCTGCATGCTCTGGCATGAGGTGCCAAATGACATGAGTAATTGTTAAGCCAGGCACCCAAGTGACTCATTAGTGACAATCGCCACTGATTTAGGTTTTTTCCAATTGATTTCTCTGCTCTGATATCCCTGCTCCCTTTTTGGCCTTGTTTTTGGCTTGGACTTACAGAGATGGCAGCTACAAGGCAGCCAGGTAGTCCCCTGTGCTGGAATTCAGCAAAAATAATAATAATGATTTTTTTAAAAATTATTTTGGGGCCAGGTAATGACCACAAGGGTTTCAAACTGCCCTCAGCCACCTCCTTTCCCTGCTGTCCTACCTGGCCCTCTTCTGGATGTAGGTCAGTCAGGAGTGGGAGGCCCCACATCACTGGATCCTCTCGTAATCTTCCGCCTTAACTGGTACATAAGCCTCAGCCAGAGGAGTCAGGATTTATCCCACTGCCAGCCAGGTGCCAGCCTGAATGTGTGATAGTCCAGAGTGTCACAGAAATGAAGCAAACTGTGCTGTCCTTGAGTTGTTTTGGAACAGGGAGGAAGGTAAAGGCTCTTGCAGWGGTCCCTGACTGCTCCAATCACCTTTTCTCTTGTTCTCCTCCAGCTTTACTAAAGCTCCCACACTTTTCCCAAGTATTTTTCCTGAGGAGCAGAGAGGCTGAGCGTGTGCCGGCATGGCAGGTATGGAGGGGCTCTGAAGCACACTGGGGGCTTTACTGGCCATAATGTCACCTTATTAGTCACCAGAGGGGTGGTGGGTGTCCATGGCTGCAGGATCTGTGTGGCCAGTGAGGGCCGAATTTGATCCTTTTGGGTGGCTTKATGGTGGTTTCCATGAGAAATCTTTAATTCATGGGTAAAACTTGTCAGTTCTTGGGGCTATTTAGGAAACCTCTTGGGTTTTGTTCAGCTCTGAGCAGTGCCTGACGCCGATTAAACTTTTCCTTGCAGAAAAGGTGAACAACTTCCCTCCCCTGCCCAAGTTCATCCCCCTGAAGCCATGTTTCTACCAGGACTTCGACGCGGAGATCCCGCCGCAGCACCGGACCATGGCCAAGCGGCTTTACTACCTCTGGATGCGTGAGTGGCTGGGTGGGAATGGCTCCAGTGGCATTTGTTTGCTCTCCAAAGGCTGCTCCTCTGGGAGCTGCCAGCTGAAAGAGCAGGGCRAGGTCAGGAGAAGCCCTTCTCCCCCTCCAGGCCTTGGTGTCTCCTGTTAAAACTCCCAGGAATGGGACGTGGGCTGCAGCATCCCAGGGATCCCAACTGTTCCAGCTTCCAGGATGSAGCTGTGGAGCTCAGTGTCCCAGGGCCATTGGTGGTGATGTTAATGTCCTGCTGCAAGGAGATGGCTCAGACTGGAGGGCTGGTGTGCCTGCTCCCCAAAAAGTGGAGCTGGAGGCTTCCCGGAGCTTGCCTGTTCCTCTTGCATGCCTCTGTGTGCCGTGCTGTGCTAACAGAGCTGTCACCAGCTTCCAGCTCTTCAAACTATCCTGGATCTCTCTTCTTCACCAACCCCGCGCAGGGAATAGAGCCAGGAGGACAGGTCACACTCCAGCAAAGGTGGAAACATGTCCAGCTCAGGGCAAGCTGGCACCAGCATTTAATTTCATTTTAGAAGAACTTCGTTCCCTTATCAGGTGTTTTCCCTGAACTTTGGAAGCATCAGTGCCCAGGGAGTGCCTTGTGCTTTTGAAACGGGTTAGGAGGAGCTGAGAGTTGTGTGTTCCTGCTTTTGGCACCACACCAGGCTGTGTCCTGTGACCCTGGGGTAGCTTCGTCACATCAGGAGGGTTAGCTTGTTTAGGAATGGCAGGAAAAAAAAGCTGTGCTTCCCTGGGGAAGCTCTTRGGGGTGTTCGGTTCCCTCCCTGTCCCAGTCAGGCTGTTCTTCCTCTTAATGTAACAGAGCTCGGTTCTTGCTCCACAGCACAAGCACCAGCTCTCAGAGCCAGTTGTTGTCCTTTGGTTTGTGCCTCTGGAGCTCCTCTCTGGGTCATTTTCTCCCCAGCAGCCCCTCAGACACCCAGCACAGAGTGGCTGGCAGGTCCCTCCATGTCCTTTAGGGCAGCTCAGGCAGCTGAGCTCCTTCCCTTGCCAGCTGCAGCTCTCAGGCAGGCGGCGGTGGGAGGGCTTTCGTTCTCGTCGAAATAATGAATCATTCTCCGAACTCGGAGGCGTCAGAATGCAGCTGAGCCTTCTCTGCTTTGTCCTGTGTCTGCTGAGCTGAGATTCATAGTCGGAGCCCTTGTGTGGCCTGACCCCAAGCAGGGGTGGGCGAGGGAAACGTGTCACCCCCTGAACTGGCGAGGCGGGGTCGGGAGTTCAGGATTTTGGCTCTCAGTGGTGCTCGGTGAGCTCCTGCACAAGCTCCTTCAGCAAAGCTGTATCTGGAGCAAGTGAAAAAGCTTYACTTTGATTCATCCCATTTCCTTCTGTTAGTGGAAATGTGTCCTGGCTCAATGGGAGCGGGAGGATGTGACTCCTGCCAATTCTCAGATGCCTGGATCTGCTTAGGGAATTATAACTCTGAGTGATACATTGACTCTTCTCCTATTACACAGCTGAGGCTTCACCCCCTTTAGCCCAGCCAGCCTCAGAATGTGCTCCCAGCTTAATTTAAGGGTAGTCCAGCTAGGGCAAGACTCTGAGGCTGCATCCCTGGGGTCGGGGTCCTCGGTGTCCCRGTGCCACCCTTGCGTCCGCGCTACTCTGCTCTGTGTGTGTGTGTGTTTGCAGTGAACAGCATCACCTTGGCGGTGAATCTCGTGGGCTGCCTCGCGTGGCTCATTGGAGGCGGCGGAGCTGTAAATTTTGGACTGGCAATTCTCTGGCTCATTCTCTTTACGCCCTGCTCCTATGTCTGCTGGTTTAGACCTATTTACAAAGCTTTCAAGTAAGTGGTCGCACCTGAGCCTGGTTTCCTTTTGCCTTGTTTTCCTTCGTAAATGGTCAGTGTTTAGCTTGGGGCATTGCCTAAATAATTGAGGGAACTCCTTTCTGTGCAGCCCTTTCTTAGCTTTACTTTCTAACCTTCAAAACAAGGGTTTTTGGGATTTCCTGAGGGTCAGACCCCCAATCAGGTGATGTAAGGACACTCTCGGTGTGCCTCTGTGCAGTGTGGGGGAGAGTGGTGAAGATGTGGTTGGAGTTCCACTTTTCCTTTCATCCCTGAGGCATCTTCTATACCTTCCCACTGGTCCTCGAGGTGTTTGTATGTATTATCCATGGTGCTGAGGTCAAGCCCCAAACGTAGAGAACTGGGGGTATATTTATGCCCCATGTGGGGTGGTGTGAGCTGAGAGCCATGTCCCCACACAGATGTCCACAAGCCCAGCTGACTGAACCATGGGGAGGGTCTGGTACCCTGTGGCTTTCCCAGGTGCCCCTTGACCACCTCCAGCCTCTTGCAGTTCCTCCTTTGCCTTAAATTTTGCTTTTCATCACCCTCCTAAACCACAGCCAGGTCTGACACATGGCAGCATCTCCCTTACGTTGGAGTGCAGCAGGGATGGAGATGCAGGGAATGACTGAGCCTTCTCTTGCAGGACAGACAGTTCCTTCAGCTTCATGGCCTTCTTCTTCACCTTCATGGCCCAGCTGGTGATCAGCATTATCCAGGCAGTGGGGATCCCTGGATGGGGCGTCTGGTAAGGAAATGCTGCTGTGTTGGGTACGAGGGTGG
Source organism: Malurus melanocephalus (assembly GCF_030028575.1). Taxonomy (NCBI): domain Eukaryota; kingdom Metazoa; phylum Chordata; class Aves; order Passeriformes; family Maluridae; genus Malurus; species Malurus melanocephalus. The sequence continues at coordinate 2,125,908 of NW_026623328.1, read as the reverse complement.
GCASCGTGGTGTTTTAACATCCTCAGTGGGGAAGATGGTTTGAGGAGCTGGGAGGGCTGCTAGCAGTTTGGGAAAGCTGGTGATTGAACTGGTTGTTTCCATCTCCTTGCAGTGGCTGGATTGCAGCAATTTCCTTCTTTGGGACCAACGTGGGCTCAGCTGTGGTGATGCTGATCCCCACYGTGCTCTTCACGGCCATGGCAGTGTTCTCCTTCATTGCTCTCACCATGGTATGGCAGGAGTAACGGGGGTGCCATGTTGTTTCGGGGGACTCTGCRCCAGCTGCAGGCACTCAGCCCCTCTGGATTTTCCCTGCAGGTGCACAAGTTTTACCGGGGCAGTGGTGGCAGCTTCAGCAAAGCGCAGGAGGAGTGGACCACGGGGGCATGGAAGAACCCCCACGTGCAGCAGGCAGCCCAGAATGCGGCCATGGGGGCGGCCCAGGGCGCGATGATGCAGCACGAGACGCAGTACTCGGCCACCCCCAACTACACCTACTCCAACGAGATGTGAGAAGCAGCAGGACTCTGTCCTCGGGAGGAAGAGCTGGGGGGGGGAAAGGGAGGAGGAAGAGGAGGAGGAAGGCTGAGCCGAGTTTCTGCAGCTATCTCAGAAAGTCGGAGTGTACCATAATGGTGGTTCTTTTCCTGTCTTTGTAACGAGATCCTTTGGGTTTTTTTCTTTCTCTTTTTGTTTTTTTTTTCCTTTTTCTTGTCTTGAGCTGTTCTTTTCTCCTTTCTTTTTTGTTCTGAAGAGGCCGTGAGTTGACCTGCAGGGCTCTTGTTGTGCGTGGTAGTCAGTGTCTGTTCACGTGTCTTCTTTTTCCCTGTGGAATAGTGTACGGTGGTGGTTTTTTAATTACTGTGGTGATAGGTGTATGTTAGAACCTCATCAGCCAAAAGCCCCCCCCACCCCCAAAAAGGGAAAAACAGTAACCAGCACCCATCTTCCCTCTTGGAATAAGCCCTGAACCACGGGATTTTGACGTGTGTGAGTTTTCTCTTTCAGTTGGTAGTGTCCAGCCACTTGCCACTGTCTCAGCAAGGGCAAGCAATCCTGGGAATTCTCCTTTTTCTTTTGCTTTTTAATGAGCAGGTGGCTGGCTGATTTAGCATTTAAAAAAAAAAAAGAAAAGAAAAAAAAGGGAAAAAAAAAATATAAGAAACCCTCAATCCTGCTGTTGATATGCTGGAAGCCAAGAGATTCCTAATCTACACCCTGGCTCAGGATCTACAACTTCTCTCAGTGTGTGGTGTTGTAAGTGAGTAGTTTACACTTTGACGTGGAGGACCAGTGTGTGTGCGTGTGTGTGTGTGTTGGGGTGCAAGAACAGGTTTTCCCTGCGGGATACAACCATCCCATTCTGGATTCTGCATCCTGAGTCTGTTTTTTTTTAAAGGCTTCTGTTTTGAAAAGCAGCTGTAAAAGCGGCAGAGCGTTCCTCAGAGGACCTACTCTTGGGCAAGGCTGCGGGTCAAATCTTGCCACCCCRTATCCCAGCACATCCAAGCAGTCTCCCTGATCATGGAAATAGCCAGGCCAAGATCTGTCCCTGTTAGCTTTGGAGGTTTGTGCTAATTTAAGGCTCTTAGGGAAACCTCCAGGCTGGAGGGAAGGACTCCTGCTCACTTGCGCTGTTAAGAAGCGTGGTGAGATGTGGCCGTGTGTTTTCCTGGTACAGGAATCTCTGTCAGGCCCAGTTTGGGGATGTTGGATATTCAATAATGATCCTGAACCCTAGCAGGAAGGAGGCAGCTGAGCTCAGACTAACACCTCTAGGGGAAGGTGACTGGCACACCATGGAAAAGATAATRAGTGGGAGCATAAATGGGATGGATGCTGCAGGGCAGGAGTAGGGAAAGCTACTTCTTTGAGATGCTTTTCAACTCTAAATGCACTTTAAATAAGCCAAATTTTTCTCCAAGTCCTCGAAAAGCAGCCCTAACAGAATCCAATCCAGCCCCTTGGCTCCAATACTTCCTGCCTGGCATAGGGAAGGAGCTTGGTGTGCCACCAGCCAGGACTGTGTGAGTCCCCAGCCCCTTATCTGTCCCCTCTGGCCCTCCAGTGATGCTTGGATGTGACCCCTACCCCTGAGAATCACCCCWAAAAGGACCTTCTCTTCTCCAGCAAAGCACACCAAGACTAGTTTCCTTTTTAAGGGTATCACTCCCGTCATTCTGCAATAGGCAGTCGTCTCTTGACCAGACTAAAATGCAGCTACTGATAAAATGCCTGTCTGTGTGTGTGTGTATATATTTATGTATAAAATGTCAGGAGAAAAGTAATCCTTTGCTAAGCCTATTATGTACTTAATCAGGTTTAAATATTGTGCAATCCATTTCTAGCTCGCCTAAAACTTACTCTGCCAAACCACGTGCTCTGTCATCCGTGTCTGAGAAATGATGGATTCAGTGACTTCACCTTTTGCATTGACAATAAGATGCATCAATAATAACTGTAACRAGCTGTAACTAACAGACATTGCTTCAGCACCTAACGCTCCTCTCCGATGTGTCTCCTGAGTGTGTGAGCGCTGAAATGTTGCCCCTGTGGCTCCAACCAGGTGGGAAACTCGCCCCTCCCTGCTCTCACCTTGGATATTTTTAAGCTGTCCCTGTTGCAGGTGGGGCTGATGTGGTTGTGATCAAAGCGTGGTGCTCCTGAAGCCCACGGGGTGGGAGAGGTGGGGTGTTCCTGCTGCTGGGCAAGAGGCAGCTYGGGATAGAACACACCTGGAGTTTTCCTGAGGTCTCCCTGTTGCTCTTTGTGTCCTGCAGTCAGCAAAGCAGAGCTCTCTGCCTCTTGCWTTCCTTGCTGCTTGTTTGTAGCTGATACCAAAATGTCCAAATAACTGCTGCTTTTGAGCTGTATCTGCGAAGGGCTGGGAACMAYGTGCTGCCCCAGATCTGTYGTGCCGACATCATYGTGGAATGGTTTGGGTTGGAAGGGACCTTCAAACCCACCCAGCAGTGACACCTCCCACTATTGCAGGCTGCKCCARACACCACCCAGCCTGSCCTTGGACACTTCCAGGGATCCAGGAGCAGCCACAGCTGCTCTGGGCAATCTGTCCCATGGCCTCACTGCCCTCACAGCGAGGAATTCTTTCCCAATTTTCCACCTATCCCTGYTCTCTGGCAGTGGGAAGCCACTCCCCGTTGTCCTCTCTGTGCGTCAGACAATAAACATTGACTTCTTTAACCCACTTTCCCCAACCAGCTCTGTGGCTGCCCTGATTCCTGCAGGAAAGGCTTCACTCCTGGTCTGTAGCACTTTCCTGGCTCAGCTACCACYCCTGCCACTTGAGGGGCCCTCAGATGCTCTCCTCGACCCCGTTTCCCACACGCCTTCTAGACCGACTTTTGTTGCCCTTTGTTACGTTCCAAAACCTTGCCACGAGCCAAAATCCCTTAAGACAACTTCCTGAACASCCTGAAGCCACCCGCCTGCCCTTGGCAAGATCCTGACTGGGGCACCGAGGGGCGCAGAACCCTCCCGGCCGGCAGCGCAACCGCCATGACCGAGGGACGGGCCGTGAGGGACCGCCATGACAGCCCTTCCTCCCGCCCGGCGCGCACGCTGCCCGCACCAATCAGCGCCGTGGGTGCGGCTGGCGCGCACCAATCAGCGCCTGGGGCGGGAGCAGACCCACCAATCAGCGCCGTGGGCGGGAGCAGACCCACCAATCAGCGCCGTGGGTGAGGGCTGCCCGCACCAATCAGCGCCGTGCGCGCACCCTCTCCCATCACCCCCCCGGTTTCCGGCCCGGCTGTGGGTCATTCCCCGCTCCCTCACGGACCGTGCGGCCCAAGCTCGGGGCCCGCGGCCCTCCCGGCCCTGCCTCGACCGGTATTGGAGCGCTCTTTGTTACGTTTTGGGAGCCCCTGGGGTTTCTCGGTGCTGTCGTATCGTACGCTCCTTTGGAGCCGTTGTCAGCATCACTACCGCATTAAAAGTCGATTTAGTTAATCCTTAAGGGCCAGTTAATTAATGTGTTTGCTGGTGGGTGCTTCCCCACAGCTGCGTTTGGGTAAGAGGAAAGCGCGGCCCAGCACTTTTTTAATSGTTCTATTACATACATTATTATATATGGAGCTTTTATTATTATCCTTTGCCATTATTTTATGATTTTTACCCCTATTTTGCTGTTATTGCCATTATGTTTTAATTAGTACAATTTTAATTTTTTTTACCGCTTTACCATTTTAATAATAATTCTGTAATTCTATAATTTTTTTTTATCATTACATTATAATTTATAAGCATTTTGTAAGTTTCCTCCTTAAAAATTTAGGATTTAATCCTCAGGCTTTAATTTGTGGATGCTTTGGCAGAATTAATTGTCATTTAGGAATCRCAGGGGAAGTTTTGGAAACATCCTAAGGATGCTTTAAGTAGATAATAATTTTAATTTATAAGTAATAATAATTTTCTGATTTTAATTAGATATGGATAAATATGTGAGCTGTGGTGGTAGCATTAAAATCTGCCAGTCGATGTGCTGCTGCATTTCCTCATTTCTTAATTACCCTTGCTAATCAGCAGAGCTGAAATTGGCCTTTTATCCTGGYGAGGTATTTTATAAACACACTGAGAAACCTTTGGGGTTGGAATTAAACACAATTCTGAGCAGAGTGTGGAAAAAGGAGGTGGTGCTGGTTTGTGAAGGGTTAGGAGGGCTGTTTGTGCTGGGTGAGGGGGTCAGAATTCCATGGGAYTGCTGCACAGCCATGAAGAGTCCCAATTAATCTGCTGCTGGATCATCCTTGGAGTGATGCGAGGGTTAGATGGGATTTTGGGAAGAAATCCTTCCCTGGGAGGAAGGGGAGGGAGGCCCCTGGATCCCTGCAAGTGTCCAAGGCCGGGTTGGATGGGATTTGGAACAACCTGGGACAGTGGAAGGGGTGGGGCTGGGTGATCTTTAAGGTCCCTTCCAACCAAAACCATTCTGTGATCCTGTGAAATCCCTCTCTCTGGGTTGTCCAGCCCCAAAACTCCACAAAAATCAGGGCAGCCTAAACATGTCCATCTTCTTTCCACCACAGTGATTCCAGGCTATTTAGCTTGAATAACAACATCATTAAAATGGAACAAACTTTACTGAATGCAGTGTTTTTCTCAAGAGATGTATTTACTTTTTGATTAATTAATGATATTTGAGGTATTTGTGTTAATTCTAACRATTTCCTCACTGAAACATTAATTTCTGATTTTTATCAGTGTGGCAGCAGCACAGGGAAGCCAAGGGGAGGTGGGAGACCTGAATTACAGTTGGTGATTTGTAGTGCTGCTGGAATATTTAGGAACAGAGTAAGACATAAGATGGTTGTGCGTGCAGTGAGGCCCCACATTTTTAATTATTAAGACATCTCTSTGCATTTATGAATCACCAGAGAGCTCAAAAGGAAAGCAACTCAGCAGGGGGTTGTGTATCTTTACAGAACTTGRTGTAGAATTTTATCCCAAATGTATTTATCTGTCCTAAATTCTGCACCATGTTCAACATGTGAGAGTCTTAATTTTGGAGGGCACGACCTTTACCAGGGCACTTTTGTGGCCTGTTTGCTCAAGTTTTAGGGTCTGTTTGCCAGTATCTGAGAGAAAATTGTAATTAAATAAGTCTGCCCTTAAGGCTGTCCCTAAAGTTCTGCTGGTGCTTGAAAGCTTTGTGGGATGAGTGTTCTGGATGATTCTGGGTCCAGGATCAGATCTGTGCCCTTGAGAATGTGGTGGGGTTGGAGCCCTGCTGTGCTTGAAGGCAGTGTTAGCTCAGTGTCTGTGTTTTTCTGTGCCTGCAGAGTTTGATTGGAGCATGGAGCCCATCTCCCTGCCAGAATCAGGGATTCCTGCAGGAAACAGCTCATCTGTGCCACAGAAAAAATTCCATGTCCTGGTGGGAGTGACTGGAAGCGTGGCTGCSCTGAAGCTGCCCCTGCTCGTTGCAGAATTGCTGAAAATCCCTGGGGTGAGTGAAGCTGTTGTAAAGCTGGAGTTACCGTGGTTTTGAGGAGAGATCATGTGGCTTCTACTGAAATGAAAAGTTCCTCCTTGGGGGCCCTTTAGTTTAGAAATTTCTGGGAGGAGGATTCCTGCTGCTTTAAATTTTTTTTTCCCTATTATTTCATACTTGAAAAGGTTTTTGCTTTGGATATTTTTTTTTCTAGAATTTGTCTTTGTCAGTCAAGTTATCAAATGTGGTTGCAGACAGAGGTGGTGCTTCTGAAATATGAAATCTTCAGGATATTGCAGTTTTCCATGAGTGGGATGTGGATGTTGCAAATGTAAATGCAGTTATCTGACCCAGAAAGGGAAAACAGACCTTGTCAAACCAAAAATAGAAAWCACAAACTGCTATATGTGTCTGTGTAGTATTTTTTTGCTATTTGCTGTCTGGAGTAACAGAGGTGCCCAGCAGAGGCCACTGGTGCCTGCTCAGGGAGGGAAATGTGCTCTGTGGCAGAATAAAGTTAAACAGAAAACTTACAGGTTTTWGAAATTGAGGAAATATTTTGTAACMGTGAAAATAAAAGACTGGTAGGGGCAAGAGGGTTCACTTTAATCTGCAGATTTATTGCTTAGGTTGCTTCATTAATGTCCTTTGGGGTAATCTGGGAGGCTTTACCTTGTGTGTACATTGAGTAGAGGCAGAAGAGGTGCTGGTTTATCTGGTTGCTCTTGATATCCAAGCTGGGGAGAGTACTAGAAATGAGGCATGGGTTGCAAAGTGAGACCTCAGTTAATTTATGACTTGACCTGACTTGATTAATGAGGTSAAAGGTCCCAGCCTGAAGTAAGAAGGACAAAGAAAAATGACACCAGGGAATGAGGTGACCAACCCAGAGCCAGAGATAGGGATCTTCTCATCCTCTCCCTCTTGGATTAACTTGGCTCTTGTCCATTTTCTTTTTCTCCTGGAGCTTGGAACATSCTTGTGTGCAGGAGACAGGCAGAATGCAGATGACCCATGGTAGGAATGTGGGTCAAACTCTTTCCCTCTTTCTGAGTGTTTGTTTCATAATTAAAAGCTGCAGACAGCTGGACTCAGACTCTCTGTACAGGCCCAGAGTAACATCCAGTAACATCCCTGCAGACTTTGTGGCCCCTGGTTTTAGGGCAGAAAAAAMCAAAGTGACACATCCAGGAGTTTTTAACAATTTAATAATCAAAGTTATTGATTTMCTGTGATTTCAAGGCCTGCTGAGTCAGTGTAACTTTCCCATTGGATTTGTTGAGTCCTGCACAAAGCTRTTGCATCAATTTCTTTACTGCTGGGAGCAAAGCTTTACAAAGCAAACAGGGTAGGAAAAGAGGAAGGGCTTTTRTGCCAGAGGAGATGTGGTCACAGGCTTGCAGCCAGAGTGGTTAGTGTAAATGGATGTTTTTTCTGAAATGATCTGCGGTGAATGACTTGGCAGAGTGATTTTGCTGCTCATTAAACTTTAACACCTCCTCGGGGGTGCCAGTGGATGTGACTGCAGCTCACTGCTGCCTTTTGCTTAACTTACCTTTGTGGATCTGGGAAATTCAGATGGCAGCAGGTTGTTGCCCTTGGCACCTGGTGTGGGAGCAGACAGCTGTGTCTCATCATCTAACTCACCTGATTTTTAGAGTTTTTCAATATCTGGGCAGGAACACAAGGACACAAATCATAYTGGTAGGATATTGGTTAGTAATGGACTTTAGAAAGCCTGAGAGCCTCTTCCAGTGCCTAAAGGGGCTCCAAGAGAGCCCGAGAGAGACTTGGGACAACGGCCTGGAGTGACAGAACAGGGGGAATGGTTTCCCATAGCCGGCGGGCAGGGTTGGATGGGATATTGGGAATAAATTCTTCCCTGTGAGGGTGCTGAGGCCCTGGCAGAGTTTGCCCAGAGCAGCTGTGGCTGCCCCATACCTGGAAATGTCCAAGGCGGGTCTTGGAGCACCCTAGGATAGTGGAAGGTGTCCCTGCCATAGCAGGAGTGGAACTGAAACACCTTTAATTTCCTTTCCAGTCCAAATCAGTCTGTGATCCTCTGATAAAAAGGCGAGGACAAACTTTAGTGTGGGAAAGATGTTTTGCTCKTGAAGCTCCAGGATGTCACTTGGACTTCAGGTTTAAATCACCCTGTCACTTCTTTGTGCACYTGCCTCAGCTTGTAAGTGCCATTTCACAGAGGAGCTGCTCATTCTCTTGTGCTCGGGCTGGCTGTAAAAATTTCGCTCTCAGAACTACAAAGCATTAAAAAATAATCACATTCACCTCCTTAACCTGAGCAGGAAGGGCTGTGCCAGGAGGATCCTCTATCAGGGACCAACAGTGTTGCCTGAACACAGGAGAGCAGTTTGTGGTAAAGTTTGTTTTGGATATTTGGCTTAAGCTAAAGACCTCTAACTAATCTAAACTGTCTCCAGTGAGGGAGTTTGAGTGTGGCCAGACTGCCYTTGCTGTTTAAGATACCCACAGGCAAACACAGGGTGTGCCAGGAAAAYAGAAAGAATAAACTGTGTAGGCTGAAGTGATCTTGAGGACACTGATCTCTTTGCAGTGTAGCCGAAGGGACTTGAAGGACTTGAGAACGAGGGAACCAGGAGCCCACCCCAGCAGAAAACCTTATTGGGGAGAATATTTAACTCACAGAACAACTTTCTTGGGGGCTGGTGGGATTTCACCACTCAGTCTCCTTGACCATCCCTCTGGAATGTTCTGATCTGGAATGGTTGGATTCAGTGCTGAATAGCCAGAGCTCTTCTCTAGTCCTGGYCTTATGCTTGGAAGAAATAATTTTTTTTTTCAAATGGTACCATCTCAGAGAGCAGACATCCTCCTTCGAACTGCACAGTGCTCTTTAAACCCTCCAAATAAATRTTGTCTTGGAGGCTGAGGTTAGCACCTCACCCAAGGCCTGCGGCGCAGCGGAGCGGTGATAACGCCTTTGTGGGTGTCGCTGCTGGGCTCGAGCAGCTTCCTCAGGGGTGAGATTAGCGTGGAAATAATAGAGTCAGTTCATGCCTGTGAGTGTGATCTTCACACTCAGAAACACTGCAAACACCTGTGATTCCAAGTCAGGGGCACTTGCAGAACAGACATTTAGGAGACAAAAAAGCAAACCTAAAGTACCAAAAATTTGTCTTCTGCTGCTGTATTATCCCGTGACTTTTCCTTCAGAAAACAGGGAAAATTACCAGTGACCACAKTATGCTGAGGCTGGGATTTTCCACTGCTCCCAGCTGTTATTCCAGTCACAGTAGGATGCAAGGAAGCAGCACTGCCCCATTCCCAGTGGAGTAAGTGGTGTTGAGAGCTGGGTTAATGTACTGTCACATCAATACTGCTGTTGCAGACACCTTCTTAGAGCTTGGAGGTTTCCAGCAGTTGGTTGTGGCAAGGAGTGCCCGCATCGAGTGCCTCATCAGTTTTCCACCTCAAGGCACAAGTGTTCCAGCAGGAAGGAGCTGTTGTTGGGGCTGGTTTCTCCCCATCTCACTGTCRAATCAGCAGAACTGTATGGTGGGTTCTGTGAGCTGCTGGAAGGAGCAGGCCGTGCCCAATACCATGGAATAGGAATATTTTTCACTGTCATCAGCAGCCTGAGGTTCATCTTCCTCATTRGCAGTGTTCAGAGTGCTCCATCCATGCAGTAGCCTGCCTGTTGACTGGTTTAAGGAACGTGCTTGGGAGGAGTTACAGCTGGAAATTCAGTTCCACATCCTGCGTGGGCAGTCGGGGCATGCAGGACCACTTGGACACTGCCTGATCCTGGTATGTGCAGGGCACCTCTGGTTCACTGCCTGTGGCAGGAGCTGGTTACTGGAGCAGGCACCATTTATCAGAGCTACAGGACACAGAAATGAGGGAAAACCCCCCTTTTACCACTTGTGCAAATTTCTGCAGGAGGAAATGAAAGATTCACCTTAGCACCTTTTGTAAGTGTGTATGGCAGATAAATATCTGAGGGATAGGATAGAGTTTCTCCAATGGAAACCAATAAATGAAGATTCCAGTCACTCTGCAGGTTTATCTAAGATTTCAGAGAGAGCCCTCAGTCCTTTCTTTCACTCAGTCTCTCTTTGTGGAAACCATTGGTTTGCTGCACAGAAGCCCTGTGCYATGAAAATACTTACAGAGGTTTTCCCCTTTGCTTGGCAGGTGAGGACCTGCCTRCTTTAGTTTGACATGAAATGAGTCTCTGGCTCCTGTGGAGGCAGCTGTGAAGAGGGGAGGCCCCCCGAGAAGCCACAAAACTTTCAGAATTGTCCTCAAGTCTAACCAGTGGTATTTTCCTTTCTGCTTAGCTTGAGGTACAGGTGGTCACTACTGAGAGAGCAAAACATTTCTTCAATGCCCAGGAGATTCCTGTGACCCTCTATGGTGACGAAGAGGAGTGGCAGGTGAGTTGTTCTTGCAAATAGAAGCATTCCTCGAAGTTTTCCTTGCAAGAAACCACACTGAGTTCCTTTTTAAACCTGAGCCAAAACTCCCTCCTTGGTCTAGTAACGTATGTTTGGAATGTGGCTTTTGAAGAACRTGCTGTGATTGAGGAGGGAGAGAGAGGCTGCCCTGATGGATTGGAGGATTTTCGCCTGCAGTGGGCAGGGAGGGTGGCAGTGTTCTCTCCCCACCTTAGGCTCAGGGCTCTGTGAGAAGTGTCAGGAAATGTCAAACAGCCACTGCAGAGCTACGATGAGCATGTTTGGTGCTTGTCATGAGTCATTCTTGTCACGCAGGCAGCAGCTTCATTCTCCCTAGCTCAGCTGTCAGGRCTGGGAACATCTCTGCACCCCGTGAAATGGCTTTTTCTGCTGCCTGCAGTTTTACTGGCACAGTTTGAGAGTCCTTGAGTATGAAGAGGTTTGTTGTATAAGCATCAAGATTCGTTTTTCCATACATTTCGTCCCTGCTTTGCAATACAGATCTGAGCACAAGGTGATCTCTCTTTACCCCGGCTCCTGCCAGTGCCCTCACACATGAGTATCACTTTGAAGTGGATGAAACATGTCAGTGGCAGCAGCCAGAAAACTTTCTGGCTGGCCTTAGGGATTGGTGGAGACCTACTGGATCCCAGGATGCTACAGTTGTTTCTGAGGAGCCCCCAGTTGGGTGATAGAAGGGGTGCAGGTCAGGCTTTGATTTGTGCTGGCACACTGGAGAGCAGACACTGAGCCCTTGTGGTGGGAAACGATCACAGAATGGTTTGGGTGGGAAGGCACCTTAAAGCTCATCCAGTTCTATCCCCTGCCATGGGCAGGGACACTTCCCACTATTCCAGGGTGCTCCATCCTGGTCTTGGACACTTCCAGGGATGGGGCAGCCACAGCTTCTCTGGGCAGGAAGGAAGAATTTATTTCCTTCCCTCACAGGGAAGAATTTCTTCCAAAATCTCATCTCACTGTGCCTTTGGTCAGTTGAGAGCCATCCCCGCTTTGTCCTGTCACTCCAGGCCCTTGTAAATAGTCCCCCTCCATCTTGCTGGCTCCTTCAGGCACTGCAAGGATACAATTGGGTCATCCTTAAGCCTTCTCTTCTCCAGGCTGMACAATCCAAATTCTCTCAGCCTTTCCTCACAGGAGAGGTGTTCCATCCCTCTGATGGCCTCCTCTGGACTCGCTGCGACAGCCTGTCTTCATGAGATAYTTCACCCTGGCAATAGAACTACAAGAAAAAACAGAACTTTGTGGAGGAGGTGGGAAAGGTGTTCAGGAAGCCCGGGCTTTCCGGATGCTGCCTTTTTATTGTGGCTTCCCGTGACTCAGAGAAGGAGCAGTTTGTGGCCCTGATGCACCCTGTGCTGGTCTGTGGCTGGGTGTCCTCTGGGGAATAAGCACYTGATGCAGTTTGCTGCTTCTCAGGACTCTTTCCTGGTTAACTGAGCTCTTTAGACCAGCAGGGTTCTCTTGAGCAATTCAGGGCTTTAGAGACAACAGAAATATTCACTCAAGAGTGAATACGTCAAGGAGAAGCTGTGGCTGCCCCATTCCTGGAAGTGTTCAAGGCTAGGCTGAATGGACCTTAGAATRTGGTGTCTCTGCCCTTGGGAGGGGGTGGAATAAGGTGAGCTTTAAGGACCTTCCCAGCCCAAACCATTCTGTGATTCTACGAGCCAAGAGAGGAAGGAAGTGCTCAGCTGGCGAAGCCTCATTCATCCTGGAGAAAGCCAACAGGACACTGCTCCCTGCAGTGCTTGGGAGGGTTTCCTTTGCTGCTATGAGTAGGGTTGTGCATCCTAATTAAAAGTGACTTGTTCAGTTAGGGGTCTGTAACTTGTGAGAAACCAGTGGGCAGCTTCATTTCAATTTCAAGCTTGTAAATCACTCGGTTCCTCAGGAAATGTGCCACTGTTTTGGGCCTGCCTGGCTTCAGCTGGCTGTAGGATGGAGCTCTTAGGAGTAACTCCAAAGGTAAGGGATGCTGTGGATGGGGACAGATATTTCTCTGAGTTGAAACCTGTGGTTGTCAGATGTGTGAATTGTCTTTGTGGGGGCCCCATCTCCTGATCTGCTGCCATGCCTTACCTGTGCCCTGGAAACATGGGAATTGTTTTCTGAGGTGGGATTGCTGAGGTGTGTGGGTTTGTGCTGCCCACCTTGTCTCCCCCGCAGCTKTGGAAGGGCCGCTCGGACCCCGTCCTGCACATCGAGCTCCGGCGCTGGGCTGACCTCATGGTGGTGGCACCTCTGGATGCCAACACGCTGGCAAAGGTTGCCAATGGCATTTGTGACAACCTGCTGGTGAGTAAGTGAGCTCTGCCTGCCTCTGCTGCCATCCCTCAGTGCTGCCTGGTCTTGCCTTCATGAAGACTCGTGCTTCTGCAGCATCACCAGCAGTGAGATTTGCATGACCTGCTGCCACTTCATCTGCTCATTTTCTCTTCCCCCTGGTCTTTGCTTTTCTTCCCTGACCTATGTCCCTTCCCACTCCTCARCTCTGTCAGTCTCTTATTTCCCAGTCCTTGTTTTGTGTTTTCTCTGCTTTTTCTGACGGGTGGCATTTCTTTCTGCCTCCACCCTCTCTGTCATTCGTACACACAAACACACAGTCACTCTCTTTTGAGTTCTATGTTTTTTCAATGCAATCTGGAAAGACACCTGTGAGATCAGATAAAACTGTTTACTTCCTGCTACTTCACCACCTCTCTCACGTAACACAGCTCAGACTTACATGCCCTCTTACCTCYCAGTCTCAGCTACAGGGTATTTTGCTTGTTCAGGCTTGGTTTTTTTGGTATTTAAAGTGCTCTTGAGGCTCTTCAGGCTAATCAGAAAGTGTATTAAAAGAGAGCGTGCTACTTCCTTGGGTGCTGGGGACCTTCAGCAGGGCTGAATGTTTTGTGGCCTGACAACAACCACACAAAAGGTATCAGGAAGCTGCAGATCTACATGACCTACAGCCTTTCGCTATGAAGCTCCTACAAATGAACAAAATCCACCCAGAGCAGATCACTGGGGATCTGAGAGAAGCCAGAAAGAGGTGTGGGAGGCACAAGGAAAGTGTTGTCCTTCTATGTCCCTTGTAGGTGCGTTGGTTTAGCAGAGAGAAGAGCTCAGGAAGGATGTCAGGGATGCATGGCTTCACACACTCCTGGCAGTCTTTTTAGAGAGCCTTGTGAAGGGAAGAGGCAGCTCCAGGAAAGGAAAGTGAATGCTGGAGGTGCTGGTTGGCAGTTGAGAATGGACTCCAGCCGATTTGCTTGTGCTGGGAGGGGTTCAAGTCACAGATTATAAAAAAGGATGGGACAGAGTTCCTGTAAGGACTCCGCAATCTGAGCTGCTCCTTGGAAACTCCTTTGTTTGACTTAAATGCTGCAAGGCCTGAAGAACCTGATCACTTGCACTGAGATCAACCAGCATTTCTCTTTCCACGGGGATGAGGTGTTATCTGGAAACGCTGAGGAGTCAGATTTGATTCCCTGTGGCACACAGGAACTGCCAGGTRGTTTGTAATCTGCCAGCATCTCCTGCTGCAGCCCAGATGTGCTCGTGTTTCCCTCTGCTTGTATCCTGGAAGCAGCAGTGCTTCCCTTGTGGGGAGTTCTGCATCCAGTTGGCATCCAAATTCTGCAAATTGGCATCCATAGTCTCCAAATCATTGCAGGAGGGCTCATGGCCAACTTCCARTGTTTAGCTTCGCAGCTGGCTTATCTGAAGCTTTGCCCCAGGGATTTCTCTGCAGCTGATAAGTGGCCACCTCTCAGCTTCTCTGTCTCCCACACAGTCTGTCCTGTTCCAGCTTGGTTTGCTCCAGCCTGGAGCAGGGTGGGATTTATCCTCTGTCCTGATGATGCCTCCCCCATCTTTCCTGCCTGTCAGAGACRAGCTTGGCTGGAATTAGTGACACAAATGAGTCTCAGCCCATGGGTTAGTCCAGCTGCACTGACAGATTGAGGCTTTGAAATGACACCCAGGCTGGAAAGGCACTTCTATGGGCAAAGGGATGGGAAGGAACGAGGAAATCTGAGCCCTCTCTTGGCTTCTCCYGCAGACCTGTGTGATCCGCGCGTGGGACCTGAGCAAACCCCTGCTCTTCTGCCCGGCCATGAACACGGCCATGTGGGAGCATCCCATCACAGCTCGGCAGGTGGAGCAGCTCAAGGGCTTTGGCTACAGCGAGATCCCCTGTGTGGTGAAGAAACTCGTGTGTGGGGATGAAGGTCAGTCCTTTCCTGTGGCTCCTGTCCCTTTCCCTGCCCTCATCCTGCAGGGATGTGCTGCCTTTTGCTGTGTGGCCRTGGAGATGTCGAACTGCCAAACAAGCTGAAGCTTTGCCCTGTATTATCTTCATTAATTTTTAAGTAGTCTTAAGAGCTTTCAGAGGAGCCTGTTATTGAACAGAAATGCTCATTCAGGGAGAGAGAGATCAAAGAGAGGGAAGGTTCTGTGGTGAGTGTTATCAGCCTGGGATTTAGGTGTCCTGACTTAGCCCTCTGCTAGGACTGGGGGCTGTTTTCATCTTCCCTCAGTTCSTCAACTCCGTCATTGGGATGAAATCTTGTCCCTGAGAACAGACAGTGAGAAAAGCCCTTTGCAGATGTGGCTGGGGGTGTAGCTGGACACATATGTAACATTTGTTGTTGTTGCCTGGGTTACTTTTTAGCTTCCCAAACAAGTTTTGATTTGGTGTTTTGACACCAAAGTTATGTGAAGTGAAAGAAGGGCGTGGAGGAAGTTCAGATTCAATACACTGAGCTTGCAGTGCTAAGAAATAATGGTCTCATTTGAGTTTTAGGAGCTGCTTTTAATGGTGGTGTTTTGACTTTTGGGAAGGGTTTTGATACAAGCCATTTGGATGAATGGATTTGCATTTTTATTAAAATTTTATTGGGCAAATCTTTGTAAAATTACTCCCAGTTCCAGCCATAGCAGCTATTTTTGTGTAACAACTCCAGCAGGATTGTAACCACCCTGTCACTTCAATAAGCAATCTGTAGCAAAGTCAGGATGTTAAAATATCCTTCGTAGTTCAACTCTAGACCTGGCTTAGTTTTGGAATCCTTGGGTAGGTGCAATGCCTCTAAAATTTGTATTTTTGGAGCTGAAAACTGAGAAATATTTACAATTAGGTAAGTGTAGTCAAGTAACTCAGGCATCAGTTGAAATATCTGGGATGATTATTTTTCCACTGGGATTTTACACATGATTACATCAAATTTCTTCATATCCAGCTCAGCTGTCTCAGCTRTGAGACCAAAATCTTGAAGAAGCTTGGAGGAGAGGGATGGAGGGATGGCAGGAGTAGCCTCATCTCACTTGACTCCACTTGTGCTTGTGAGTCAATTCACAACAAGATTTTCCTGTTAGCAAACACCAGGATTTTCTTGGCAGTTTGTAGAGAGATTATGGCAGGACACTAATGTATTCCATCTCTCTGAAGACCCAGTCTCCACAACGGGTTTGTTTTCACCCCTTCCCCTTTTCTCAGGCCTTTTCACCCCATAGCTTCTTCCAGGCTCGTTTTGGTTTTGTGGCTTTCATCCACGCCGGGGTTTCCCTGGTTTCCATACAGGCTGCATGTAGCAAAAGGTCACACATCTGGTGCAGGAGACGTTCCGTTTGCMCCAGTTTTGTCTGTTGACTTTGTGGTTTGTTTTTCTCTAGGAGGTTTCTCTTCCTCACCCCCGTGTGGTTGGGTCTTACCTAAAATGCAGCAGATCCTCGCTGCCATCAAGTTTTACCTGGTTAATAATACTARTAYCTTAGTAAATGGGTGGGTTTAGACMAAGTCCAGTTAAAAAAGAGTTAGAATAACAAATTGAGTTCCTTGCTTGGGTAGTTTCCATACTGCCATTATCTTCATTCTGCTTGTCTGGATTTCTAGAGCCTGGCACACTGGGAGATTTCCACCTGTAGGCACYTCTGAGAGTTTTCTTTGCTAAATCTAAAAATCCAGCTGTGAATTGCAAGAGGTGCTGAAGAATTGAGTGGTGGAGGAAGAGGGCAGGCTTTGGAAGTGTTCTAGAAGGGCGTAGCTCTGTCAAACCATGCAGAGGCAGTCAGGGAATATCTCTTGTCAGGTGCAGCCCTTCTCTCTGAAGTTAGGAGAGATGAAGGGTTCAAATCTGCCTGCAGGTTGTCCACAGGATGCTCCAAACCTTCTGAGATTTACAGATCTGAAAAAAAAAAGAAAACAATGCCTCCCAGAACTAATTTCTGCTGAGCAATAAGGCAGGTATTTTAGATTATGAGAGCTATTAGCAAGCAGGACAAAATATCAAGAGAATCTTCCCAAGGAGACAAATGCCTGTGGGAGAAGCATCTTTCCTCAGCTCCAAGSAAATTAGAAGAGTGAATGTCCTCAKTTTCCAGTGCTGAGTTCAGCACACAAGGCGWTTTAATCATCTCTGCCTTTAAAATTCTGAACCTGAATTTAAAAACTATTTCAAAGGGAAGCAGCAACACAGTGTAGATGAGATGTTCATCTGGCTGATAGCCAGGCTGAGAGGAAAAGCCTTTCCATTTTGTTCTGTCCAGCACTTGGCTTTCTCCAAGAGTTGCTCCCAAAATTCGGGCTGGTGGGAATCCAGGACAGCTTYCTTTAATGAAGGTCATGGGAATGATATATGGATATAAAAAAATATACTAAAAAAACATGTTTACCCTGCAGAAATGAGGTGAAATAGGGAATTTTGCTCCAGACACATTTTTTTGGGACAGTTTTGCYCTCACCCCGGATTTCACAAAGTGGTTTTGCTCTCGCCCTGCAGGCCGAGGTGCCATGGCAGAAGTKTGGACCATCGTGGAAAGAGTTAAAAGGATCCTTGAAGAACGGGATATGCCAAGGCAGAGCTGATGTTTTTGGCATGTAAATGGTGGTTTTGTGCCTTCCTGATGGTTTGGAGATAAACCCAGCAGGAAGCCAGGCTGGGCTGCCCTGRTACCCATGGCATGCATACCTTTAAATCATACCTGAAATCTTCAACAGAATGAGCCAACGGTTGTCTTCCAGCTGGTGYCAAACTGAAATGTGGTACCTCACCACAGACTTTGCAAAACCAGAGCCAAGAATGTGCTGCTTTTGTGTGGAAAACCCTGTGGTATCTTGCAGGGAGGGAGTAACGTTCCCAAGGCTGCTCAGCCCTCAGTGCTTCACACGTGCTCCGTTCAGGGTGGGATACAGAAGAAGGTGTTGAGCTCCAGTGGTTCTAGAGAGAAAAAAACCCTGAAATCTCTGGTGATGGGGCATTTCCAGCTCCTTCCAGCAAGTGTCTTCTGGACCATTCCTGCTGTTCAAAGCTGTGCTGGCTGCACRTTCCCAGCAGGAGTCACTGTCAAAAATGTTTTCTGTCCGAGGACTTAATAAAGAAGAGTTTTTAATCCTGCCCCAGAGGAATTGTCTTTTGTAACTGCTTTGGGAGGTGTTCCCACCCAATATCTTGGCTAAGTTGTTGTGTCTGCTTATGGTTTTTTATCTGATACAGAGAGAAAATTGCCTGRAAGGAGCTCTCCAGTCCTTTTTCCCTTCTGTAGCTGTTGTCTGGAGTGGGATGCAAATACCARCCTCCTTCCCAAGTGCCTCCTGCCCATCTGGGTGTCCCAGTCAGGAAATGAACAGGCTGGGCCCTCATGGAAAGCCAAGGGTGGGGGTGTTTCCCAAGGGAATGAAGTCAAAATTCCCCTTTGATGACCTTTTCAGCTTGAAAACTAACTGCCAGGAATGAATAAATTGGGAAATCCTGTGCCCTTGYGGGCCAGACCAGGCTCCCCCAGTCCAGCCTTTCCTGGGGAACACGATCTGACTCCTGAGGGGAGTGGGAGCTGTGGAACATGCTGCTTTAGCAGAGCACTGCTGACCCACAGAATTCTTTTTTGACTAAACCCAAACAAATTTAAGGCCTTGGGTACAGCATGTGCGTCCTGCCCATGGGGGAAACCTCCAGCCTGCTGTGCACGAGGGAAGAGGTCACCGGGTTACGTTTGCTTGACTTGCCCATCCCACACAAACAAAACCTCTGAACTTTCCCCATTTTGGCTCTGCCACTGACACAGATCCAGGGAGTCAAAGCTGCTGAGAGGGATCTTGGTGTGAGCAGAGGCTGGGGCTCACACAGTGGTGTTGTGGCTGTGACCTTTGCATTTTGCCAGGATTTATGGAGGGACCTGCATCATTTGCTTGCATTCTTACATGGTGAAGGCTCTCAGCCTCGCACAGGACCTTACCTTAAGCTCATTGGCAGTGGAAGGGATGGTTCCTGGTTTGTTTTGATGGTGAATGTTTCTCCTGCTCCCAGAGAAATGTGTGTTTTGGCTGTTAGAGCTGACACTCGTCCTTGGGGCTCTGCCACGGGTCTCTCGGGTCTCTCGTGTGGCTGGAGTTGTTTATCCCTCCTGGTCCCTGAYCAGAAAATCCAACAGAGCTCTCCCATCCCAGGACAAAACACCATCCSTCCCTGATAAGAGCCTTCCTCTCTTCAAAGCCTGCTTTGCTGCCTTAAGCTGCTCCAGAAATGTTGACAAATGATCCTCTGTGTCATTGCTGTGATTTTTTAATTGGAAGCAGRTTGTGATAGCATTCCAGACTGGGATAAACCCGTGCTCAAACCACCTTTCCTTTAGGGCAAATAGAAGAAACAGTTAAGTTCCTCCCTGGAGTCAGGAGCAGCTTCCAGCCTGGCACTGGCACAGGTCCCCACCCATGGCCAGGGAGGTGCAGCAGCCTTAGGGTAGGAGCTGCTCCATGGGGGAAAGGAGCAGGAATGGAGCTGGGGAAAGCCCTGTCTGCCTTAGGAGGTGACTTTGGGACAGTGTTTTCCTAGGATCAGGCTTGGGGGGTTGATGAAAGACCCGATTCCAAAGCAGGGCTCTGTGCCAGCTCGGGTATTGGCATTGCTAGGCTTTCCTTAGCAGTGAGAACCACAGGAGATGCTGAGGGTTGGATCCCTCACAGCATTCAGGCTTTCACCTCCATCCCTCACAGCTCTGTGTGTGACTCAGGTTCACAGGGGAGCCCTGAGACACTTCCCATGAGCTTTTTTATTTTCCTTCAGCTCTTCTTTTTAAGCCACACGCTGATTTTTTGTTTCACTTTCCCATGAAACTCTCGGATGACCGCGGCARCATCGCCACGAATCCTGCTGCGTTGCAATTTCATTCATCCTGCTTAAAACGTTTCTCTCAGCATGGCTTGGGAGTGATAAAGAGCTGGGACAAAAGCTCAGYGAAGGCAGCAGCTCACCTCCTCTCCTGGGCTTGGATGTGCCTCTCATCCTGTGTCTCCAGGAGCTCCCCCAATCCCAAACTCTGGGATCCCTTTGCTGCTTGGATTCGGGGGGCACTGGAGGAGGATGGAGATGCCATGATGCTGCTTTGATCTGGCTTTGATCAGAGGTTGGCTCCCTAGATATGACTTGGGATGGGAATTGTGTCATCTCATGTGCCTCTCCATCCTGGGAGCCTGCAGCAGGGAAAAAAAAAACGTAAAAAAGTGAAAAAACCTCCCCATATTTGGACTTTGAGCAGCGGTGCCTCCATGGTGCACCCAGTGCAGTGGCTTTGCACCCCAGGGCTCCGGATTTGGCACCTGCCCCCCCTGGCAGCGGGGACACCGCCCACTCGGGATCCCCAAAGCACGTGAGGTGGCAGGATGTGGCTTTGCTCCCCGACCACATCCGAGCTGGGCGCTGGGACAGGCCGGGGAGGGCCACGGGGTGACAGATCGGTGGTGGCCAGTGACAATTGGGGGTGTTCAGAGGTTTTTTCCTTGCCTCATCCTGGCAGGACTCAAAACAGCACCATGAGACACAAATCTTCCTGTAAGATTGCAGTAACAGGGTTGTTTTGTGAAAAAGGGAGATGAGCCAAAGCAATGGAGGGCAGATCTACCCTCATGTTTTGCTTTTCTTTCCATTGCTTCTTAATTTTTTTGTCTCACCAGTCCTCCTGACTTGGGAAATATTGGGAGGCAGCTGAATCACCCTGGCTGGTGATAAGGTGGTGCCAAAAGACGCAGCACAGCTGGGCACAGACTCCTTGGCACCAGCAGCACCGATAGCTTGGCTTCAGTGGGGCAGCCTCCCAATTAAAACTTGCAGGTGCAGTGTCCTTCCCTGGCCACCTGCCTCCCTGAGTGCTTGAAATTTTGTTTCCAGGAGCAATTGACTTAATTAGAGGCTTGAATTCCCTGCAGYTGGGATGCTCAGAGATGCACAGGGGACTGAAATAATCCCATGGGGCAGTTCCCTKCTAGGTCTCACCCATTCTGGGGTTTTATTTTTCTCTGCTATGTGTCAGCCTGTCTGCGGGTTTATTAAAGGGATCGCATGTTGTCCTTTAGGTGGAGACAGGGATTTTTCTCTGGGAATGCTGGCTTTGGTGTTGTACCTCACTTTTCTGACCCTCTGGGGAAAACGGGATGAAGGGGATGGAATGACCAAAAAACCTTTGTGCTGTCCAGGGAGATGAGGAATAAAGGTCACTTTAGTCATCACAGCAAAGATGAAATGAATATGCTCCTGACCACAGGCTCTGGGGATCCTAAAGGGAAATGGGCTCTGCACCGAGACTCCTAAAATCAGGCTTAAAATCAGGCTCCATCCTGTGTGATTGCAAAGACCCCTCAGTYTAAAATCAGAGTGCCTGGTGTGCTCCCAGTTCCCAGTCCCATGGCATTCAGCCCCTGGCAAGCCATCGATGGCCACTGCCAGCTGTGGAGGGGTGAGCAACCCAGGAACCCTTCATGCCCCCTGTTTGTAGGATTATCCAGAAAATCCCCCCACATCCTGCTTCCAGCGCTGGGTGAGCATGCCAGGACAGGCAGCACCGGCTTCCCAACGCCAAGACAAACTGGGGGAGGGCCAAGCACAGCRATAAAAGATTTATAAAGGGGGTTTATTCCTCCATGGCTCCTGGGATGGCTGAAAGAGCCTTTTCCCCAGGAGAGCTGAGCCCCTGGGCCCGGCTCTGCTCTGTCTCGCTCAATTTACRTGGGGTGTTTGGGTGGTTTATGGTTTTGGAGAAATATGATTCATGAACTCCAGCGTGATAAGGATGAGGGAGGAAAGAAAAGCCACGTCAACCTGAAGGAATGTGGCCGGTAGAGAGCCCAGCCTGCAGCTGGCAAAAGCCCTGGGAGAAGGGATCGGGCGTAAAAAGGGACAAGATGAGAACATGTGCCTGAAAAAATAGGAAAAAATAGCTGAAAGCCTTCCATCCCTGCTGCAGGGGATCTTATCCCCCAAATCCACTGCATCTCTGAGGCCATGGGATGGCTCCAGAAAAACTCCACCGATATGGGTCAGACAAATTCCCTAACTGGGAGTAATTTACAACCGGACCTGCTGTGCTCGCGGGGCTGCAGCCTCTCTCCAGACCACTGCTGTGCTTCCCCGAGGAGAAGGAGCAGGTGTGGGGTCTGGGAGCCTCTCCAGGGCCATCCCAGCCATCCCAAATCGAGCTCCTGTAGGAGTGGCAGTGAGGGAAGTATTGTCCCCTTGTCCCTCGCTCTGCTGGGCAGCACCATGTGGCTGCTGGGCACGTGGCTGGGGAAGCCGAGGTTTTCTTCACCGGTGGGAATGAGGGTGGCAGGGAAAGCCCTGACCTGTTTCCTGCTGCCCCCTGTGCAAGCACATCGTGTTTGCCATCCTGGCAAGCACAGCCCCTTTAATAAAGGCAGCAAAATTTGGCTGATGAGGAGACAACACAGCCAACATCAGAGAGAATTCCAGCTCTGGGATGTGCCCAGGCTCAGGCAGATCTCTGYCCCTTGTTCCCCCTCCAGAATATCCTTCCTGAGGGTGGGGAGCTCCTGCTCTTGCAGCATCCCCAGGGAATCAGCATCCTGCACACCCTCGGGGTGAGTCTGCTCTGAGATGCTCTGGGTGGATGTTATTTCCAGCAGCATTTTTCCATCCTTAGGAAATCGCTCTTGGCACCGGGAAAAACCTGCTGAGGTGCTGGTAGGGTGCAGGCAGGGTGCAGCTGGAGCACCCAAACGCCTCCAGCCCATGAGCCCTGCCAGTTGCCTCAGCAGAAAGTCAATATTGACCCTGGGTCAGGTTTTGCACTCACCGGCACTCCGCTGCCAAAGCAAAGCCGGCAAAGCCCGGCACGTCCTTCTGTGCTGGCTCTTTAAAAATCATCATCGTCATCAAATAGTTGGGTTTGCTGGGGTTTTTTGGAAGTCAAATGCCTGGGAAAAGCCATGGAGAAAGAGAGCTCCAGCTGCTCTGTTCTTCCTCCTMACCCTTGTCTCCCTGCCCTGCCCCAGCATCCATCCTCCCCCAGAGCACCCATCCACACTGCAAGGGAAAGGATGGCACCTCCCATGGCCAGCACATCCCCAGCTCCTCGGAGGGTGTTGTGCTGCTGGAGCTGGGACATGGGAACTGGCAGCACCCCAGGGAAATAAAAGCTGAAGTGGTTTAAGGCTTGGCCTCCAAAAGGGGAAGGTGGCGGGGGAGCRGAGAGGAACCAAAACCCGGTAGCAGAGGAATGGACGGAGAGCAAAGGAGAAGTGAAAGCAGCTGTGATTACTGAAAGCCCAGATGTGAAAGAGTGGGAGTGCTATCTTTGGGGCTCTCACTTCCCTGTCTGTGCTGGTTTTCTTGGCTTTGAGCTATTTTAAACTCTTTTCCTGTCTTTGCTCATAAATTCCACCCTRGGGTGGGTGGGGCTGGTGTCACTGGAGGTGCCATCGGAGTTTGGAGTTTGGGGACTGCTGAGGATCTCTTCATGGTGGGGTTTGGGGGATCCCCAATATCCCTGCATAATGGGGTTTGAGGGGTCACCCAGCATTTCAGCATGATGGGGTTTGGGGGATTCCCCAATATCCCTGCATGGTGAGGTTTGGGGGTTTCTGCACCATCCCTGCATAGTGGGATTTGGGGGATCCCCATCCTTCCCGATGTGCTGAGTTTTGGGAACTCTCCACTCCCTGGATGCAGATATATCCAAGCAGTGTCACCCCTCTCCACCCTTTTCCATCCCATGGCACATGGGTTACATCTGCATGTTTGGCCTGTGAACAAGGAGCAGACTCCCAAATACATTGTCCCTGTCCCCAGATATTTTATGTGGGCCTGGACACCTGGTGGGGTGTTTGGGTACATCGAGCACCTCAGTAAAAGCTATTTTAAGATACCCTGTCACCGAGGGTTGAAAGCTCCCAGCCTGGTGTCGAGCAAGGCTTTTCTTTCTCCAAAAATAATTAGTCATGCTCCCCTAATTGTTCCTTATCTATGCAGCCTCCACGCTCAGTTTTGGATAACGAAATCCTGCAGGTGTGTGGATGTAAGCAATTTAACRGTGCTAATTAAAACAGTGCATCCCTCCCATCCCTGGAAAGAGTCAGCGGAACTCGGCCATGACCTCGGCTGGGCTGTGTGACTACTGTCCTCTGCGGGACCCCAAACCTGGGCTTACAGTTAAGCCTGGGATTAGAGGCTGTGCTGAAGCCAGCGGGGTGAGCCCCTCGCTGTCCTGAATCAGCAGAGCAGCTGCTCASGRCAGCCCCAGGGCGAGCGAGGGGCCTGGCAGYGTGTGGGGTTAAAATGAGGGAGCTGACTGAGGGTCCCTGAGCTGCAGGGGACAGAAACCCCAGTAAAATCAACACCCTTCCCACACACCCATCGGGTTCAGCCCCACTGAGCATCTGTGCCTTGTCCTCTTGTGGAAGGAGYATCCTCATTCTCCCAAAACCTCTCCCCTAAACCTTTCCCCAAGTTTCTCTCCTCTGCCCTCCATTCAAAGCCTGGCTTTTCTCTTCCCTCTCCWCCTTTAATGCTGCTGGGTCATTGTATTCCCATTTCCTCTATACCAGCCTTAAATCCCATAGTTCACGAGTCAGTGTGGTCAATCCTATTCCAGGATTGGGGATGGAGGCAGGTCCTGCTCCCTGCYGAGAAGGGGATGAAGAAGGAAACATTTGGGAGCTTTCCCTCAGAATTAAACCAGCACAAGAAAGAAAGGATAATGTAATGAGGTGGGGAGAAAGGCAGAAGAAAAATCACTCCCTGAAACCCAACCCCTTTCATCCTGCAGGAGCTCGGCAGGGAGATCACAGGCAAAGTTGGGTCAGATGCTCTGGAACTTTTCCAGGCCCCGAATGTTTAAATAGAAGGGTTATGTACCTGGGAGACTTATTTATCTGTTAATTGGTTGTTTGTTGACATGACTCGGGAGCTCTTTGCTCATGTTTGCTTTGCTGGCTCACTCAGCCGCTGAAAATCCCGGCCGGCCGCGTCCCGACCCGGCTGCCCTTGGGCTCCGGCTCCTCCCGGTGCTTCCCCATGACCCCTTCCCATCCCCCGGGCCAGAAACCCTCCCACGGCACACAGGGRTGCTCCAGGTGAGGTTCTGCCGTGCCAACATCTCCCTGTCCCTTGTGGAAACCAGGAGATGATGGGGGTGGACCCCTCTGGGCCAGGATTTGAGGCTGCCTCTCTCCCGAGCAGAGGATGAGCTGCAAAACACCRCGGGTGTGGGTTTGGTTTCCCCCCACCCCCCGGTCTTGGTTCTCTGCACAGAATTTTGAGGAAAATCGGTTTTCTCCATTTTCTCTCAATGCAGCTCTGGAAAGAAGAGCTTTGGAAACACCTGGAAAAGTGCAACAGCTTGTCTCTCACCCTCCTCTCTTGGCTGTATATAGAGTTTATGTTAATTTTCTCTTGGTTTTATCTGGGTTTATGTTAATTTTCCACATTCCAGGCCAAGGGCTCGAGGTGCCCTGGGGCTCTTTGGCCCTGATMGCAGCTGGTCCACTCCACCTCATCCTAGGATGGGTGAACCTCATTCCCTCCCCTCCCTGGTGCCAGTGGATCCTTATCTCAGCCTGGCATGCATCCCTGGAGGGRAGAGGGGAAGCTGTGATAAGGAGCAGCCACCCAGATGGATCAGTGGGATGACCTTGGGAGGAGCAACTTCGGGATGATGGGGAAGCCAAAGATAAATGGGGGATGGTGCCCAAGATGAGCTGGCACAGCCCTTTAAATGAGGAAAGTGTTTCCAGAACAGGCGGGTTGGCCCCAAAACACCTCAGGTTGGCCCCAAAACACCTCGGGTTGGCCCTAAAACACTGCAGATTGGCCCCAAAACACCTCGGGTTGGCCCCAAAACACTGCGGGTTGGCCCCAAAAGACCTCACAGCTCCCGTGGCTCTCATGGAACCAATGTCAGTGGCAGCCACATGTGTTTGGGAGGAGCTGATGGGAGTCAGCACACGAATGTGGCAATTTGGGGCTTTTTTTAYGGGTTTTTGGGTTGCAAATGTGTTGACATCCTTTTTTTGGTTGTTTTTTTTTTTCTGTAATCAATTGATTTCTCAATCTTTGCTGGATGCAGATGAATATGCATTGCTGAGGGGTAAATCAGAGCTGCCTCTGCCCCTCCTCCTTCTCCTCACTCCCATTTTCTTCTCTCCTTCCTCCCATAATTAAAACCACATTTGGGAGAATTTTACTGATTTATCCTTTGGGATTTGTTTTTCTTCCTGGACTTTGAAGTGCTGACACACTGAGGACCTCCCCAGGTGCTGCCCACACTGCTTTGTGGGGATGTGATGGAGGTTTTAGGGAAGGCACCATTGTAAAACCATTGCAAGCTGTGATGATGTCTCCAAGATTTGAGGCCGAGAGGTTGGTTCTGGCCATCCTGTGCTGCCTTCCCCAGTTCCTGAGAGTCAAATCCAGCAGGACTGGCCATCCACTGAGCCACATGAGATATTTGGAGCAGCAAGGAGGTCAGGAAGCTGGGAAACTCCAAGCTTGGTGGGGTGGGAGGACCAAAGGCTACGGCAAATTTTCCCCCTCTTGCTGCAGGGTGTTGGGGAAAAAAATGTGTCAGGATGTGGTGATGGGATGACCACTCTGCATAAGGGAGCCTTCTCCAAAAATTCATCATTGCCCGGGGCTGAAAAGTCCTGTYGGGGCTGGAAGGTCCAAGGGGGACTTGTGAGCTGGGAATCACCTTCTGCAGAGAGGTGGGACCCTGCACTGAGCGTAACTCTTCTGCTGGTGCCGAGCTTTGATGGGAAAGTGTTGGTTTTGGGGACTGTGGAAAACAGGGAAGGCTCATCCAGGATTTTCCTGGGCTGGGATTTATGTATGCCACTGGCCAGCTGATGAAAAGTCTGGAAAACCCAGGACCTGTCATGTCTTGCAGAGCCACTGGCTTGGCACAGGCAAAGCCCAGGCCACTAATTACCTGCCTGAGGACAAAAAACTTAYGGATTTGTGTTTTCTTAGCATCTGATCCAAGGAGGTCTCCATCCAAGTGGCACCGGGAGTGCCCCAGGGAGATCTGACATCCCTCTGGAGAACAGGCAAAGCAGGAAAAGCTTTGAAAGTGAGAGAAGGAGGAGGAGGAGGAGATCCCTGGGTGTCACCGAGCAGCACCTCCAAGCCTGGCTGATGCAATGTGAGCCCTTCCAAAGGCTGGGAAGCCCTGGGAAGTCCCCAGGAGCTTTGGTGGCATCAAGGCTGGCTGCCAGCTGGGGCTGGGGAGTCCCCAGCCTGGGGGCAGATGCTGAACTGGGGCCAAGAGTGGTTCCCTGTGGGAAGGGCTGGTCCAGCCATGGATCAGAGGGTAGGAGGTATCCCTGAGGGAGAGTCAGCCAGGAGTAAACCTCCTCACAGGTTTCCATCAGCTGCAAGGTGAGGAGGATGTGGAGTTGGGATGGGGAGAAGCAGGGCAGAGGGTCATTTCAGCCCTGAGCAGCTGTCCCTCCCCTCTCACTGAGCTGTCCCTCACTCCCTCAGTGGCAAAACCATCCCTGAATCTGCAGTGTGGCTGATCCCAGCACCACCTCATCCCCAGCCCTCTTTCCTGAGGGTTTCCACAAAAAAATCCCTGCTGAGGGACCAGCGGGTCAGCCCCAAAATYGGTGTCCCTGTAACAGAGGGATGGCAAAGGACAGCTTTGTCAGCTGGTGGGGTGTCCTGTCCTACAGCAGGCTGGAGAAGGCCCAGCAGCCCCATCCAGGAATGCTGCAGCCAAGAGCTTCACTCATTTATTGTTATTTTCCTTTCCAGGCACCGAAAATTGCTGCGTGGGAAGAAAGGTGTCTGAAGGTGATGAATGGCTTTGCTATGTTTGCCAAGCAGATGTTTTCCTTTGATGGGCACCAAAAAACCTGGGCTTGTCCTTCCCAGCTGAAAGAGTGAAATTCCCCAAAACTGTTCGCAAAAGAGGCCAAACTGGGAGTTTCAGAAGGAAAAGAAGGCTGGAGCTGCCATGGGAGAGAAGGGAAGAGGCCAGCTTGAGGTTCTGGGGTGTGTGATGTGCATGTTCTGCTTCTGTCCCAGCCAAGGGGATTTTCCCATGACCTGGATATGAGCAGGGCATGCTTCATTCCTCCTACCGGTCCTGGCTYGGAGGAACTGGGTGAGATGGGGAACCACACTGGGATGGATGCTCCCAGGTCCCAGGGGTGCAGCACCCCAACCTCAGCCCCTCAGTTTGCATGTTGAAATTGGGGCTTTCCTGTAACAGGAAGGTTTCGGTGTTTCCCTCTGCTTCCTTGGAGGAGCAGCATGTGGGATGTGAATCGTGCCTTGGGTAGCAGAGAGGAGATCTGCAGGGCTGGCTGCTCCTTTGATCATCCATCCATCCATCCATCCATCCATCCATCCATCCATCCATCCATCCATCCATCCATCCATCCATCCATCCATCCATCCATCCATCCATCCA
>NW_026623328.1:2080272-2097428 GCF_030028575.1 Malurus melanocephalus | reverse complement strand
CCTTCCCAAGTCATTGCATCATACCCAGGTGCTCCCTGTCATCCCAAACTCTCTGCCACTGCTGCTTTCCTCCCTGCATGTGAGATCACAGGGAT
This sequence comes from Malurus melanocephalus, assembly GCF_030028575.1. Classification (NCBI taxonomy): domain Eukaryota; kingdom Metazoa; phylum Chordata; class Aves; order Passeriformes; family Maluridae; genus Malurus; species Malurus melanocephalus. The sequence goes on along the minus strand of NW_026623328.1, from coordinate 2,097,333 downwards.
TTGGGGCTGTGGGTTTTGGTGCACATCCTTTATCCTGGTTTATCTGTTCCCTTTRGGATGTATTTGTATTTTATCATGGTTTACCTGCTCCCTTTGGGATGTATTTGTATTTTATCCTGGTTTATCTGCTCCCTTTGGGATGTATTTGTATCTTATCCTGGTTTGTCTACTCCCTTTGGGATATATTTGCATTTTATCCAGGTTTATCTTTTCCCTTTGGGATGTATTTGTTCCTTCTCAAGGTACTTCTGAGGAGCAGACCCCAGGCAGCTGTTGGGCTGCAAAAACTTCTGTCTGGTGGGCTGGGATGGATAGATCTCTTCAGAGAAACATTTTTAAGCTAAAATTCTTTCTTAAAGTATTTATTTATTTGGAATAGCTTTCCTTTTGTTTTTTTTTTTAACTGCTTAGCTAGTTCCTCAAGGCATTCCATCCCCAGCAGCATCCCGTGGTGAGAAGTTTTCCCTGGATGAATGCACAACCTTAGCTCACCTCTGCCAGGGCAGGGACCTGGCACTGGAGCATCACCAGTAATTTTCCACCCATCCCCACGCTGTGGAAATACACCCAGGCATGGAAAAAGCCTAGAAGGGAATAAAGAAGACACTTGGCCAGTAGAGCTTGGCCGGCTCCCAGCTCAAGGATGACTTCAGGTTCATCCCAGATCTCTGGCGTTTGGCAGGCTCGGCTGCCTCGGCTCCTACGAATGGGACAGGCCAGCAGCATCCCTGACAAAACCCCATGGCTTTGCTGTGAGAMAAAAAACGGGAAAAGTGGTGTTTTTGAGGGGTTTGGTTGGGAATTTTTTCCTTCATTCTCACTGCAGAGCAAAGGAGAAAGGGAGAAGGGAAAACTTGACACATAGGACACAGCGAGGGGGAGGTTGGGGACAGCGGGGATGTGACGGTGGGAGGCTGACAGTCCCTTTATGAGGCTCTAATTGCTCCAGCCAAAACCCACATCAGCCTGAAGAGTGAAAGGAGGTTTTTACGAGGGCAATAAGATGTCCCAGCCTGCCGAGGCAGTGATTGCCAGCCGTGGCCCCGGGCTGTGYGAGGAACTCCTGCTGCAATTCCACAATTCCACTCCAGCTCGGCAAGAGGGTCCAGCCCGTGGCGGTGCTAATCCATTTTACCTCAGCGGTGCAGCAATAACCCCAGAGCCATCAGCACCTCCCACTGCCGGCGGCTGGAGAGCACAAAATGTTCCCAGACAAGGCTCCTCACACCCTGCACGGCCCCGGCAAACAAGGGCGGCTGCCCAAATCCCACAAGCATCCTTCTCCCAGCAGCTTTCCACGGAAAACATCCTCCTCAGGGAGTCACTRTCCCCAGCCTGAGTCCTTGAAAACTCGGATTCCTGTGCTGAGGGTGGTGAAACATGCTGGGAAGGGGGCACCAAGGGCAGACTGAGGTTTGTGAAGCTAAATGATGGGAGAGTTAAAACCCAGGACCATCCAGTGCATCCAGCATGTCCCAAGGAGATGTTTTTCCATAGGATTTCTCCCGATGCGGGACAGTAAGAGCAGCTTCAAAATGCAGTTCCTGGAAGAAGAAGCCACCCAGGACGCGAGGACCATCTCCATCTCGCTCTGCTGGGTGTAGAAACTCACCAAGGCCCGTTTTCTCTGCATCCTCTGCTTCAGGCAATGGTTGTAGAGGAAGAAAACCCATCAGCAAAGTGGTGCTGCTTCATCCATGCCACAGCACAGCAGTTAATCCCTGGGGACAGGCTGATGAAGGCTTGGCCAAGCTCCAGGGTGAGGACTGGCAAGCCTGAGCAGGATCAGGAGCCAGGGAGGGTTGTTTGGTGGTGATGGATATGAAGGAAAGAAGATAYTGCCATTGCCAAGGTGGCTGAAGGGAGCTGCAGTCACCAGGATTTCACCCCACGGGAGGAATGAGTCAGAAGGAGCCAGTCACAGGGGCGACCACAGGGATCTGTTATCACCAGGATCTGTTATCGCTGCAAAATCTGTCTCATGAGGGCATCAAAGCAGCTCCCTGTGTGCCAAAAGGAAGGGGGAGGGAGGACAAGGAGGACAAAGACTGTCCTTTGTGCCGGGCAAGGAGGGTTCTGTGGCACTCAGCCCCTCTGGATGGGGCAGGAGGGGCTTCGAAGYGCTGTGTCCTTCCATTCCAGAGCTCCTTCTGCCCATCCTGACAGCCCAGGGGTGGGGGAGCTGCGAGGGGAAGGTCTGGGCTCAGAGTGTGTTATTCACCTCGAAACTATGTGAGTAAACAGAGAAGGCTCCTCTTCCCAGTCCCACCTCAGCAATTAGGCTGCAGAGTGGGGCAGACGAGCCCGAATCCACCCTGGCAGATTACTGCTCTCTCCTCTGGGGAGTCCTCCACCCAGGAGAGGAGGACAGTGAAGCTCCACTTGGCCTCCTGGGCCATCTCCTCCTATGCAGAGCTTCTTGGAGATGTCCCACCAGGAGGAAATCATCCCTTTCCCAACATTTCTGGTGTTTTTATCGCCTCTGTGGCCCTGCTCGTGATGCTGAGCAGCAGCGACACTCGCGCTCGCTCTGGCATGGGAGCCCACTGGAAAGAGCCCAGCTGGGAGGAAGAAGAGAAGAGATGATCCTGCAGGGGAGGGACCTCCCTGCAAGCCCAGCTAAAGCCTCTGAGCTCCAGGGATTTGGATCCTGACACCTCCATCAGATCCTGACACCTTCCACTCCTTGGGGTTCCCGCAGGAGCTTGGCTCTTACCCGTGGAAAACCTTCACCCACCTCGGTGTCCTCTTCACCATCAGTGCTGAGTGCTCCTAGAGGAGGAGGAGAGACCACCCTGGACTATCCCAGAGGGAAGAGAACGGCCTCCACAGCGGGGCTGGGAGCCTTGCAGAGGACTGGAACATTTCCAGGATTGCAGGCACAGGAGAGGGAATGAAATGGCCAAATTCGTCACGATTCCATGCCTGTCCTCCCACACAGACCAAAGGAATGTGAAAGATATCACAGCAATGCCGTGCAAACACCCTGCAGAGGTGAAGCCATTGCTGACCCCAGCCAGGAGGGAACAAAAATGGGTTTAAAGAGTTTTTTGGAGCATCTCTGTGCATCCCTGGGAGGCTTGTGGGGCCAGCTCGGGGGCGGATAGCCTGAAAACACGTGGACATCATAGACAACTTGTGGAGAACGGAGTCCAGAGGTGTTACAGCATCTTGTAGCCATTCCCACACTGCAAATCATGTRGAAATAAATTAATTAAYCATTCCTGAGTTTTAGGTACAGGCAGCAGCATCTGGCTGGCACAGACACAGGGGTTCTCTTTGGGAGTGAGGCCACAGGTGGGAGGAGAAGAGGAAGAAGGTCCAAGTGTTGCTGAGGTTCAAACTGAGTGACCTCAACCAGAACACAAAAACAAAAWAAGTTAAGAAACTGCAGCTTCCTCAGGCTGATCCCTTGCAAGGCTTACTTGGAGTTACATCATGGTGCTTATTGGGATACAGATCCCTGAGAGCCGCAGCTCCAGAGCCTCTGGAAGGGCAGCACCATCCCTGGGGATGTGGGGATKTGGGGCAGGAGGGGTGGCACCCCAATCCCAGCCATGCCCAGCTTTCCAGAGTGTTTGGGCACRGGGCTGGCTCCTGGCTGTGCTCATCCTGGGAGCTGCTGCCCAGAGCAGAGGGCAGCTTGCCAGCTTCCCTGGCTCGGCTGTCACCACATCCAAGGCTTTTCCGAGACCACAGGGTCTGAGCACGGTGGTTTCCCTGCCCTGGCTGCTCTCTTGCTCCAAACCAGGAATGCTGGGGTGACCTTGGAGGTGTCCAGGGAACAAAGCCGGGCCGGGGGCTGCTTCCCAGTGGAAGGGCAGGATGTGGAGGCGGCAGAAGGAGGGGGAATCCCAGCCCAGGAATCTCTGCTAAAGGCCTTTTCTCACGCTCCTTCTCAGGGAGAAACTGCTGTGGGAGCACCCTGGATATTCCACGGGAATCCTTGGGGTCGGGGGTGTTTCTTTCCTGCAGGCAAAGAAAGAGCAGGGAGAGGGCGTCAGGAGCATCCCCAGAAAGTGATGCCTAAAACAAGGCTCGCCCGAAACAGAGGCCAGACAAAGTGAAGAGAAAAAAAGCAAATTTAAACCAGGTCCACTGGTACACTGAGGGCAGACAAAGCCTCCTCCTGAGGCTACACCCAAAATGGGCCCCAAATCACGAGATCTTCACCTTTGTAAGTTCTGTCTTGTGAACATATTGGGCCCTAATTCTCCAATGATACCTTCCCAAGCTTGCTCCCCCCAATTCTCTGTTGTTTCCATATTTTGGGGCTCTGAGGCAGTGAAGTGCCCTTGGATTTCAGGCTCAGAGAGGAATTGTTTTGTCTAAAGATGGGAGAACAGCAATTTTAGTGCTGTGCACTGGAGAAGTACAGGAATAGGGAGTCATGAAAATASAGAAACTAAAAATCCTGAGGCATCACCACCACCTCAGGACTTCCCACAGAGGGAGCATCCAAACATGCCAAGCTGAGCGAGTCTGGCTGTGGAATCCAGTGCTGGAACCATGGACTCTGAGCCTGTGCCCTGCTGGTTTTCCTCAGCTTTGGATGGGCTCCATCCGCCCGTGGGCCACTCCGAGGGCCTTCTTCCTTCCCGCATCCTCCCCCGGGGTTTTGCAGGATTTCACCTCCCGTACTGGGAAACAAAAGCAAAAAGAAACACCGTGGCTTTTTTTTTTTTTTTTTTTTTTTTTTTTTTTTTTTTTTTTTTTTTTAAGCACAGGAACGGCATGTGAATGCCAGAGCAATAATTCAAGTGGGAACGTGGAGCTGGAAAGCGTTCAGCTCCCAAACTCGACCCGAGCCTCAGCAGTTGGCTTTGTGCTGCTCATTCATCCAMAGGGTTATTTTTGGATTCCTCCTCCTGGGAGAACAGGATTGGTTTTGTTTTCAGTGTTCCTTGGAGAGCAGCTTGCTGAGGGAATGGTTTAGCAGAGAGAAACRCTCTTGGCTGGTGGGGTCTGCTCAATTCCACGATTCTGGCTCAGAARGGGATGATGTTTCACTTCCCCTGGGAATTTATTCCCACTCTGCTCTCGCTGGGGCTCGGATATCTCATTATCTACGGATAATTRTCTATAGATAATGAGATGCCTGCATCTCTGGGTCACTGGGCCTTGCCTTTATTGCTTTCCTGGGGCAGCAAGCTGTACAGGTTGGGATTTTTATTTATTTGCCAATAACTATCGACCCTGATGGGGTCTAAATCAAAGTGTTGATGGAGATAAAGCTGGAAAAATGTTGGATGAGCAACCAGATCTGCTCATGTCCTGTTTTTTCAGAATCATAGAATGGTTTGGGTTGTAAAAGACTTTAAAAATCATCCAGTTYCAGACCTAATCTTGTCCTAGKTCAGCCTAAAAGGGGATCTTACCCTGGATGGAAGGAGGTCCAGAGGAAAGAAGGGTGGGAGAAGGTGTAAAGACCCACCCCAAAAAGCCTCAGAGAATGGGATATGACTTCCAGRGCAGGGAGAGATGTGGGAATGGGTATTTCAGAGGATGTTTGGGTCTCCTCCCCTCACTTCCAGCACTCACTGGAGGCTTGGAAGGAGCTTGCAGATTTCCAAGACTTCAACTCCTTCTTGGCTGCAGAAGAAATGCGTGGGATGAGAAAACCCTGATGTCTCTCCTCACAATAAGTGTACTTTAAATTTAACCACAATGGCAGCTGGTGGGAGTCCTCCCTGTAACCCTCCCCAATCCTCCTCCCTCTGGCTCCCGCCCCATCCCTTCATCTCTGTTTCCCTCTGCCCCTCTCCGTGGGAAATTGTCTGTACAGCTCCCTTGTTCCAATCAGCTCCATAATTAGCGTGTCCGAGGTGAGAGGGAGCTGCTAACAGGGCTGGAAGTGCCCAGGAGGAGCCTCGGGGGTGGCAGAATGGGATAAAGTCCCTCTGGGACACAGCAATAGGTGCTGGTGTCCCAAATTCCCTGTGGTACTGGGGGGATTTGCCTTCATTCCACACGTGGGACATGTTTCGGGTGTGGAGGAGAACCCCATCCATCTCCCACTCCCCTCCAAATGGCTCCTGAGCCAAAAAAAAAAAAAAATTACTGATTCAGTTCTGTCAGATAATTTGGGGGATTTAAGGAGTGGAGAGGGATTTTCTGGTCCCCAGGAGCAAACCTGAGGGCTTTTGGGAAGGGTGCTGCGTTTGAAACCTGGGGAACTGTGGGGTTTGTGGCACCTTTAAACCCCACCTGTCCCTCTCACCAGGGGATCACAGGAGCAGYTGATCTCTCCAGGACCTAGAGCAGGACTTTATGGGGAAGCAGATCAAAGAGAAGAGGGGGAAAATGAGGGGAAGGGGATGAAGGTCRATGTTTCTGGACAGGTCTGTGAGCTGGGGACAATCCACCCTTCTCCATCACATAAACCCAGCATCACTCTGAGTTGTTCCCTCTTCGAGGGGCTTGAATCCTCCTGAGGGGCTTAATTAGCACCAGCACAAACTGGGGAGCAAACTGGGGGCAAAAAAATGACCTTTTTTGGGGTATGGGAGAGGTGGTGTGGCTGGGGAGCAGCAATGAACCCCAAATGCTGCCTGGAGAGGGGAACCCCACAGTCCCCCCTGGAGCCCCCTCATCCCTGTGCCTGCCGGGGTGGGCCCCAGGAGGGGTGTCCCAGGTCGGACAGGGATTTTGGGGACCCTGGAGGCAGTGGCAGCCTGGAGCCAGGAGGTTTCCTGAGCRCTCAGAGGGAGCCACAGCCCAGCAAAGCACAGATCGGAGACAGATGCCAAGAAAATTGAAAACCACACGGCCAAAATTGGACTAAATGAGTCAAATCCTCACCTCCCCAGGCTCACAGCAACACTGTGGGGGTGCTGAGATCGCTCCCCATCCTTGGGTACCAAACACAGAGGATGCTGATATCTGGAGGAGCAAAAAGAGTTGGAATGGCCGTGGCCTGAGTGGGAATCACCRCCAACCTTTCCCCCAAAGCCACATTCCCAAGGGCTTATGTCTTTCAAAATTAATTAAAAAATTAATAATTAATAAAACTAGTTAAGTAAAAATGAAAAAAAAATAAAATAAAAATGAAATAGTGGGGAGTTTGTTGAGGTTGCCTGTGCTGATTGATGGTGCCTGCAGGTTTGATGCCTCAGCAAGGAGCTGATTTGAGTTGCTGACACAGACAAATCGCACAGGAAGTGGAGAGAAGGAAATTCAGAGGCAAAAGAACAAAACAGAGCAGGTATTTGATGAGACAACAGGCAGAAACTCCCTTCTGTGCCAGAGAAATGTAAGAGTGAGAAAAATATTGTTGAATTTTAGTTTTCAGAGTCCAGCTGGGTGCCTGGCAGCAGGGATATGGCCAAACAGGAATGAGGAAAGGTGTTTCTATGTAAATGTATGAGCCAACTCAAGCTGAAAGGGATTATCTGCCACGTCGGGGGAATTGTGATTCTGTTCAGCAAGGTCAAAATTAACACCGATAGTTTCAATGCCTRTAACTCCAAATAACAAGCTGTATTATCCACCTGTTTGCTCTTTTAATACAAAATAACTATTCAACATTGCATGCTGATACATAACATCTCATAATTAAATGYCATGACTATTTTCTAATTGCATTGCCATTTGACCAAAGAAAACATTAATTGCAGCAGTTTGATCGATGAACTCCAGMCAAAGCAGTTCAGAGCCAAGGGACTGGGAATTCAGCACCAGCTCCCAAATCCTTATTTTCTTTGCTGCTGCCACAAAACTGCTATAAATTAAAGCTGGAAGTGGAAAATAATGCTTGTGAGGCCAGGGAGAGGAGAATTCAAACCCTACCTGCTCGGTCTTTGTTCAACAGAATGATGAAAAATTGGAATTATTTATTTTTCACTTAAAAATCCTGATTTCTCACTGCCTGAGGGAGCTGAGCTTCTGCCACTGCTTCACTCCACGGCCTTGGGCAACGCACYCAGGATCTGTGTCACTGGGTTAATCATATTTACGTGCCTTTTATGAGGGTTAATGATTAGTCCGGGAATGTTTGCACGGACTTTTCCAGACGCGACTCCTTAGACGAACGCTACGTGTTAAATGCTCGGGGCTGCGGGGGTTAAATGCAGGAAGGAGGGGTTTTGCTTTGGGGCGGGGGCTCAGAAGGATCGCCAGCCCCTCAGAGATTGCCAGCGAGACCCGCAGCTTCCCGCTGTTCCTGTGAGAGACGGGAAAGCGATTTTTTGGGGACAGATGGACTTTGGGGACAGACTCCGGCCATGTCCCGGTGTGGGGGGAGGCTTTGGGGGAGCTTTCCCCGTGCTGAGAATCCTCTGTGAGGGGGAGTCTCCTCTTTCAGGGGGGATCCCTACGGTGATGGGGAATCCTCTTAGTGGATTGTGTCCCCGAAATTCGGGAATAAAATTCCCGAACAGCAGTGTAGAATTAAGAGACAGACACTATGATCTGCCTCGACACAGAGCGATTGACTCCGCCCAAGGTGCGCTCCTGGCTCACGGTGATACCCATCTGTATTAACGGGCGTGCAATTCGGCAAAAAATTGTTACCGTGAGGCTGTTCCTTCTCCGGSTGAGCCGCGCACGTGTTTTTAACGATTTGGTACCGCGGCGGCCACGGAGCGCCTGAACCGGACCGGGCAGAGCGGAGTTGGTACCGAGCCCTGAGCGTTCCGCACCACAATCAGTGACCTGGGATTGATTTGGGGGCGGTCTGCACTGGGGGGTCCCCTCCTTGGGGGGGCTCTAATGGGGCTGCCTGTTAGTGGGGGATTCTTTATGGGGTTCCTCTCTAATGGGGCTGCCTGTTAGTAGAGGGTCCTTAATTGGGATTCCTCTCTAATGGGGGCTGCTTGGTAGTGAGGTGTATTTTATGGGGTCTCTCTCTAATAGGGCTGCCTGTTAATGGGGGATCCTTAATGGGAGTCTCTCCCTAATCGGGATTGCTTGTCCGTCCTCCATAATGGGGTCTCCTCTTAATGGGAGAATATTTCCTAATGGAAACTGCCTGAAATGGCGGTCCCCTTAATGGGGGATCCGTTCAATAGGGATTCCCTTTAATGGGAGCTCTATATAACGGGGCATCCCTTAATGCGGCTCCCCCCAGCGTGGGCTCCCCATGCGACCCCTCCTCTATAACGGGGGGCTCCTCCCGCCGCGGGTGACCCCGTAACGTGGCTGATGTCACTGTCCCGGCCCGTCCCCGCTCCGAGCGCACGGGCAGAGCCCCCGGCAGCTCAGCGCACATGTGGCGGGGCTGTCCCCTCCCGTGCCGTCCCCTCCCCTCCCCTCCTCCGGCCGGCCCACACGCACACCCGGCCCTCCTCCTACTCCGCCCTCTCCTCCTCGTCCTCCCACTTCCTCCGCAAAACGCGGGCTGCCGGCCGAGGAGGGGCAGAGCCCCCCCGCTCCCGCCGAGCCCCCCCAGCCGAGCCCGGAGCGATGCGCCGGGGGAGGCACCGCGCCGCTGCCGCAGGTGAGTGCGGGCCCGAGGGATGCGCGTCCCGCGGTGGAGCGGAGGGATGCGGGGGCAGCGGGACGGGGGGACCCCCAGCCTGTCCCCCGCTCGTCACAGGACTCAGTCTGCGGGTGAAACCCTCGAGCAGCGGGGGAACCCTGCACGCCTTCCTCGGGATCATCTGGTTCTCGTTGGGCCATGCCCGGGAAAAACGGGTCGCAGGCTCGGGATCCCGGGATTTTACCCATTTATGGACACTTTGGATCATGCGGCTGCTTGGCAGCGTGAGTGCGCTCAAGCTCCTGCGAGAGGGTTATTTTGGGGGTCGCCGGAGTGTCGCCCACGTGAAAGCGGTGGCCGTGGGTGTGCGGAGGGGACAGGACGGACACAGCCACCCACCCCCGCCACATCCGTACCTCGTGCCCTGGCCAGCGCAGGGGGGGTCCCGGCCGTGACCGTGGATGTGACATCCGTGGGTCGGAATGGGATCTGTGAATTTTGGAGAGCTTTTAATCCCCCAAGTACAAAGGGACGTAGTCACTGAGCCCTTCTGTGGCTGCTCAATGCTCCGCGAAGTTTTGGGGKTTTTTTCATAAAATTGAATATTTCTGGTGTGTGGGGCGGGGGGGTTTCAGCCTAATTCGGAGACAAGCCGTGCCTTGGTTCACGCATTCCATAAGGATTCTGAGCCACCTTGGTCCACGGGAAGGCTCCGGCTCGGCTTCTGCCCGCCCGGGAGAAGCGCGGGAGCTGCAAACTTTGTGGAGCAGGGACAAGACGGGCAATGAGGGAGCCGGGACCGCTGAGGCCTCTCGCTTGTTCCCCCAAATGACCGAAACGGGGCGGGGGGAGCGATGCCGGTGATCTCATCCGAACCCGCCGGAGATGGGAAAGGTGACCTGCTCGGCAGGGTCCCAAAGTCCCCGCGATTGTGAAACCGAGATTGCAGCCGCCGGGAATCCGCCTCCCTTCCCGGTTGAGAAGCCCGTGGATTTCGGGGTTTCGGGGGGACCCAGGAGCTCCCCCCGCCGCAGCCCCTCGGGGGTGGCTCGCCGGGGCTGGGGGCGCTGGGTGCCAGCGGCTTYGGGAGATTTTATTTCTCGATTCCTGCGGGTTGGCCGGGAGCTGGCGGCTTTCTCGGCATCACGTGGCAATGGAGGAGGAGGAGGAGGGAGGCGGGAGACTGCGGTGAGAGGTTCCCGCTGCGGGGCATCGCATCCCGGGGAGGAAATTCCGGGGAGCCTGCGTGCCGCGCCTGGCCGCCCCGCTGATAACACACACGGGCGCATTGTTCGGAGCTGCCGGAGCAAAAAGAGATGGCCGAGGTGTTCCCAACAGCCTTGGCAGGCCGAGGAGCCCGGCGGAGCGGGGACGCGAGCCCTTCGGTGCCCTTTGGACACCCGAAAGGCGGCAGATAAGGTTTTCTGAAGCCCGCGGGAGTTTACCGGGGAGGTTTCGCTGGTGGCGGCACGTGTTCTCCGCGTTTGGTTTTACTTTTACTCCCTCCCGGCCAAGCGGCCCCTTGTGGGAAAAAACCAAAACCCGGAGAAGAAGAAGGAAGGGGGGGAAAATGAAAAGAACATTTAAAAAAAAAGGAGGAATAACGGGTTGTGTTTATTCCACCCGCTGCTTTTCCCAGCCGTGCCGTTTCGGAATTACTGGCTGTGTGTGTTGCGGTTCTTCCAGGCATCCCCCCAGCCCCGATTCCCACGTGTCCCTCTCCTCCCGCGCTGGCTGCAAGGCGGATAACCCCAGAGGGAAAAGGCTGATGGTGACAGCAAAAGCAGAGCTGKTTTTTTGGGAAAAAGCGGGGGTTGGCAGTGGCTGGGCAAAGCCCCGGTGGATTTCATGGAAAGAGGGAGCCCGTGGGTGCCCTCACCCTAATTTGATTAAAGAGCCCAGCCCGATCAGATAATCCACGTTCCTGGCTCCCGCCGCTGCTGGGGGATGGCTCGTCCTGCTCTGCATCCCCCCAGCGAGAATTTAAATCGGAGCTGGGTCCAACAGAGCGATTGCATCGTGCCCCGGTGGCGTCACCCTGTCCCGTGGTGACAGCGGGGCCAGTGTCACAATATCCCCCCGCTGACCCCGGGGCACATCCCCCGGGGCTTCGGGGAAAGGGGAAGGAGCAGTGGGGAAGCGTCGGGACTCACAAGATCCTGGATTTCTGTCCCAGCTTGTCCACGTCCCATGCGCCTCCCTCCCACGMCGCATCTCCCAGGGAGACGGATTTAAACACCACCCTCCCGAGAGATTCCTTTTGGAAGGAAAATATCCCAGTTTGGGGCTTTCTTCTGGATTTTTTTCGATTTGAAGGGAGCTGTTTTTCCTGGATCCAAGTGCTGGTGAATTTAATCGGTCTTGGAAATGACCCCGAGGACTTAACTTGAGGATAAAGCTGCTGGAAATGGTGTGGGGGAGCTGCTTCCAARGGTGCAGGCAGGAAGGGAAGCACCGACCTTCCCGTGGGAGCTTTCAGAGGATTCCAGGATTCAGAGAGAAGCGGGGTCCTTCCTGGAAGGCAAGAGATTGTTGAAGCCTGCATGAGAAGCCCACCGGGAAGGCTCTGTGGGCTGCTTTGCGGTGAGCAGGGGCTGGGCAGAGCTGCAGCCCCACCGCCGGTCCCTTATCTCCCCCCACAAGTCTCMCCCCATATCTGCTCCGTTTCCCCTGCTGCTGATGTGGCTTTTATCTTATCTCCATGTGCTCTTCCTCCATTTCCTCCTTGGCTTCTCTGCCAACTCTGCCACAAAAGGCGAGAAAAAAAAATCAAACGTGGAGGACATCCTACTGCAGAGGTTTCTGGGCCGTGGTGGGAGACATTTGGGAGCATGCTGAGTGATGCTCAGGTGTCCTGGGTGATGTGCAGGATGCTCGGGGGGATCCTGGTGGATTGTCCAGTGATGCTCAGGTGTCCTGGGTGATGTGCAGGATGCTCGGGGGGATCCTGGTKGATKGTCCAGTGATGCTCAGGTGTCCYGGGTGATGTGCAGGATGCTCGGGGGGGATCCTGGTTGATGGTCCAGCGGTGCTCTGGGGCTCAGGTGACGCTCAGGTGTCTCAGTGGGATGCTCAGGAGGGGTTGGGGATCCCAGGTAATCCTGGGAGGATCCTTGGGATGCTCAGGGATGCGGGACAGCGCTGGGACAGGCTGCCAGCTCCACCTGCTGGCACCCACCCCCTGTCACTGTGCCCACCCCACAGCGGCCCCAAATCCCCCTAAGGGWGAGGGTGAGCTGCTGCCTTGGGGCAAAAACCTCGAATTAGTTTGAAAGGCAAAGCTGGGATGGGAATTTTGGGCATGCTGTGTCTGTGTCTGCTGGCTCCTCACCTGARCTGACCCAGCTTTGCTCCCTGCTGCCTCCAGCAGACGCTCTTTGAGGCTTTGGAACCAAAGCTGCTGGAGATTTCCAGGGCTTTTCCAAGGAGACAGATGGAGAAATGCCCAGCCAGCATTCCAGGATTCTYCCTGCTTAGCAGGTCCTATGGAAAAGGGGAGATCCCTGCACGATTAAAGTGCCCAGGATTGCAGAAAGTATAGGAAATTCTGCACATCTCCAGTTAATGCACACACAATTGTCGGACCTGCAGCAACAATTCCCTGTGGGGAGATTCCCTGTCTCGATCYGAGGCCTGCCTGATGCACTAAAACTTCATGCTAAGATTATTTCTAGTCGTTTTATTTGTGTTTTCATCCAAAATAACTCGTTTGGAGACAAAATATTAGTCAAACCGTTCTTAGACATTGTTAGTTTGATTTTTGCTATTTTTAGTTCCTCTTTTTACCGGGAAAAGAAATGATGTGGGAAGAGCTTTCAATCTTATGGGTGTATAATTTTGTCTCAACCAAACTGAGTCTGGGAGGTAGTACAAGGATTTATGCATATTTGGAGAAAAAACAAAAAAAAGAAGAATGTAGTAACTTTCCATGTTCTACCTCAGAAGGATTTAAATTTATGACAATGTGGCTAAATTTTTAAGAGATATTAACTGGAGAATTGAGTAATCTAGGCAAAAATAATAGAAAATGTCACATGRTTGTGTGAAAATTGTATGAAAATCACCACCATGGAAGAAAGTCTGGAGCGAGCAGCAGCAGAGAACCGACGGAATGTTTGAGTCACTCACGGTGGTGTAAGAGGCTGGAATGTTGATGGTTAAAGAATCCAACAATGGACCAGGTGCAGAGGGGAGGACGCTGCAGAGATAAGGGAAGAGGCTGATAACAGACAAATCCTGCGGGGGAGGTGGGATTGTGCTGTGCCTTTTGATCCTGCTGTGAGTGGCTCAGCTGTGAAAATTCCCCTTGCCCGCAGGTATTCATCCCTGCTGATGGGCCATAATTGGCCTCTCCACTGCACTGACACAGCTTCAAAGGTGTCACGGGCAAACAAATCCTCCGAGGTGTCCCGTGATCCCCACATTGCATCATCCCGAGGAAAACTCCCTGCYCCAGGGGAGGAACCTGGGCGTTCCTGGGCTTATCAACCCCTGGAATTTGGTGTTTGCCAGGCTTTATATCAACCCCTGGAACTTGGTGTTTCCTGGGTTTATATCAGCCCGTGGAACTTGGTGTTTCCTGGCTTTATATCAACCCCTGGAATTTGGTGTTTCCTGGGCTTATCAGCCCCTGGAACTTGGTGTTTCCTGGGTTTATATCAACACCTGGAATTGGTGTTTCCTGGGTTTATATCAGCCCGTGGAACTTGGTGTTTCCTGGCTTTATATCAACCATGGAACTTGGTGTTTGCCGAGCTTCCCCAGCCCAGGGATTTCCCCATCACCGTGGAATTGCAGCAACCGAGTCTTGTTGCAAGACCCACGGGTGATGGGATCTTTCTGCTCTCCCCTTCTCCTCTTACCTTTCTCTCTCTCTTTGTTACACGTTTTCTGAAGCGTTTGTTTTTACGCTTTTATATTGCTGYGTTACAATAGATAATAACCAAAATAGCACCAATTTTTTTTAAAAATAAAGCCATCGTGTATATAAATGTATAGACACTGATCATTCCGTGTCGTTTTGKGGAGAGCTTAACGGTGGTTACCGTTAGTRAACGTTAGTAATCGTTAATTACCGTTAAGTGACGTTGATTACCGTTAGTAACGAGGGTATAAAAGCCGTGGTTGGGGTTGGAATAAACGAGATTTGCAAGATCATCTCTGGTGGTCGTTGTGCTTTTAAATGGTGACTGCGACATGGTTTCTCTCTAATCACCCCCCAGGGATCTGTTRACAAGAACCTGAGTTACCCTCACCTTGGGGCGGGTTGTGACCCTGTGTCACCCTGTGCCACCGCGGGCTGTGGGGCTTTGCTTTGCTCATGGCTTATTCTCTCTCTTTTCCAGTGAGGCCAGCTCACCTCTCCCCTGGGGACACCGGCAGCACCGTCTGAATGGCCTCCAAGCGGTACGCGGAGTCTGCAGACCCCGTCATTTTCACCAAGCTACCTCGTGCGGAGCCCGCCGCCGGCTTCCTGCCCGGCAAAACCCCKGGCAGACCCGGCCCCGCACCTCACCCTGGCTCTGAGAGCCGCTGCAGCTACAAGGGCTCCTACTTCAGCTGCCGTCTGCAGAGCCCCGAGGGTCCCGAGCAGCCCCCGGCCCGCTGGAGCCCATACGGGCAGCACGGCCCCGGTGCCATGAGCCAGCCTGTGCCGSCCGAGGGGCCGCTGCTCAGCTTCCTGCTGTACCCTCCGGACAGCCTGGGCGCCAGGCTGCAGGCTCTGAATGCCCGCAGGAGCAAGGACAGCCTGGCCCAGGAGCAGCTGCCGGCCGGGAAGAGGCCGGACAGCCCCCGGTGCCCCTTGCCGGTGGCGGTGAACACGGCGGCCCCGCTGGCCGTCCCCAAGCCGGTGTACGGAGCCCCCCCGTGCTTCCTGGCTGCCAGGAGGGCTCTGCCRCTGCACCAGAGACCGGGGAAGGCAAACTGGGCTCTGCCCCCGGCTGCCCGCCCCGGTGAGCCCCACAAGAGGGGCCCGTGCTCTGAGCGTGCCCTCCCGCCGCTGTCCCCCGGCCTGGCATTGCCTCCCCAGGAACCGCTGGGCTCCCCCGCTGCCCTCCCCACCTACTACGTCACCTTTGATAAGTACGGGCCACCCCCCGGCGCCCCRTTCCTGGAAGCACACTGTCCCTCTGCCCAGAGCCAGAAGAAGGTGCTGGAGGTGCCCAGCCTCGGCCCGGAGCCCTGGCCCAAGCTGCAGCCCCCCGAAGCCGGCCCGGTGAGCCGGGAGAGGTCAGCGATGTGCTACCCACCGCCCCGGTACCCGCTGTCACCCCGCAGACCTGGCCCCCTCTATCCCCCTGGGGGTGAGCCCGCTGCCCTGCCCGGCTTTGGCTATGCCCCGAGGGAGCCCTTTTCCAGCACCTACCTCAGGGCCCACGCCCCGAGGAGTTACTTCCCCAGCCCCTTGGAGCGCTTTGTGCCCAGGGCAGCAGGTGCCAGGGCGGTGGCATCGCCTCCTGCCCAGCCGGGGGTGGCACTGAGGGACGCTGAGCTGCCCAGGGACGCCGAGCTGCCCGGGAGCCGCGGCTATCCCGGGTTTGCCATCGATCCCGGCGATGTGGCCACGCTCCACTCCTCGGTACCCGGCATGGAGCTGGGCTGTGAGCCGCACGGGGAGGACGGGCCGCGGTGGCGAGCGGTGGTGAGGCGYAGCAGCGCTTTCCAGCCCGTCTGCAGCGCAGAGAAGCTCTGTGGTGGGCTCACTGAGACRTTTCCCAAAAGAGAAGGGAGCTGGGAGGAAGGCAGGCAAGGCGAGCAGGAGCAGCCGTACCCTGGGAGGAAGAGCAGCAGCCCGGCCGGGGGAGCAGGGAAGGGAGATTCCTGCACGGTCCAGGGTCCAGCAGAGGAGCTCGCCCRCCCTTCTCCACCCGTGACCCCTGCCAAGGGGCTGGAGGAGCCCAGGGACACCAAGGTTTTGTCATCCTCCCCACCCATGCCGGTGATCCACAATGTCTTCAGCCTGGCACCGTACAAGGAGTTCCTGGAGATGGCCAAGRGCACAGACACCATCCTCCTCTGCAGGAAGCATCTGTGGGAGGAGTCCCCACCCCAAAACAGGGGTGGCTGCCAGGAGCCTGCTGCCCTCAGAGACGCCTCGGTGGTGTCCTGTCTGAGGTCAGGCAGCGAGCAGAGCCAAGGGCAAAGCTGTTACAGAAACGTCCCTAAAAAGCCAAAGCCTGAGCCCCAAGAGCCGGAGGGTCAGGAGGGCAGCCCGGACAGGATGGACAGTGAGGAGCTGTCCCCTGAGGACATGGTGCTGGACCTCAGCTTGAAGAAGACACCGGTGGAAGCTGAGGAGAGCCAAGGACCCCTCAGCTGTGCAGAGGGGCCGGGGGACCAGGAGGACGAGGAGGAACAGAAAGAGGCCATGGGGGGGAAAGCGGGGGCAGTAGAGGGTGTGCAGCCCCGGCTGCCTGAGCGGGACTCTGGGGACAGGGGCAGCTTCCAGAGCTCAGCCACCTTCATGTTCCAGAAATACAAGCTGCTGCCGTCCCTCCCACCCGGCACGGAGCTCCCCCGGCAGGACGGCAGCCCCCAGACCCCCCAGACCCCCCGGCAGGATAGCAGCTCCCAGCCTCCCCGGCAGGACAGCAGCCCCCAGCCTCTCCAGCAGGACAGCAGTCCCCAACCCCCCCGGCAGG
>NW_026623328.1:2048662-2079976 GCF_030028575.1 Malurus melanocephalus | reverse complement strand
CCCCCGGAGCCTGGCCCCCAGCTCGGCACCGTCTCGGCCCCAAACCCTCCCCAGAGCCTCCTCTCCCAAGCCCCCTCCACCCCGGGGGAGGAGAAGGCCTCGGTGGTCAGGCAGCTGGGGGGTGTCCCCGCACAGACCCCCTCCGGGCAGTATTTCACCACCCTGCACACGTGGCTCTGTGACACCATTTCAGGCTCYGTGTCCCGCTCCTCCCCGGAGCTCCTGCAGCAGTGGCTGCAGAAGGCAGAGCCGGCAGAAGAGCTGGGAGAGGYGCCCAAATCCCTGCCCAAGCCCAAGAACGGCTCCAAGGTCCCCAGCCCTCAAAAGGCCAGCAGCGGCAAGGAGATCTGGCTGGCTTTCCAGGACGTGGCYGTGCTCCTSTCCAACCTGCTGTCCCAGCTGGAGACCTTCATGTTCTCTTGCCCTTTCCCCCACGTGATCCGGGCAGGAGCCATCTTCATCCCCATCCACGTGGTGAAGGAGAAGCTCTTCCCAAAACTGCCCGGGAGCTTTGTGGACCGAGTGCTGCAGAAGCACAAGGTGGAGCTGCGTCCCACCACCCTCTCGGAGGAGAAGCACCTGCGGGACCTGGAGCTCAAGAGCTGCACCTCCCGCATGCTGAAGCTCCTGGCGCTCAAGCAGCTTCCCGAAATCTACCCCGACCTGCTCAACCTGCACTGGCACAACTCCATCCGGCAGCAGCTCGGTAGGTAGCCCGGCATCTCCTGGGCGTGGGGCTCTCCCAGGGGTGCTGCAGTTCTGGGGGAGCATCCTCAGTGTCCCTGTTCTGTCCTGCCAGGGGTTCTGCCCAGCTGTTCCTCTGTGCGTTGTGGAGGGAGAAAGTTTGAGCTGGGAGGGACAAAACTCATCCTGGGGCCACCAAAGTTCACCCTCCAGGCCACCTCTGCCCATSCAAGGGCACCGTGTCAGACCTGCCACCCACAGCTGTCCCATCCACCTCTGTCCACGTAACCTTTAGCTGCTGCTCRAGGCCATCCCCAGCAACTTTATTTCTTCCAAGTTCAAGCTCACGTGCTGGCCAGCGCCCCTCCAAGCAGGGAACTCCTCTTCCTGTGGGTTTATAGGAATTTATGGGGTTTATGTGTCATTTTGTGGAGGTGTGTGGGTTGGATGTGATGATGAGAAGCTGGAGTTGGCCGCTCCCTGGGCTGGACTAGAGCGSGGAATATTTGGGATGTTCCCAATAATCCCTAAACCTCCTTCCTCCCTAACCACTCCTTCCTCTCCCAGGCAGCCCTGGTGTGGAGGCACTGAAAGCTGACAGCAAAGCCACAACCACGGACAGATCAAGGAAAAGGAGGCACTGAGGAACGTGCCAAGGGCGACAGCCAGACGGTGACAGGAACGGGAAGGTCCCTTGTCCCCAAAGCTGGGGATGTCGAGGTCACCTGCAGCTCGATGCTCGGCTCCCACCCGCACCAAGGATCCTCCAGGATGGGGACACCTGCTCGGGGTGGGAACAGCCCGGTGGTGCTGCAGGGACACGTGTGGGGACACTGCCGGGTTATCGGAGCCCCTCACGGCGGCTGCGCTGTGTTTGAGTGCATCTCCCACCTCCATCTGTGCCTGCCCTGGTGAGCTGTGAGGGAATGGCCCGAGTTCCAGTGGAGCTGGAGCAGGAGGAGCACGGAAACGGCCACGGCACCAACCCCCTTGGAAAAAGGGGACTGCAGGGATGATATCCCACCTCCTCCTCTAAATCCCCTCTCTTTGTCCACACCATTCCCAATAAACGTCCCTCTTCCTCCGTATTTTCCATCTTCAAAGTGCCACAGAGACTTGACACAACAGAATCGTGACTTCTGTAGTCCCAGGACTAAGTTGGTTTTTGTTTTAAATGAAGACATTTTACAAATGTTCTGGATTTACCTTTATAAGGAGCTGCTGCCTTCAGGTCATGTGTTTTGGGTTGTTTTTTTCTTTAAATACAGTAATTTATACTTGTCTTTTTATTTAAAATTAAAGGCTGYGGGAAAGATTTAAGGAAAAAGAAAACCAAACCACTTTGCATCCTAGATCCTGACCCCAAAGGAGAGCAGGGGAAATGTGCATTTAGGGATCACCCTGATGGAGACTAAAGGGGCAGAGAGGGGATGGTGCTGCCAGATCTTGGAAGGAAGGATCCTTTCCATCCCAAGAGGAATGTGGGCATCCCAGGACATCCCCTCACCCCGGGAAGCTGCAGCAGGATGCACGGCAGGGGCCTTAAAAACTCCAAACTCAGGTGTTCTTCAACTGCTGCAGGGCACGGAGGAGCAAAATGTGGGTTATTAGGATTTTTTTTAAATTTCACTACAGAGAATATTTCTTCTAAACTTAAAAAAAAAAAAAATTAAGGGAAGAAAACCCTCCAAAAACTGTACTWGTGTTAGCCAAAAGGTGTGTTTGCTACTGGGGGATTTCTGTGGGTGCCTTCCTGGTTTCCCAAGGGGATGGAATGGCTGTGGATGGGATGGATAAGGGGGATGCTGCTCTTCCCCTCGTTCCCCCTCACACCACTGCATGTCTGCACAGCGATTTAAGAGCAGTGTTTGTTAATAATGGTGTCATTTTTGTATGTATACAAGATTCTGGGGAAGGAAGCTCCTTTCCTTTATTTAATTTTTAGAATGTGAAGAGTTGTCTCACCTGGTTAAGAGAGTTTGATTTTTTTCCAGACATGCTCTGCTTCCATCTCTGCCTCCCAGCGTGGGCACAGGGTCCCAAATCCCCCACCCGGTGCACTGGCCTCTGTCACCCTGCACAGGGGTGTGCCCAGCCCCTCTGTCCACCATCGGAGGGCTGGACCCKGTGTCCAGCACATCCCAGCACCCACGGACCCGGGAATAGAGTGCTGATGGCAGTGTCTGAGCATCAGAAACAGGGCTGGAGAGCGTGGGGTGCTCAGGGATGGCACCCCAGAGACGCCCTCCCCCTTGTGAGTCTGTCAGGCTCAGAATGTGCCTGATCCCTAAAGCCAATCACGATTTTCAGCCCAGCAGTGTCACAAACCGGGCATCGGCAGGATTTGGGGGGCAGGCACACCCCCTCCTTCCGCGGGCAAAGGCTTAATGAGGAGCAGAGAGAGTTTGAGAGCCCTTCAGCTTCACCTGCGGGAGTGCAAATGAGTTTTGTTAATTGGGAGCAGGTGGAACCGAGCCACATTTCCCCCTCCCCGGGCAATCCGGATAAAAGCCAGGGCTGGGATGGGCTGGGCTGCTCTGTTCTCCTGGGGGCTGCCAGGTGAGGGGTGCTGGGGGTCTGGCTCTCCTTGAGGAGGTTTCTGGGGTGCAGGGAATGAGGGAATGTCTGAGCCCAGGGCTGGTTACTGTGCTGTGCTGGGAGTTCCCTGGCACATGCTGAGGTTTGGCTTTCCTGAGCTTGGAGGGTGCTGGGGAGAAGGAAATTTTTAATAAGGTGCCCTGGGGATGGGTGGGCACTGGGTGGGGAGCTGTAGGGACCCCCCCCCGAATCTCCCGCTGTCCCTCTCCACAGCTGAGCTSTCCCCACGGCCTCTCCCGAGATGAGCGGCGGGGCCGGACCGCCGAACCCCCCGGGCGCTGCTGTGAGGATGCTCCGTGCCGAGAGGGAAGGAGCTGCGGGCTCGGCCCCGTGTCCTGCCCCCCGTGTGGCTGTCCCCGCCCGCGGGCCGTGCTCTGGAGCCTTCCTGCTGCTGGCCCTGTGTGTGTCTGCCGCTGCTGTCCCCTCTCGCCTGGCTGCTGTCACCCGGGGTCCCTCAGGCTCGTCAGCCTCTCAGCACGGGGTGGGTGACAGCCTGGTGACAGTGTGTGGGGACACCATTGCCTCAGGTGGCTTTCCTGATGTGACCCGAGGGACAGGAGTTGAGAGGTGGAGTGTGGGGACACGGACTGCGGCCACACCGACATCTGAGCCCTCCCTGCGGTGGCAGCCTGGCTCTAGGGACGGGGAAGGGCTCGGGTTGGGCACAGCAGAGCCCCAGGACCCACAGCAGAGGTGTGAGGGCACCCTCAGAGCTCGGGTTGAGCCGGCTGCCAGCGTCCCTGCCACCTCCCCGGTGGGGCTGCACCCTGCTTCCCTCCCCACGGCTGCTCCTGGCCCCKCTGCAGTGATGCAGGTGGCCTCACCCCAAGGGGCTGCGGGCAGTGCTCAGGTCCCTCCCGATGTCCCAGCATGGACACTGATGGATGTCCTCTCCCGGAGCCCCAGGGCAGCAGAGCGGGTGGTGGCCTCTGCCCTGTCACCACAGGGGACACCCAGCCCGGCCGAGCTGTCCCCTGGCACGGCGTGGGTGTCCCCTGCCCTGACCCCTGAGGGGCTCTGGGGCCCTGCTGGCACCGTCCTGCCCTGCAAAGCTGCTCTGTTGGTGGATGCTGCGTCGGCCCAGGCTCCAGGAAACGGGTCTGGACTCCCGGATGGATCCCTGGCATCAGTTCCCACCACCGCAGCTGCTTCTGGTGTCCCCAGTCCGCAACTGCTGGCTTCCTTCCTTCCCGCGGCGGAGTCGAGGGCTCCTGCGGTCACCTCGGGGTTGCAGAGTGCCCTGCCATCCCCCGCTGCACAGCCGATGTCCAGCAGAGCCTCCCCAGCTCCCGGCCCCGCAGGTYCCACGGTCACCGTGAGGAGCTCCACGGCCGCTGGTGTCACCCCAGAGCTGGGGACGGTGATGGGACAATCCGGGACAGCATCGCTGGGAGCCGCTCCAGCCGCACCTCCAGGGCCCTTTCCTGCCAGCCGAGACCCTGTGCCTCCCCCCAGCCCCACAAACGCTGCCCTGGAGCCTGGGCATCACGCTGCCACCGCCAGTGTGATATCTCCATCCTGCCTGCCGACATCTCCCGGAGCTGGGCACACAGCCAGCTCCCTGCTCAGCTCCCAGACCCCGCCTGTGCCCACAGGAGTGACCCTCCATGCCCCGTCTGTGTCCAGCGACTCCTCTGCTTCCCAGCGCTCCTCCACAGCCACCGGAGAGGCGTTCAGCCCAGCGGAGCTGATGATGGAGGGCAAACCTCGCTCCCCAGGGATGAGACCCCAGGCATCGCACCCCTCCGGGCTCCCCTTCCCCACACAGCCTGTGCATGTGCTGCCCCTGCAATTCCGTCTGCTGGGCATCGCTTACACCCCGGCCCTGGGCAGCAGCAGCTCRGACAGCTACCGGCAGCTGGAGGAGGATGTGACACTGATGGTGGGTGCTGCAGCTGGGTGGGACAGGCATTGGCACAGATTTGGGGTGTAGGTGGTGCCAGGCCTGGCTGGGCTGGGAAATCTGTGTGTTGTATCGTGCCTGGTTTGGTTTATTGCCCTCCTGCACACGGTGGAGATGGGTGAATCCGTGGCACTGCTCCACTGGAGCTTGGTTGGAGGYGAGACTGGGCATTCCCTCCCAGGAATGTGGCAGGGTGCTCTGGGTATCCCAGCTCATCTCTGGGCATTCCCAGAGGGCTGGCACTCCCTGGAGTACCAGCGTGCCCTCCCCTGGGCAGACTGAGCTCACTCCCCTCTATTCATTGCCCACCTGCTGGYCCATTTCCCCTTCACACGGGGGGCTTGGCAAAGCTTCTCCATGACCAGCTGCTTCTTCCTTCCAGCTGAACAAGATGCTCTCCAGCTACCGGACCTTCCTGTATGCAAATGTCCTTGAGTTCCTGTGAGTGTGCGGCTGATGGGGAGGGGGGATTTGGCTCAGAGGGAGGGGTTTGCTTGGAAAATGCTCCAGAGGGATCATTGTGAGGGACTCGGCTCCCTCCCTGGCACCATCATCCTGACGGGTCCCTGTCTGAATACTTGATAAAGGTACCTGATAAAACCAGTGCTGGTGTGCTCACTGTCTCGTGTCCCTGGCAGGAATGGCTCAGTGGTGGTGCGAGGGCAGGTTCTGTTCCGGGGGGATGTTCCTGCTCCCACCAACTCCCACCTCATCCGGACGGTCATCACGCAGGCRAGCAGGGGAAGGAGCCTCTTGGGCTGGCAGCTGGAGCCTCAATCTGTCCAGTCTGGTGGTGAGTCCTGAAGGTGTTCCCACAGCAGTGCTGTCATACACCCTCCTTGTGCCTCTACCAAAGTCAAAACCTGCGTGGTTTGGGTTCCAGGCTTTCCCTTCACTTTACATCCCCTCCCTGACCTGTGCAAAGCCATTTTCAGGATGCTGAGGATGCTGGAGGGCACATCTGAAGCAGCTGGACCTGCRTGGGTCTGTGCTTCTGTTCAGCTCCCTGGCTTCCCCTCCTTGACCCAGCTCTCCAGTGCTGGGAAATGGCACATCCTGACCCCTTCCCACATTCCAAGGAATTAATTCCTCCTCACTCAGCTGCYCTGCAGCTTCTGCTTGTGGTGTGTGGCAGTGGATGAGCTCCATGTTGAACCAGGAAGGTGGAGGAATAGGAATGAGTGTAACTCTCCCAAACTCCCTTAGGCTTCAGCCTGGAGAATCTGGACCCAGAGAAGCTGTCCATCTCCCTCACRGGCTCGCAGCTGGGGAGGAGCAGGATGGATCCTCTGGAGAGGCTGGTCAGCGAGGTATGCCCCTTTCCCTGATGCTGGGAAAAGSGGCACAGGCTGCCTGGGTGATGGGATAACCCGTGCTGAACATGGCAAGATGTGAACTGCTGCCTTCTCCTCACCCAGGTCACCTCATCTGTCGGCTCCCTCTACCACGTGAGGAACTTCACCATCTCCCAGCTCAGGTACGGGATGCAGCTGAAGATTTTCAAYTAATTCCTTTCACTCTCTTGTGCCCTCTGCAGCTCATCAGGTGTCGCAGCAAGGATGGAGGAGATGGGGAAATCTGGGAGGGGATTGTGCAGTTGGAGCAAACTCAAACTGAGCACCATCCATGGGCTCTCGGGGGGAAAAACACCAGCCAAGGTGCTCGAGCCTGGTCCCAGCCCTTCTGCCTTGCTCAGAGCTCTTGTGTCCCYTCAGGAACCTCAATGGGAACATGGAGATGACTGGAGACCTCTACCTGGACACAGCTGTCCATGCTGACGTTACACAAGTTCTGGAGGCTCTGACTGCGCTCTCAGGCTTCTCCATGGACCTGTCGTCCCTGTCGGTGGAGGGTGAGGACAGTCCCCGTGTGTGCTGTGGCCGGGGTCACACACAAAGCTGCACGCTCAGCACTTGACTCCTGCTCCTTTAGGGTCCGGGCTGCGTCTGCACGTGTACCCCCTGTCCTTCCTCGTCACCAACAGACACTTCAGCCAGGAGCTTCAGGATCCGCTCTCTGCAGAGCACCAGAATCTCTCCAGGGACCTCGGGGATGTGGTAGGAATGGGGCTGGCGGGAGGAGGGGATTAGGGTCCTCCCGGGGTGGGGGAGGTGAGAAGAGCCATGGGAAGGAGCTGCTTTGGGGTGTCCAAACACCCCCAAAAGTTGGTGGGGARCTGAGCACAACCTCTCTTGCAGGTGGCGAGAGCCCTGAAGGATTACCCAACCTTCCTGAAAGTGATGATAAAAGAATTTCTGTGAGTGGGAATGGGGCTCTGCTGGGGCAGGGGTGTGCAGGGACAGGGATGTCCCTTCAGATGGTGGCCAGCAGGTCCTGGCTCTGGCTGCAGATGGATTTGCAGAGAAAGCTGAGATCCAGCATTAATCCACTGTACCGGGGGTGACTTGCTGGGCCCCCAGGGATGTCCCTTCTATCCAATGGCTCTCTGAGTGCAGAGATCCCTTCCTATTGCGCAGAACCCTCTGGGAGGCTGGGTGTGCCAGGGAACTGTGGGACTGGCAGCTGCTGGAGCTCTTCCCACTGCTSTCTGCAGGCCTGGCTCCTTGATTTGCCATGGGAACATGATATTCCATCACCCTGCTCCAACCAGCGTGGAAGTTTTGGAGACGCTTGTGCTCTCAATTGGGCCAAACCAGGCTTTGGCTGGCTCTGACATCCATGTRGATCCATTCTCTCTTTCTGTGGGAGGTAAGCTCCCCTCTGGGACACGGCCATACAAGAGGTGTGCAGTGTGAGMAGAGTGCATCCACAACTGACCAGATCCTGATCCTTTGTGTGTAGAGAGGGTGAGGTGACCAGAAATTAAAATTTTTGTAAGAGTTGTGCCCTCTCCCTCTGAGCAGCCTGGGGGACTGGGGTTGGAGACCTGCTCCGGGCTGGTTAGGATGGCAGGACAGGGCATGGAGGGTGTGAACAGATGTTTTGTATGCTCTGTGTTTGTCCTGGAATGGAGTGGGGCAGAGCCCCTGGCTGCTCCGGGCTCTAAATGCTGTGTTCTGCTCCAGAGAACACCTTGGAGCCTCCCTCGCCCTCACCCCAGCCTGCCTTCCCAGCCTATGGAGTGGCCTTCATGGTCATCGCTGGCTTCTGCATTATCACTGCGCCCATCGCGCTCGTGGTAAGGACAAAGTCTGTCCTGGTCCCTTGTGGGGTGGGCCCAGGGACCCTACGGGGCCAGGCAGGGCTGTGCAACTCCCTGTGCTCTCCTCCCCAGTGCCTGGGGACCAAGAGGCTGGGCTGGCAGGATGGAAGAGCCCTTTGGGACAGAAGWGACCYTGAAGTGGGGATCCAGACACTGGAAATGGATAATCAGGGATTCTGGACTGAGGTAAGTGGCCTTTACATCCCTTGGATTATTTTCTGTGCCTGGGAACTGGTTTTTCTGCAGGTCACAAGTCTTTCAGTTACCTGCTGCTGATCTCTGGGGCTTGGAGAAACCTGTGGGRAGCTGGAGGGAAGGGACCCTCACTCCTGCCTTTGCTCGAGGTGTTTACAGTGACTTCTTCCCTCTGCCCTGCAGGACCCTGAGGACGGTGGCATCCAGTGGCAAAGCACGTCTGCCTGAGCAGAGCAGCAGCAGCAGCTGGAGGGAGCTTGCAGAGGGGCTGTGGGGGGAAGGGGATGCTGAGCAGTGCCCCTGCTCGGCTGGCAGCAGCTGCCAGGTGCTCCCTGAGCAGCACAACGCAGACTCAGGTGTGTAAAGGAATAACTTTGTATCTTAAATAAACTGTTTATAGACCGTCAAACCCAGCTCTTCTGAAGGGTCTGTGTGTCTGCTGCMTGGGTGGYGGTGAGCCCACAATGCCCARTACCACYCCTGCTGTGTGCTGCTGGTGTCACTGGTGCTGCTGAGTTGGGCTCTCCAGCTGGGGGATCACTAGACCCTGGTGCCAGGGAGTTTAAAAAGGAAGGATGTGCCTGCCAGCCCCACAGTCACTGTTACAGCTCCACATGCTTTCTGTGCTAGCACTCTGGTTTTTATCCCAGATCCTGCTCTGGAGTGTTTGTTCCAGCCCTGACCCTGTCCCAAAGCCTTTATCCCAGCTCCCATCCCACACCACTGACAGCAGCTCCTGCTGTCTGTACTAAACACCCCGAATTYTTTATTTCAGATCAAGTTCTGTGCTGCTTTGCCCCTGGCTCTGCAGTCCCTAGTCCAGCCTCAGGCTCAGCATCTTTATTTTGCCTCTAGCTCTGCCTCRTCTCATCTCTACAGCCACAATTTTAATTTCACCTCCAGCCCCGGGGTCTGTATTTCAGACAAGCTSAGGGGTTTAATTTTAGCTCCCCAATCAGAGTTTTAGCCCCAGCTTTGCATCATGTCCCCACAATCTTTATAAACACCTCTATGAGCTCTCAGCCTTCCTGTCACTCTCGCAGCTCTACTGTGATTCCAGCTCCAGTCTCACAGAACTTTGTTTCACTGCCAGCTCTGCTCTTCCACTTCCAGATCTGCATTTCTCCAACACCACCCTGTCAAGGTTCAATCAGCAAGATCTTCATCTTGGCTCCAGCTTGGCAACAATTCAGCTCCAACCCAACAGTCTCTTACCCCACCCCAGAGTCAGCRATTCCAGCTCCAATCCTACAGTTGCTCTCCCAGGTGCACTGTAATTATCCCAGTACTACAGTGATTTTTAGGTCTAGCCTCACAGTCAGTATGACACCCCCACACTTCCAATCCCACAGTCCTTTTTAAAGCTCCACTGTTTTTATGTTATTTTCTGCCTCCATCCYAGCCCCAGTGTCCCTCTCCCATCCCCARTGATTTCAGCTCCAGACCCACAAGCTTTATTTCACTGCCAGCTGTTCTGTTTAACTTCCAGCTCCACATCTTCCCAGCAATGCCCCATGGTGCTACTCATGCTTCTCAGGGCAGGATTTTTATTTCAGCTCAGSTCYTGCAGTGATATTCCAGCCCCAGCCTGACAMTCCTTACTCCAGCTACWGCTCCATMGTCCCTATCCCATCCCCACAGGGGTTTCASCCCCAGCCCTMCCATRGTTCTGTCTCCTCTCGCTCTGCTGCCTCAGGTCCAGCTCCTCAGCTTCGTCCTACTCCAGTAAAAAGCTGCTCCTGCTTCTCACTGCAGCTGGGGCTGTTGATAAAGCCATAAATTCATTACTGTCATCACTTCAGTGTTTCTAGGAGCTGTCACAACACGAGGCCTGAACCCTAACATGTACCTTGCCCCCATGAGGCTGGGTCTCAACCCCAGCACTTGTCCTCTCCTCCCCCAGGCAGCACCGGGGGCTGGGAATGGGACTCTGGGGCTGTGGCTGCATTCCCCTGGCTCCCCCTCCCAAAAGGTGCCCTTGGGCTCATTCTCAGTCCCTGGGGCCCCCAGAGCCCCCCCACAGGGGCAGGGGCTGGCAACTCCCCCAGGCATCTCCTGAGCTGCAGCTCCATCCCTCCTCCMTGGGATTTGTCCAGCTCTGGCATTTCCATTGTCCCACATCAGTTTGGGCCTGATTCTAGTCCCAAGGTCCTTATTCCATATCTTGGGGCCTTATGTCTCCTAAGGGCTCAAACTGCTGTTCCAGGCCCAGCCCCACAACCTTTATGGAGTTAACATGAGAGAGCAAGTGAAAAACTAAAAATAAATAATAAAGCGATTAGAACAAAACAACATAACAAAGAAAAGCATGATTATTGGAAATATTTAAAAYGAGTAGAATAAAGTAATGAAAACAAAACAAAGCACTTTTATTCCCTGTATTTTCAACATTAAGTCCAAAAGCCACGGAAGGGATTCTCTCCGGCCTGTGGCGCCGCCGATGCCCGAGCTTCGCAAGGTGCAACAGGCAGAACCGGGCACAGCCAGCACCGCTGCCCCAGGACAGCGCTGGCCCCAGGCCCCAGTTACGCAAGAACCGCGTCCGTGCTCACCGGCGCTTCTCGGCAGGCACGGCGSTCCGGTCTCGGCGCAGCGGCGCTCCTCGCAYYGCGGACYAGCATCKCCYACMSTCACCKCCGCCCTCACCGCYGCCSAACTGMSKCCCACACGCYCCCTRCGCACRCTATTTATGCCCYACGGCCRGMCCAGCCCAGCCAATCACAGCCCGAGGCCAGMCCAGCCCAGCCAATCACAGCCCGAGGCAGCGCCAGCTCCGCCAATCCCAGCCCGCCCGTTCCCGCCCCGCTCGGCTCCGCGAGCCCCCGCTGTCCCCTCAGGCCCGGCTGCCGCCGCCGCCGCCGCTCCGGGGTTCCATCCCACCCCTTTCCGCCGGGAGAGCTCCCCCCACGCCCTGCCCGGGCTCCAACAGCACTTGCCCGGGCTGCGCCGGCTCCCAAAGCGGYGACGGCGGGAGGGGCGCCTCAAGCGAACGGGGGGCGGGGCCGAGCTCWGGGGCCGGGCCGCGACTGAGCGGCTGAGTTTGGTGAGACCGGCCCGGATTGAAAGGGCGGCTGTGATTGGTCAGAGCGGAGAAAGGCGGGCCGGGATTGGCGGGCTCGGAGCCTGTGGTGAGGCTGCGGCCCTGCGGAAAGGGGGGCGTTCTGTAGGGCGGGAACAGGGGCGCTCGAAGGGCCCGAGAGCCCCGCGTCCCTCCCCGACCCTCTCTCGGGTCCGGGTCCCGGCCAAAAGTCCCCCGCAGAGCCCGTCCCGGAGCGCCCCATCGGCACTAGGGGCAGGGGCGGGGAGGGGCGGAGCGGCAGCCCGGCCGGGAGTGGTTCCGGGTCTCAAAGGCGGTGGCACCGTGGATCGGGGAGCGGCGGCGATATGGTGGGGAGGGGTCGGTGGCGGGGAATGGGGATGGCGTGCGGAGCCCGCGGCGGGCTCTGACCACCTCTTCCCCCGCAGCGGTTCCGTTTCTGCGGGGACTTGGACTGCCCTGACTGGGTGCTGGCCGAGATCAGCACCCTGGCCAAAATAGTTGAGTGCCCGTGTCCCCTCCCGCGTCCCCCTGCCCGCCCCCCGCCCGCTCCAGGCCCGCTGCTCACCCTTCTTCTCCCCCGCAGTCCTCGGTGAAGCTGAAGCTGATCTGCGCCCAGGTGCTACGGGACCTGCTGGGGGAGGCCATCGAGGTAAGTGAGGAGCTACCRCAGTGGAGACCAAGTGTTTCAATCCTACAATGGCATAATCAGCGATGTTAATTAATCTCGTGTCCTTCGTGCAAGCCTTCAGCTTTAAGAATGCTACCAGCCACTACTAGTAGTAATAATATGCATAGTAARTGTTGCTAGTATTAAGGTAATAGTTATTAGTGTTAGCACCGGTAGTGAGCATRTTATTTGGTGTTTACCACAACACTCTGCTCTCCCACAGTATGACAAGATCCTGAAGCTGACCTCAGATGCAAAGTTAGGTGAGCACTGCTGTCCTTGCCAGGATCTCCCGATGGAGCCATGCTCTAGGGATGGGCAGACATCCATCTGGGGATCCCCCTCCCAAGGTGACAGAGCTCACCCTCCATCTCCTCTGCAGAGTCAGGGGATGTGAAGGCGACCATCGCTGTCCTCAGCTTCATCCTCTCCAGTGCAGCCAAGCACAATGTAGACAGTGAGTCTCTGTCAAGTGAGCTGCAGCAGCTGGGGCTGCCCAAAGGTAGGGGAAACCCTCGGGGTGGCACTGTGAGCCAGACCTGGTGGGGATGTGCCTGACAGTTCCCAGCCTTGCCTTCTTCACACCCAGATGCAGGGCGTGAAGGCAGTGCAGGGCAGGCTGGCTGATGGTGTCCTCCATCACCTCCCTCCTGTGCCACCAATCCCTGGGGGCTCCTCAGGTGCTTTGGGGGTTATGCCAGCTGCAGGTCTGCTGTGAGCAGAGGGCTTCTTCTTTTGTCACGAGCAGAGCATGCCAGCGGGTTGTGCCGTTCCTACGAGGACAAGCAGAGCTCCCTCCAGGACAGGCTCAGGGCCTGCAGCCTGCGATGTGAGTGGCGTGTTGGGTCTTAATAAGATTTTGGGGGTCAGTGTCAGTCACCCTGCCGGAGTACCCGGGGTGGTGACATTGTCGTGCTCCCCACCCCAGTGAGCCAGCTGGGCTCTGTGTGCTGGCGTGTGGATTACACCCTCAGCTCCAGCGAGCTGCAGGAGGTCAACGAGCCCCTGGTGCACCTGACCTTCAACGTGCGGGACAGAGAGTGTGAGAAGATGACAGCTGTCCCCGTGACTCTTTCGGCCAACAAGTTTCGGGTGCTGCTGGCAGGTGAGGCTCCAGGAGGGGTGGCAGCCGGGACTTCCTTGGGGGATTCTGCAGGCTAAGATGCTGGGAAGGTGATGCTGGGAGGGATGCTGCAGTCCCAGCAGCTCCTCCACCTCTCCATCCTCTCTCTGCAGAGCTGAAGCAGGCYCAGACCCTGATGAACACTCTTCTCTGAGGAGCCGGAAAAGGRCCATGGCGGGAGRCACSGACACTGAGTTGGGKGSCCAGACTGGTGCTCCTGGCTGGGGAGGAGGACGTTTCCCTGCCCTCCCGGTTTCGCGAGGTCTTGGGGCAGCTCCAATAAAGTCGCGGTGACAAAGCTGAGCTGTGTGCTGCTGTGTCCCCGCTTTGTGCGGCGTCTCCCCTCGGCGGGCCCGCTTCGTCAGGACCACTTCCGGCATCACCGCGCAGCCAATGGGAGCGCGCACCGCCTCCCGCGCAGCCAATGGGAGCGCGCACCGCCCGCCGCGCAGCCAATGGGAGCGCGCACGGCCCGTCGCGCAGCCAATGGGAGCGCGCACCGCTCGCCGCGCAGCCAATGGGGGCGGGCCGTGCCTGCAGGCGGCAGCGGGTCCGGGCTGTGCGGGGCAGTCGCGGCCATGCCCGAGTGCCCGGAGCTGCACCTGGCCGGGCGCTTCATCAACGGCGTGTGCGGAGGGCTGCTGTTCACGGGCGGCGTGGAACGCTCGGCCGTGGGCCGCGGCCCGGAGGTGCCCTTCCGCAGCGAGGCCTACCGCATCTCGGCCCTAGCCCGGGGCAAGGAGCTGCGGCTGACGCTGAGCGCGCTGGACCCCGCTGCCGCCCCTCCGCAGGACCTCGTGTTCCGCTTCGGCATGTCGGGATCGTTCCGCCTGAGCCCCGCCGCCGAGCTGCCCCGCCATGCCCACCTTCGCTTCCTCACCCGTGAGAGCCCGCCCCGCGCCCTCTGCTTCGTGGACCCCCGGCGCTTCGGGTCCTGGCGCCTGGGGGACGCCTGGCAGCCGGAACGCGGGCCCTGCGTGGTCTCTGAGTACCAGGCCTTCAGGTGAGCGTCCTGAGGAATGCCCCTTGCTTGGTTTTGGCTGCTTTTCCTGCACGGACATGCCCAGGTGACTCTTCTTGGTGCCCCGTGCTCTCTTGCAGGGAGAATGTGCTGAAGAACCTGGATGACAGGGTTTTTGACAAGCCCATCTGTGAGGTTCTCTTAAACCAGAAGTATTTCAATGGAATTGGGAATTACCTGCGTGCTGAGATCTTGTACAGGTAAGGTGGGTTGAGCACCCACTGACCTGCCATGGAGGTTTAGTCTCTTAAGAATTTGCTGGAGCTGGACAGTTCCTTGGCTAAGCCAGCTGTGCCTCCTCACCYGATCGACACTGGAAGTGCCAGAACCGAGGGTTCAGGCTTGTGTGTAACTCTCTCAGGTTGAAGATCCCTCCCTTTGAAAAAGCTCGGACCGTGCTGGAGGCCCTGAAAGAGCAGGAGCAGGAGAGGAGGAAGAAGGTGGGGAATACCAGGTGCTTTCACAGGCTCAGAYAGCAGCACATTTCCAGGCAGTTGCTATAAGCAGGGATTTGGTTGCCCATGGCCCTGCATGATGAGCTCTGCCAGTCTTCTGCCCCAAGAAAGTCTACAAGTGCTTTTGGGGTGGRTGAAGAGCCAGAGGTGAGGGAAACAAACACCTTAAAATCTCCAAGGGGAAGGCTGCAATAAAGCCCAAGGCTGATCTTGTGGTCTCAGGGGAGAGGCTATTTTAAAGAAGACTGAAAAAACCTACAGGGCCTGCTGCTGGTGTTTGTGTGTCTTAGCCCTCTTTCATGTCTTTGTAGTTAAGCTGGAAGTCCACTGAGCTCAGGGCTGTCACGTGTGGAGGGAGTGGCAGCTCATCCTCTGGAGGGCAAGAGATGGGGAAGAAGATGGGAGGAGAGAACCCGAGGAGGCAGAGGTAGCTGGCAAGTGACTTCTCTCCCTTCTCTGTCTCTGCAGGATCCTTCCCTGACACTGAGCAAGAAGGTGAAGCTGATGCAGGAGAATCCGGATCTCCTGGAGTTGTGCCACAGTGTGCCCATGGAGGTCATCACGGCAGGTGAGGGACAGGACAGATAGCTGGGGGACGCTTCTGGTAGACAGGCCGGGACTCTGCATGCTCAGCATCAGGAGGTTTGGGAGGGCACCCTGACATGGGATTCATGACTTGTGCTCTGTCTTTTCCCTGTCTTCCCTCCCAGACAAGCAGCTCTTGGACCCCGAGGACTCGGATAACTATGCTGCCTTCAAGGACTGGCTGCGGTGTTACCTGGTGCCTGGCATGAGCTCCCTGCGTGACCGCAATGGCAGGACCATATGGTTCCAGGTAGGAGCCTGGGGCTGCTGTCCGGAGCTGGGGGGCCCCCAAAACTCCTCCAAGGGGACAGCAGTCTGTTTCCTGCTTTCTGGGACTTGTGTTACATTGTGGGGCTGGGGGACTTCCTCTTCATCAAACTGCTGGCCATGGAGGTGACAAGGACCTGCTAAGGGATGGTGGGCAGCCAGCTAAGGGATGGTGAGCAGTCTGGAGCAGATGGAGGGAATGGGGGGCTCGGGTGGTCTGGCTGCCCTCTTCTTCACTCCTGTGCCCTGTGTGTGGGCCCTGCAGGTACAGGGATTGACAGCAGAGTCCCCAAGGCACAGGGCAGGCAGAGCAAGCCCGACTCCCCTGGCTTCCCAGGGAAATGTGGCTGTTTCCCTACCACAGCGATGGCTGTAGGATGGAGAAGGGGCAGGGATTCTGTTGCTGCTGCCTGCAGAGTGACCACACCCCAGTCACTGCTCTGTCCCTTCCTTACAGGGAGAGCCTGGCCCCATGGCTCCCAAAGGTGAGTGTCCTCTCCCCTTCCTGTGGGACCCACTCTTGCTCCGGGAGGGATGGGGATTGGGAAACCCTGTTCTTACTGTGCAGCACAAGGGCACAGGCAGGGGCAGAGCCATTCTCTCTGGGTGCTGACAGGCCTGTGACAGTCATTGGCACCAAGGGACAGAACCCATTTGTCCCCAAGGCTTCCTACCAGTACCCAAACCTGCCTGGGTGCAGCTGTTGGATGGCTTTTCATCACCCAGGACAGCAACCCTGCCAGGTCACCGTGCTGTGGCTTGTCCCTTGGGGTGCAGGCAGTGCCTCATCCCCTCCTCACCCCATCTGACCTGGGCACATCCTCTCATGCAGGGCAGAGACCTCGCAAGACGCCCCGCAAGAAGAGCCCTCAGCTGAAGGCAGACCCCGAGGCGCTGGCCCCCAAGGTGAGCAGCTTTGTGGCTGTGTCTGGATATCCTGTTCCCCCATGCCTTGCTCAGGCTGCTCCTGGATTCATGGTGGTGATCCTATATGGAGTTTCTCATCTTGGTGCTCCAAAGACACTTCTGCTGCTAAGCTCTGGCTCTGATGCCCACCCAGGTCACCTCACGTCCCGTGAAACGGCGCCACAGGGCTGCAGCGAACCCCCCAAAGTCAGAGGAGGGGGAGGAAAAGAAGGAAGAGGAAGCTGACGGGCCAAGGAAGGGACGTGCTCGTGGGAGGAGGAAAGCAGCTGCTGCTCCAGCCTTGCCTGAGCCTGAGGTGCCACCAGGCRTCAGAAGAAGCCGCCGGACATCTGCCCGCAGGGGCCAAGGTGAGGCTGGCAGCCCCTGTGGCTTTGRTGCACAGGTGAGGGCTGTGGGAGAGCTCCCTTGTGGCAAGGGGGCTGAGGGGTGCCAAAAGGCAGGACAGGAGMCCATGGGGCACAGCCAGATACCCCTTTGCCTTCTGACTCCTCATTTCCCTCTCCCTTCTCCAGGCACAGCCCCTGCCCTGTGAGTGTCACGCTCTGCCACCTCGTGAGGGGCATTTAAGGGGCCAAGAGGAGCTCAGGGGGAGCCTGGTCACAGCCCCGGGTTTGTGCGAGGGCAAGTGGAGCTGCTCTGTGCCTGTGCTCACACTGCCACTGTTGCATCCTGCCAGTGTGGGAGAGAGAAGCTGAGCTTGGTGATGGGGCTTTTTACTGCAAAGTCCACAGGCATTTGAGGGGAAAAGGGGTCAGGGCCACACGTTGTGCTGGACTCTGACTCTTCCCTCTGCCTCTTTCTGGCTGCTGATCCAATCACTGTTTTTAGCTGACTAATAAAGTATTTTGTGTAGAAATCACCGTGCATGCCTTTTCGTGCTAAGGATAAACTCCTCTGTGCCCAGCCTCTTCCCCACAGGGGCTGGAGCAGGTTTCCCCTCCACCTCATGCCCCCAAAAAAAGAGAGAAGCTCTGCCTCCCCAGTCCCAGGAGTGAGATCATGCTTAGGTGGACACTAAAAAAGCAACTACARCAAAGCCCCGGGGAGGAGGCAGGTCAATGCAGTTACCTAGAAATAAGAAAACATGCTGGAGCTTGTTTTTATGTAATTCTCTTGATTTTTTGTGTTTCCTCTTCTGCAAGGGCAGAGCAWGGGGCAGGGAGAGGGAGAAGGGAAGGAGTGGAGTGTGTTTTTACACTCACTGCTAGAAGATGAAGGCTGAGACACAGGAGTCGCTGTGGAAGCTGCTGCTCCCCAGAGCCCTGGGGCTGAAGCAGAGCCCATCCAGTGCCACCAGCCTGTCWGCACCTTTATCCAAACTTTAGTGAGCTCAGAACTCACTCAAGATCTGGATGGGCAGTGAGCAGCTGTCACCCTTCCCTGAGGAGTGGGGTCTGACATTTGGGTGAAGAACATGGGGACACTGCCCTTCCCTGAAACTGCTGCCTTGCACAACTCTTGGGGTCGGGGACATCTCAGTCTGCGATTTAAGCTGACAGCGTTGGTCCAGGTTGCTTCAGCAGCAGCAGGGGTGATGTTTGGTGTCAGCGGCTCAGGACCAGGAGGACGGAGAGCACMCGGAAAGGTGTGAAGGAAAGCCTCAGGCCCTGCTGCTCCAGCGGCAGGTGGCCCTGTGCAACTGGACGCTCCAGGAGGTCACAGCTGGGGAGAAAACATGAGGCTGAAGGGACTCATCTCCATCCCCACACCCCCAGCCCTCTGGCGTGGACTTACAGCATCGCCTCCTTGACAGGGAGAGAGGTCTGGAGCCAGGCGGTGACTGTGCTGCCATGGGCYTCGTAGAGCCGAACCACCACAGCCTCAGCTCTGTCCTCAGCCTTTGGGGGACAGTCCAGGAAGAGTTCATGCAAATGAGACAGGCACAGCCTCTCTAACAGCAGTTGTGCTCAGCTGAGCCTGACCACCACTTGGTGCGGGTGAAAAAGCAAGCCTTGCTCAACAACAGCACCGGAACCCCTCTGCCCTCCCCTCCTCTGCCCCAGCACCTGCCTGCTTGACAGTCTCCAGCACGATGGCAGGTGAGCTGACAGAAAAGGCACTCCAGGCTGGGCACTGGGCACAGCTGGCTGCTGGGACCATGTGGAGTGGGAAATTTAAGTTGTAGGCTCGCTGAATCACACCGGCCTCCTGGAAGGAACCTGCAGCACAAGAACCGCTAGCCAGCTGCTGCCTGTGCACAGARACACGCTCACCYCATGCTCACTGGAGCTTCTCCCACWCTGYRTGTCMCCATGGGGSCCAGCTCTGCCTGTCACTCACCCTGGTGAGGCATCACRGCGTAGGTGAACTGATGGTGCCCGATGTCTGCTGTGGAATCGGGRGACTTGGGGGCTCTCAGCCTAAGGCAACATGAGGTGAGTGAGACCGGTGTCTTGGCAGCACCCACTGTCACACAGWGCAGAGTCAGAGCACTCTTGTGACAAGACCACTGCTTCCCTTGCTACCTCAAGGCTGGGCCCTGAGGTGAAAGCAAACACACAACAGCAAACAGACACAGGACAGTCCCAGAATTCTAAAAAACGGGTGTCTTCCTGTGAAAATTGTGACTGATGGAGTCAAACTGAAATTCACAGTTGCTTTTAGCTTTGTATGCATCTGTAACATTAACTCCTGTTCCTTTCCTCCCCTTAAGCGTCCCTTCCTGGGGTATGTTTTGGTTAGCAACAGAAAAGCTACCGGGTACAAATATGAATCTGATCTCTCCTGAATTATCTATGAGTACAGGTTACAGGAATTAGTTCTAATTGATTAAGATAATTTAAGTTGGCCAAATTCTCGGCACAGCACCACCCACCAGATTATTTCCTTGTTAACTAAAGTCTTTTAGGACCAGGTGGCTTAGACTTTCAAGAGACACCTCAGAGTAGCCACAGCAGCTCTCCCGTCACCCACCCCTAACTCACAGGGAGAGGCTGAGGATGTTCCTGTGGGCCGATGCCCCRTATTTGCAGTCGTTCAGCAGAGCTACCCCAAAGCCATGCTCGGAGAGATCCAGCCACTTGTGAGCCCACACCTACAGCAGATACCAAGGGATGTGTTCAGCACACAGAGCTACTGCCTGGAGTGGGAGCAGCTTGGCCTGGGAGCAGAGCACTCCCCTCTCACCTCGAACCGAGCCCAGTCCCAGGACRTGTTCCAGTGCGTTGGCCGCTGCAGGTGTCCGAACTGGATCTCGTAGGTGGCGTTGGTGCTCCGGACCTGCACAGGGAACTCCACCTTCAGGAACTTGTGAGCCTCCTTCCACTCCACCTAAATGTGGGAGCAGAAGCACGTCACCACARGGGATTGATGGGCACAGACTGCACYTCTCCTGTCCTGGTGTGCAGCRGCCAGTCCATGGCAGCCACAACARAAACACAGCAGAGCCTCAACATGGATGAATTGTGGGTCCCTCTTCCACCCTTGTCCCTTGGGCTGCTGTCTGCAGAGGAGGASAGGCAGCAGGGGACTCCAGGGAAGAAAACAGGGAGGGAGGATATAATTCAGGCACAAGGTTCAGCTCCCCAGTTCCCAGCTGAGTAGAAATGTYGGTATCACACAGCAGCCACGGGCCAAACCTGTGTCTGGAAGCGCAGGTACGGGCACATGGCATCCAGGATGATCTCCTGGGTTAAGGTGCTGCTTTTCCCAACCTGCAGGGAGAACCTCACACTTCCCCGCAGGCCCCCAGCCTGGGTGACTTCCAGAGGCTTCAGCAGCGTTGTCACTGGCTTCCTAGAGAAAGGAATGAAGGCAGAGATAATCTCCAGATTTCCAAATCCCAATCCAGCCACCCATGCAGCAGGCACTCATTGCTCTGGAGTGAATGCCCTTTGACAGCTAGGACTGACAGGGAGGTAAGAATTTCAGGGCAAAGCCAAAATCCAAGTGCTGCATGCACTGCTCCTCTACCTGGTTTGCAAGTGATAATCCATCACATCCCAGGCATCCCAGTAGAGGGGAACATCATCAAAGAGTGCAAACTGGTTGGCATAGCAGYCATCTGGGACTGACTCTCTGAAAGAAAGTGGAACAGAGGAACAGTAGCATCAGAAGGACTRGCAGTAGAGAAAGATGTACAGTGAGAAGCCCTGGGAGAGGTTGGAGGAGCCCAGGGCCAGGAACTGGGTGACACAGACCTCCTGGAGTCCAGCAGYTGGAGCGAGGTCAGGTGCCCCATCGTGTCCAGGCAGACAGCAATTACCCCATTCTCCATGGTAACAGAGCCATCCTCCTGGGGAAAAGGCCAGAAACAGGGGTCAAACCTGTGGGAGCTGACTGCTTCAGTTGCAAAATTAGTATGTGGATTTGCTGAATGCTGGGTTCCTTGGATTTCTCCCTGAAACAACCTTTGACACAGGCAACACAGATCTGAAGAAAACACCTTGTGCTTACCTGTTTCCTCACTGTCACAGGGTGAGGAGGCACCAGTGGCTCCTGCACTAGAGCATAGCCCATGCTGGGGACTGTCACCAGAGCTGGAAAGCAAAGAGGTTCTGTTCCAACATTYCCCCCAGGCTGAACCCTAAGTCATAGTACTGTGCTGCCCTGCTGCTCTCATGTCAAATCTGCCCCCTCCTCTCCATACCCTCCTCTTCATCCATACTTCAGGGGACTTAATCCCCTTTCGAGTTGTCCAAAGAACAATTTGAACAGCCAATAAAACCCTCCCCRGGGCAGGGAGAAGCAGAGTATTTCCCTGTTAGCTATCCCTGCCCCCATAAGGAATTCTGATACAAGAGTTACCCCCAGGTCAGACATACCCAAAGTCTCTGCTCCATCTGGCCCAGGCCTGGAGATCACCTCGGTGCGTTCCCAAGGCAGAGTGTTCAACACGAGGGTGCTCTGGGTGTTCTGTGCCTTGGGCTGCAGCAGGTCCCTGCACAGGGATTGCACAGCTTCCTCCTGCAGYTGAGCACCATCCCTGTGGATCTCTGGGCAACAAAAGGGCCTGAGTTGGATGTGAGAGAGCTTCTGGCACTCCCCATGCAATGTACACACACTTTATCTCCTTCCAAGCTACAATTGCTAATTATCATTAATTATTATTATCTATTAGTAAGTAATTCGAGTGTATAATTATTCTGAACTTTGTTATTACAAGATTACAATGAGCTGTGCCAGCTCAGCTGGGAAATTCTGGTTAACGAGGCTCCTGCAAGCCCCCATTTGCAGGCAGAAGCAAACGTTGGTGGGAGTCTATCCCAGCATGCCAGCAGCAAGCAGAAAAGCCAATAAATGGGGATGGTTCTCACTCCCGTGGCTCCCCTGCTGATTTTAAACCACTTTAGACTATTTAGGGTTGGAACCTCTGCAGCCCCACCAGGCAGGACCCAGTGTGTTTCCAGAGGTGAGTGTCCTCCTAGCCCAACTCCCTGCTCACCTTTGTAGTAYCGCAGGGCATCCTCAACCACGAGCTGGATACAGCTGCCTGGCAGGACATCATGGAACTGGTTGAGCAGCAATAACCTAAAACAGGGAGCAGAAATCAGGGAAGGAAGTGGTGGAGAGCATCAGATTTGTGCTGGCTTAGAACAAACTCTTCTCTCAAACAAGAGCCCTGTTTGCAAGACAGACAAACTTAATGACTGTTCCTTATTGTCCCCATTACCCAACACTTGAGAGAAAAGGATTTTTTCCACAGCATCCTTTAAATTCCTTTACGTTAAGGCTTGTCAACTGTCATCTTCGTAAACCACAACCGTGGGCAGTAAGAGCTGTTTGTTTTTATCCCTCAGGGCTACCAGATACATTGTTGCACAAGTTTAAACAAGTTAAAACCGGGGAGGAAAAAGCTTAGGGCGGAAATGAAACTTCCGAACAGCAGAGCAGGGAGGGTTTGGAATTATCTGTGGACAGGAGAATCAAGCAAAGCAGAAAATTCTTTCCAGGTGGACTCCTGATCACTTTAAGGTAGGGGTTGTGTAAATACATACTGAACCCTCCCCTAGTACCTCCTGGGGGAGGTGCTCCTACACTCCCTCACCTCCAGAGCCGCTGGAGCTGGCTGGCAGGGTACTGGAACACAGGGTCCTGAGCCACAGCCAGGGTGCTGAGCACTTCCACGTCATGGAGAATCCGCTCACACTCCCGGTTCCCCTTCTTTATCTGGTGCCAGTCAAGGACAGGAGGAAGATGCTCAGGAAATGGGTAGCTGGGAGTGGATCTCTCACACCAGCAGCAGAATCCCAGCTCCAGGGMAGGAGGGTCATTTGCTTGCAGGTGTCATGAGTTTGCACAGCCCCTTGCCTGGGGACRGGACCCTCACCTGGGCCTGGGTGGTGTAGGTGCCATTGTGCAGCTCRAGGAAGAGCTCTCCCACCCAGGTGCACAGCTGGGATGACTCCTTCTCCAAGACAGAAAAGAGCTGGTCAGGAGTGGAAGCCTGCACCCTGTGGGACAGACACASAGACAGTGATGAGCTGGGGAGAAGCCTGTGACATGGCTAATGGTGCATCTGGAAAAGTGACAGGCCTCAAACTGCAACACAACCACACACGGTATTCCCCTCACCCCTCTCTTACCCCTCTTCTTCTCCCCTGTGACCCCTGTCACTCTCCTGTGGACATTCCCCAGGCAGGGGCTGACTGCCAGGTACAGTTGCTGTGCTGACCATTCAGCCCATGGCTCTATGAGGTGCCACAAGCATGTCCATGGGTGCTCTGTGGATCTGTTCTTACAGCTCTTGATGATGGAGAGACRCCATCCCCATGAAAATCCTTCCCAGCCCTCTGCTTGCCCATCTCCCTGCCCTTCTCACTTTCTTTTGACACTGCTGAAGGCCAGGCCTGGCTCAAAGCCCCTGCCAGGAGAAAGGAGGGGAACTCTGCTCTCACCTTGGCAGCCCATCTGTGTCACTCATTCTCTTCATCCTATCCAGCATATTCTGCGTGGGTCCCCCTCCTCCATCTCCAAAACCGAAGAGGAACGCGCTGTGGTTCACCCGGCCTTTGTCCTTGTTGTTCTTCACTGTTTTCAGCATCTGGAGAAATTTTGGGCAGCTGCAGTACCCTGGCACCCAGCCCCAGCTCCCACAGCTCCATACAAGAAAACCAAGTCAGTCTTTAGGGTCCAAAGCCCAGTCTTGCACCTCTTCCCCAGCCCAAAGTGCCTAAATCAGGCACGGGCACATCTTGGAGTCAAGGCACCCCAACAGCCTTTGTCCAACAATGCTGCCAGATATCCTGGGCCCTTCCCAGGCAGTGCCCTCTCCCAGGAGCCTCAGATATGACCTCAAGGAGCTGGTACTGCCCTCCATGTGCAGGTCTGGCAACCTCACTCACCTCCTCCACCCGTCCGTGCATCCCGTAGGAATCACCAGGAGGGAAATGGGTCAGGACTTGGGAACCGTCAATGCCTTCCCAGAAAAAGGTGTGATGCTGGAGGGGAGAGAAAGCAAAATGTGGTGTGCAAGGGACAGGCATTTCAGAGCCTCTTCAGGATTCAAGCTGGGCCTTCACTTCCTCTCCAGGGATGTTCAGGATGCCTTAATGGATCAGTTCAAGGAGAGGACAAGGACAAGGAATGCCACAAGGACAGGGGCTGGATTTGCAGTTTCTTGGATATGCAAGTTACAGCTTCCCGTCTGGAAGCAGAAGGAATATCTAGGTGAGGGGCCCAGCTGGGCCCCTGTCCTTCCTCTCCCCAGAAGCTGGGCCCCTGTCCTTCCTCTCCCCTGAAGCCTCACAGGACATCTCTACCATCAAAATCTGGTGGCTTCAGGAAGCAGAGCCTGTATTGGCTGAACGGAAGGACTGTGGAACCAACAGAAGACTCCAGCCACCCACATGCCCATCCCCTGGGAAGAAGGTAAGCCCAGCTCACCGGGAAG
This sequence comes from Malurus melanocephalus, assembly GCF_030028575.1. NCBI lineage: Eukaryota > Metazoa > Chordata > Aves > Passeriformes > Maluridae > Malurus > Malurus melanocephalus. The sequence continues at coordinate 2,055,517 of NW_026623328.1, read as the reverse complement.
GAGTTCACCAGGTTCCAGCTGAGCTTCTGCGTGAGGAAGCGCCGGATCCCACAGCCACGCATCAGCTGGGGCAGCTGGGCTGAGTATCCAAAYGTGTCTGGCAGCCAGAACTGYGAGCRCAGGTGACAGGAGCAGAGGGAGGGRGACACACAGGAGTCAGGCYAATGTCACACAGAGCAAAGGTGGAAGGAGATGGTGGGCAAGGAAGGTGTGATGGAAAAGAATAAGTACCTCCGAGCAGATCCGGCCAAACTGCTCCTGGAAGAACCGCTGTCCCTGGAGGAACTGCCGCACCATGGACTCCCCACTGGGCAGGTTTCCRTCCTGGGGGGAAGGCACAAGGAGTCAGTGAGGAAAGCCAGGGAAGGAGAAATMTTGTAAGACTCCTATTCCCACCCAGGTGACCTGGCAGCTTGTAGGGAGAACCTGAACAGGGCTCAGCAGAGGGAAAAAGGAGGAGCACACTAGGGAGTCCATAGCTCCTTTCTCARGCCCAGTTCCAGAGGATGGCACAAGAAAGGTGTGGCAAGCCAGGCTCCTCACACAACTCACCATTTCCACCCAGGTGCCTCCAACAGGAATGAACTGTCCCTTGGCCACGAAGTCCTGAATCCGTGAGTAGAGCCCAGGATACCAGCTCCGCACCCACTCGAACTGCTGCGCCTGCMAGAGCATAGGGATCAGCCCCAGCTCCCCCCACACCCCATCCCTCCTCTCTGCAACATTTCTGGTCATTCCCCCATCTCTTTTCACCACAAGCAGAGGAGAGGTGTCCAGAGTGARATCACCCACCTGGGAACAGGCGAAGGTGAGCTCTGGATTGTGCTCCATCAGATGTACCACGGTGACCCAGCTTCGAGCRCACTTACGGATGGTCTCCTCGTATGGCCACAGCCAGGCTGCGGGGACAGGCATGGCCCCACCATGGTTATTAGCTAACACAAGCTCCTCATGGAGCTGGAACCCCTCTGAACCCCCTCCTGGGATGGGAAATCAAAGGGTGCAGCCCAACAGGTGGAAGACAGCAGGCTGTAATTCATCCCTCATGCCCAGCCTCATCAGTGCTCCAAAGGGCACAGCCAGCCAGACCCGTGTTCCCACATTGCCTCAGTGACAAACCAGCTGTATGGCAGCACAGAGATTCCATTCTGTCCTCTCAAGGCATGGCACCCTGTGCCTGGAGCCCAAGGGCAGCCTGCTSTCCCTTTGGGCAGCACACCCTGGCCTCCAGGTGAGAGGAGAGGGAGCACTGTGCTGCTCTCACCAGAGTCAATGTGGCAGTGCCCCACGGCATGGATGGTGTGCTGGCTCTCGCCGTTCCTCTGGCTGAAGATGGCTGCAGCCAGGTCACGTGCAGCGGGGAAGGTGGAGGGGTCCGTAACGTCACACACATTGACCATCTGGTTGGCAGTGTACAGGGCCTGGAAACTCCTCTGGTTCTCCTCCCCGAGGAGCTGGGGTTGGGAGGGATAAAAGTTTGACTGTGGCCACTGTATCAGATCAGATGTCACCTGCATTGGGGAATCTGCTGCCTCCTTTCAACATGTGTCTCAGCCAGTGGTGACAGGTTAACACCATGTCTGCTTCACAAAAACAACCTYATGCCTTTTTTCACACACCTTCCAAATCCAGGTTCCACATATGCCCATCCCATGGGACCCTGGTTAAAACATCCTGCTTTGRAGCAGAAAGTGGATGACGAAATACCTGTGGCTTGTCTATTAAATTTTTTTTTAGTCTAGAATATCMTGYGTTGGAAGGGACCCACCAGAATCATCAAGTCCAGACAGTGTAAACTGTGTTAAAGCAGAAGCAGCAAACATTTCCTCCTCCAAGGTCATGGAACAGCAGGAAGAGATACAATGAAGCTGAGGAAAGGGTGGGAGAAGGGAAGAGGAGCTCCCAGACCTTAGCCATGTCCAGCAGTATTTCCAGATCCACCAGCAGCTCATAGACATCTCTGTTGAAGATGACCAGCTCAGCCTTGCTCAGGGTGACCTTCCTGTCTGGRTCCGGAGGGGCGATCATGCTGCCCTTGCCAGCTCCAAAGAGCCCATTGCAGGCCAGCTCCACGTACAGTGTCAGGCTGTGAGGATCAAGAGGAAACCTTCAGGGAGCAGATCACAAGCACCAGGACATAGACCAAGGATATGTGTGTCCTTGGCCTCTTGGCTTCCAACAACACCAAGGTGGTGGGGGGCTCTGTCTCAGCTGACCACCCACCTGTGGGGCTCTGAYTCTTTCAGGCTTCTTGTCAGGATGTAGCTGGTTTTCTCACCTTCCTTAGTCAATCCCTGTACAGGAAGATGGAACATTCAGCACGTGTCATCAGAGGACTGCGACAGCAAGCTTGATGGGCAAAACATAATACCCCAAAGTCCAGCTGGACAGAGGGGCTGGTCCCACATGCTGTGGGATAATTGTTGGCACAAGAACAGGAACAGAAACTGCTGCCTCAGCAGCACCATGAACCCTGCACACACCACCACAGAACATGGCAGAGGTGCCAAAGATCACTCTGTACACAGCAGGGCACCTGGCACACCCATGATCCACGTCTCCRTACCTGCACAGGCTGGGCATCTCGCCACACCATGCCCTCCCCGTCRCTCTCCCAGACAAAGTGCACTTCCTGCCCTTTCCATGCCGAGGGGATGCTCAGCTCCACCTTAAACCAGCACGTCTCCCATCTRGAAGAGAGCAAGCAGCAACCTCAGTCCACTGTGTGACCTTCTCCTGAGGGAAAGCACATTTCCTCACAGCCTCAGTGGAAAAAGCAGAGTGGGGACAGCCCATGAGTTTGATGGGATTCACACACGAGGATGCTGCCTGTCCATACACACACCTGATTTAACCTGTGCCCTTCTGGAACCCCAGAAAAAGAGTCAGTGGCATCTTGTCTGGCCACGGCTGGGACAAGAATCTTATCCCAAACTTGACAAACAAACACATCTCCTCTCCAAAAGCATCAGGGACAGAACCATGGTCACAAGGAGCTCTCAGCAAAAAGGAGCAAGGAASTTGTCTGTTCCCACATGAAATCTCCCTAGGGGCTTCTGCACAGRCACCTYCAAGCATTCATCAGGGAARAAGAGCATCATCTCATTTCTTCAGCAGCAAGAGTTTGTGAGGTGTCACACACGCAAATAACACTGAGAGATGAACTCCATCCCCACCACGGGCACAGCACCACCGAAACCCGGTACTCACGTGGGCCCGAAGGACTCTCCCACTTGAGCCGGCCTGAATTCCTGCACAACAGCCTCCTCGTACGGGATGCGCTGCGGAGTTTGGAAGTAGGAGAGCGATGCTGCCGGACAGCGATCCCCAAAAAGCCTGTGGTCAGAGACAGCCAGGACGCATTAATAGTATCAGTCCTGCATGGACTAGCTCAGGGGTGGGACAGGGAGCTTGCATAGCATGGCTGAATGGCACTGCCATCACCGAACACCCCCAATAATATCAACAGATCACTGAGTAATAAAGCGCCCTGTTGAAGGGGCTGGTGGCMGGGGGCAGGGCTGAGGGGCTGTGCTGCGATGCCCCAAGGCAGCGCTCCAGGCCGATCAAGGTGTTTGTGTATGTGTGTATGTGTGTGTATTTGTCCCCTCAGCGTGTGTCCATTGAGCCCCCCAGGCTCCGCACCCACGGCGGGCAGCGCCCCGCGGCAGCGTCCCCACCCTGAGGGGACACAACGGAGCTTGTCCCGGCCGAAGCCAGGGAGTCCCCTCCCAGCCGCCCACCTGCCCCGCAGGTTGCAGTCGGTGAAGTAGGTGTCGGAGATGAACTTCTCCACTCGCTCCAGAGCCGTCCGCCGGTGCTTGATCGCGGCCATGGCCGTGGCACTGCCGTCTCCCCGCCCGGCCCCGCCAGGCGCAGGCGCGGCCCCGGCCCCAGAGCCCGCCCAGAGCCTCAGAGCCCGCCCAGAGCCCCAGAGCCCGCCCAGAGCCCCAGAGCCCGCCCAGAGCCTCAGAGTCCGACCGGAGCCTCAGAGCCCGCCCAGAGCCCCAGAGCCCGCCCAGAGCCTCAGAGTCCGACCGCAGCCTCAGAGTCCGACCGGAGCCTCAGAGCCGCCCAGAGCCTCAGAGCCCGCCCAGAGCCTCAGAGTCCGACCGGAGCCCCAGAGCCTGAGAGCCCGCCCCGGCCCTCAGGGTCCGACCGGAGTCCAAGAGCTCCATAGTACGCCCGGCGCCTCAGAGCCTCAGAGCCCGCCCAGAGCCTCAGAGTCCGACCGGAGCCTCAGAGCCCGCCCAGAGCCTCAGAGTCCGACCGGAGCCTCAGAGCCCCACATCCCTCCCCGGCCATCAGAGTCCGACCGGAGTCCAAGAGCTCCATAGTCCGCGCGGCGCCTCAGAGCCTGAGAGTCCACCCGGCGCCCCAGAACCCGCCCGGAGCCTCAGAGCCCTCCCCGGACCCCCAGAGCCCGCCCGGCCCCCGCGAATCGGGGCGGTCCCCGAGATGCTCCGCGGGCCTTTCTGGGTATCGCCGTCCTTGCTCCCAGCTCTCCTGCTCCCGGCCTCCATGGCGCATCCCGTACGAGGAGGCTGTTGTGCAGGAATTCAGGCCGGCTCAAGTGGGAGAGTCCTTCGGGCCCATGTGAGTACCGGGTTTCGGTGGTGCTGGGCCCGTGGTGGGTTGGAGCTCGTGTCTCGGAGTTGCTCGTGTGGGTGAGATGTCACGAGCTSTCCCTGGTGAAGAAATGAGATGATGCTCTTCTTCCSTGATGAGTGCTTGGWGGTGCCTGCGCAGAAGCCCCTAGGGAGATTTCATGAGGGAACAGACAACTTTCTTGTTCCTTTCTGCTGAGAGCTCCTTGTGACCATAGTTGTCTCTCYGATGCTTTTGGAGGGGATGTGCTTGCTCTGTCAAGTTTGGGATAAGATTCTTTTCCTACCCTGAACACTCCCTATATGAGGAGAAGGCAGATCCCCCCTCATCACCATCCTTCAGCCTAAGCAACCTTGCACCGACCTCTCCTCCTCCAGGTCCCTGSTTTGCCTCCAAATCGTCCCAAAATGTCATGGTGTATCATGAGAGGGAAGGAAGAATCTGTACACGATGCTCAGCCCTGATGTTTTAATGGAAATACTGAGCTACAGTCAAGTTTACAACATGGGTATAGAAATCACATGGGTTGTGGGCCGAGGATCACGTTACAGAATACAAAAAGCAAGATCAAATAAAAATAAAATTAAAAAAAAAATAAGGAAACCTCTGCTATTGTACAGGCTGGGAGCAGAGCTGGGATGGCATACGGAGCACCAGAGGCTGAGGTCTCCCCAAGGTGTGTCCCAGGGACCTGCAGCAGCCCCCTTGGCTCAGTGCAGGCACAGGCTCCTGGGACAARACCCCTACCAAGCAGCAGGAGCTGCTACTTCCAAGCTGGTCAAAAGTTTAAATCATCTAAGATTTTCCCTTCCATATCACCTTGAGCATACCCCAGAATAAAAAAAAGGGGGGAAATAACAGGGGAGCATGCATGATTCCTTTAAAATGGAAGAGGACAAATGAGAGCCTCTTCCTTGCCTGGTTACAGCAAAGAAGAAATGAGACAGGTGATTTAATGCTGGCAAAGTGTGAAAATCCGCCGCTGGGCTGTTCCCTCTCTCCCTTTCTCCATAGGAGGCTCCCGTTCCAGACGTGCCTGCTGTGCATTGGCTGCCCATGAGCAGTGGCCCCACGGGGCTGTGTGCTTCCACCCCAGCTCCAGGTCCCGCTCCAGTCCCGCTCCTCGGCCTCTCTCCACGAAAGGGAAGGAGCTGCGGTGGCAGGAGAGAACCTGGGACTAGATGGTATTTAAGRGCCCTTCCAATCCAGGTCATTCTGTGATTCTGTGAACCTGCTGTCTCAAAATACCGTSAGTCCCTGGGAGAGAGGCTGAAGCCGCGGCAAGGCCCTGCTTGTGGCTCCCCATCCAGGGACGATGGAAGCTGTTCCAGGTGCATAGGACTGACAGCATGGGTTTTTGCAAGGAAAGCTGCCTCCTTTGAGGAGACACAGTGCAGTGGCTGTTGTGACTTAAAAAGTTCGTGCYGATTTCTTCATTTTAAAAATCAGAATCTTCCCTCGTGTTTTAAATATCTGCCAGCGTTAGATTTCTCTACTTAAAAAAATATATATCCCATATGTGGATTTGGGAGTGAAATGCACCAAGAACTCCCAACCCCTCGTCCTTCTCTTGCACACACACATGCAGAGCAGCTCTGTCAAATACTGGTTTGGTATTTCCCACGATGTTTTCTCCAACACAGAAAGGGAAAAATACATCAGCACCATCAGCCACAGCTAAGTTGCTCAGCAACACTTCCCAAAAGYGAAGATCATTGGAGCTGGAAGACAAGGTGGATAAAAATTACCCACCAGGAAGAAAAGTCAAAAATTAAAAAAAATTAAAATTATATACTATATATCTTTTACAGGCTGCTTATACTTCAGTTGTTTAAAACCCTCAAACACACACGCTGCCTCTGCTGTTTTCCTCTTGCCAGTCTTGTAAAATGGGTTGGATGCACCTCCCTCTTCCCTCCCCTTTCCCACCCCAAAACGTGCATGCTGCAACAGTGCCTTTCAGACCAGGAACAGGGCTGTGGGTGAGCGAGCGTCTTCCTCCAGTTAAGAACAAAGACATTATTTTTTTTATTTACAAAAAAAGGAGAAAAAAGTTTCCACACAAAAGCACTACAATGGTAACTCCCTTTGGTAAAAAGTGTAATAAATGTCTCCATCGGTCTGTCTGTCGGTACTAATTCTCAAGCCACCTGGTACTATGGTACACAAGAAGCTAGTACAGTTATGCTAGCACATCAAGCATAATTCCTTTAATTAAAAAAAAAAAAAAAAACAAAAACGAAACAA
>NW_026623328.1:2044478-2048626 GCF_030028575.1 Malurus melanocephalus | reverse complement strand
AAAAAAAAAAACAAAAAAAAAATTGACAATTTGTACATTTTTTTACAAAAAAGGAGGGGAACATGTTAAAATCGTGTTGTTCTTTGCTGTGTGTGTGTACGTACATGTGTGTGAAAAGCTGGTGCATGGCACTAGGAGAGACTAGTAAACAAGCAGGTACAAAAAAAAAACAAAAAACCAAAATCCCAAAATAAAAATAAAACAGTTCCACTGGCACTAGAAAGGACAGACCGATCTGCACAGGGTGAGTCCAGCCTGGGAGGGAGAGGAGGGAGCGAGAGGAACTCGGGGTCCGCTGCCCATAGCCCCACGCCAGAGCCCATAAAGGGAGGAGAATCCGGTGGCGTCAGGCACCTGGGGATTTTGGGGACACATCCAAGCGGTCCAGTGGTGGAGAGCATCCTGTTCCCCTCCCTCGCYGCTCAGGGCTCTGGGGAGTCAAAGCCTCAACGCTGCTGGTGTGTACGAGCTCGTTGTGTTTCTCTGGGATGGCTCACTTCAGAGAAAGGTCCTTCCCGCCCAAGAAGGGCCGGTGGCCCCAGGCGGAGATCCACATCCCCACATGGGGAATCCCGCCGGGGATGGGTTGTACCAGCCACGCACTAGTCAAGTGGCCATGTTACGGAGATACACAGTGAGGGGAGAAAGGCGTCTTCCTCCTTCCCTGGATGCGCGCACACACACACACCTCCCGGGCTCTCGGCTCGCCCCGGGGGACTCTTAGGGTGTCTTGAATATCGTGCCGTATTTGACGCGGTACTTGTTGATGCTGACAAAGTGCAGGGTCTCTGTGTCACAGGTGGTGGTGCAGGGCACCAAGCCCTCCAACCCTTCACCCATGAGCCACTTGTTTGTCTCGGCTGCCATTTCGCGGGGCACGTGTTCCTTGGTCCATTTGTCCACCCAGGCCTGGAACCGCTGGTGCAGCCGCTTGCTCACCCTTTCGTGGGACTACAGAAACAGGGAGAGGTGTGTTAGGAAAGGCAGCTTTAGCCCCCAAACTGCAGCATAACACAAAGCTTGGCTGGCACAGCCAAGGGAATCAAACATAGAGGGAATTTGTAATGCTGACACAGGACTAATGACAGAGGGAAAGCTCTGATTAAGGTCCCCCGGGTCTCCATGAAAATCAGTGGCAAAATAAGCTCAGAAATACTAAAAGRTTTATGCTGTTTGTTTAGTACAGCAGCTGACGGGCTGGGGACATGGAACATATCCAGTAGGAGCCTAGAAGTTACATTTCCAGCTCAGAGTGAGTCCCTTCTGCATTGCCCAAAAGATGATGCTGCTTCCTCCTGTAGGACCCAGGACCAGTCAAGCCCTACTCCTCTCCAGCCCTTGGGGTCTGTCTCCAGCCCCCACAGATGGGGACAGTCTCAGGAAAGAGAAAGGTCAAAATGCATTACACATATTAGGGACACAATTGCTACAAAAAATTAAGACCCAGGTCAGGTCTAACAGGCTTGAGAAGCTCTGGCTTAAAAGAAACATCAGGAGAGGATGAACTGTGCACATTTCTGAGTAAGAGCATCTGCCTAAGGAACGTAAAATCCAGGACAGATGGTATAAGCCAGAAAAAAAGCCAATATAATTAAACTTCCAGATTTTATTATTTGTTTGCTCTTCTCCAGGAGACTGACTGCTTTGCAGTGTTAACTGCTATATCCTATAGATTTGTTTCCAAAATCCAATGTAGCTTCTACATATCCCTCAGTGTATTCCAGTAACCAAGGGCTAAGCTGCACACTACATATTTAGCACTCCCAAGAGTTTATGTTCAGATTCTCTGTGAAGAGCACTGGCACATAGTATCCTGCTTATAAGCTTATATTTCCTTGAAGTTTGTGCCAGTTGAATGGGATAGATGGAATTCAAAATCCTCAGTATTAGCATTTCAAAGTCACTATGCTGCAATAAAATGCTCTCATCTGATGTGGATGCAAGTTTAAGAGAATAAAATTAAGGAAGTATCTCTGTATCTCATCAGCAAGAAACATGGTTAAGTAGTTGTTTTATAAAGCTAAATACATGAGTAAAAGTGGATRGAAATATTCCCATAAGATGAGAAAAGGAGAGTGTCAAAGCATCCAAATGACCAGATCAATTTCCTCCAGTGCAGTCCTCCTAAGTTTCACCAATTGGGAGTCACAAGCTCTTTTCATCTGGGATAAACCCAAACCTTTACAGCTCCCCAAACAGCCAGAGAGGCARTGGCTCCTTCCCTTCCCTGGTGTCCCAGGAAACACCAGCAGCCCACCCCWTTCTCTCACCTGCTGAGCTCGCAGAAGCGCGGTCCTCCTGTACATGTAATCCTCYGACTTGATCACATATACCATCTTATAGGAGTTCAGCTTGAATTTACACTCCAGCTTGTCCAGACTCTCCACGTTCTCCATGGACTTCTTGCTGTTTCCCTCCTTCCCTTCCTTCTCCTGCTGCTCCCGACCACGCTGACACTTACGGATCCGCCTCAGATTCCTGCAAACCAGAGAAACCCTCTTGGAATTAGCGCTCCTCTGGCACTACAGAGCYAGGAGTAGGTGGACAGGGCTTGGAACAACTTGGTTTAGTAGGAGGTGTCCCTGCATGTGGCAAGGGGTAGAATGAGAGGAGCTTAAAGGGTCTTTCCCAGCACAGCATGGCCACTCACCTGGGCAGGAAKACGGGTTTCTGGGCCAGGTGCTCGCGGAGCTCGGGGGAGGTAGAATCCGAGTTGACGTACCGCTCCACGTAGTCCGACCAGCGCTGGAAACAAGCACAGGGCACRCATCAGCCACTGCCCACMCACCAAACAACGTGGGAGGGRTTAAGGAGGCTAAGCTGGAAGTCACAGCATCACTTTTGAAGGCTSTCTGCATCTTATGYCCMAAAAGGCACSTACAATGWTTATGTGGTTTTGAGTATTTTCTAATACAAAATAAACCAAGAAGGATTTGCCTGCTCACATCATTGGAAGCTTTCAGGCATGTCCTTGATGTTCCTTTGTCTTGTGCTAATGGACCACACCACCAGTCAACTGGACACTGGTCCATTGCAACCTTGACCATCACAGTCAGCTCTCTGGACAAGCTGTCCTTACCTCTGCTTCCACAGGGTCATCTGAGTTCTCCTCTTCTGTGTCCAGCAGCTCAATGGTTAACTGAACTTGACCTCTGCTCTGAATGAACATCAACTATAAAGAAAAAGCAGAAGGAACTTCAGTAAGAGGACTGTGGGGCAAAAGGAGAATGAAGCAAGTTGGCAGAGTTTTAAGGGAAAACTTGAGCCCCCAAAGTAAGTTTGAGGGCAAGTAAAGAGRTATTATACACTCAGGCTTTTATCCAAAGTATATCACTGGCTCAGAAAGGGCCTGACCACTTCCTGCCTCTTCAGCAAAGGAAGTATGGATTTGATTAGCACAGGTTTATTAGCAATGTATGCAGGCAGCAGAGATTTAATGCCCACTCAGTAGTGGCAGATCTCCCCACAGTCAACAAAATTGAGACACCAGAGAAATGGGAGAGTTTGAGCTACAAATTAAAACCAGTGACAGCCAAGCAGTCAGTATGATACGCCCAAAGCTGCTGTAAAGCACAGGGGATATTCATTGCTGTTCCGGGAAATATATTCCTCCTTGAAACATCATTTCTGGGGGGCCCATACAGAAGCATTAATTTATGTCCCAAAAGCTGGCAGCATGTGTGCTGGTTTTAGCTGGGATGAAGTTAATTTTCTTCATTTTTGGGTGCCTAAATAAGGCTATTTTTTAAAGGACTTTGCCTCTTCCTTTCTAAAAGGCATCCCCCTCACCTCTTGCTGGTTTTACACTGCAGTTCAGAGCCTKGCTTTACCTTGAAGCAGTTCTCCTCAGACATGAGCTGCTCAGCTTTGCGCTGGTACGCAGCCTCCAGGAGCGTGCGGGAGGACTGGGAAGCGAGGAGACCTCCTGTGGCTCCATTGCTGTTCTCTGACAGGTACAGGTCTGTCACCTGCACACAGATCTCATCACTTACAATGTGCTGGAGCTGCAAACGGGAACAACAGGGGGAAGGTGTTTGTCAGGTAGGCTGCTACACCCCCATCAGAATAGAAAAAAATAAGGATGTAACAATGGGATTAAGCTCAAGCAAAAAAAAAAAAAACAAAACAAAAAGTACAATGCAAATATT
>NW_026623328.1:2028614-2044464 GCF_030028575.1 Malurus melanocephalus | reverse complement strand
AAACAAAAAACCTTGGCTTCTTTCACTTGCAGATGATCCCTGCTACTATGTAAAAAACCCACAGTATCTTTAAAAAAATTAGCAGGTGGCAAAGCACAGCTACTCAGAGAAAAACTATAGGCAGGGAACATTGTGATCAGCAGCAGGGGAGGAAGGGCCAAAGCACTGTGACACAGTGTTGTCCTCTCCTCACCAAGGGGCTGCCGCTGTGTCTGAGGAGAGGGGTGGGAGGTTTAACATCAAATCCTTATATTGTGTAAGTTTAAAAATCAAAAGTCTCCCAACAGTCTTCAGAATTCAGTTAATCTCTGGACTGAAGGGCTTCTGAAGAGCAGCTCTACCCTTCTGAAAGAGGAAAGGCCTTTCAAGCTATTCCACTTCCAGCCCCTTGTGTCTGTTTTTGTTCTTTATGCTACAAAAAGGCACAAGAAGAATTTTTCCTTTGCTCACACATTCTTCCTACCAATCCAATAAAAGGACTAGAGTTTAACAGCCAAAATGAGCTACTCCAGCAGCCAGATAAAAGAGACAAAAGGTTTTTAGAAAAAGTGTGCACTCCTACAGCACCGATGGAAAGGAACTATTTAGATGTAATTTCTTTTTTTTTTTTTTTTTAAAGTTAAAGCAAGATTAGCTGTGGACATGCTTTGAATATTTATATCCTGAAACATCTGGAAAACAAAGAACTCTGTAGAGGATATTCTCAATAATTTAAACAGATCAGAAATTACCTTGTACCATTTCCCTACACAAGGGTTAGAAACAGGGTGAAGAAACACCCTGAATTTACCTGCTTACCYCTGAAATTCCCCATTTAAGCACACAACATGGCCTCCAAGGTGAGCCCGGGTTCTCACTGCACCAAACAACCTGTCTGCTTTCTCTACCCCCTCCCWCCCAGTGCCCAGGCTGTGSTGGCAGTCACCTGTCGGACGATGCTCTGGATCAGCTTGTCCATGGTGAAGGCGATGTAGGCGTGGATGGTGAACATCTCACGCAGGGAGTCCTCATACTGTGACGAGTCCATGTTCCCATCCAGGAGGTTGCGCACCATGTCCAGGAAGGCTGGGTAATAATCCTCAACATCGATGTCCACTGCAACAGGAGAGATGGGGAGAGATGAGCACATCACCCCCAAGAAAGGTTGCTGTGAGTTTTGATGCTCAGGTGACCCACTTAAGCTGAAGAGTTATTTAAACTTGTCTTTTATGGACATAAACAAGTCCTTTTAAGGCCACAATTATTTTCATAATCTCTTGCTTTCTAGCTCTAACCTCCTCCATGAGATTTTTATTACTGAAATGTTTAACTTAGGGAACTTGAGGATACTTTAGATATGCAAATTTAAACTGAAAGCTCTTACAAAATAACTACTTCGTACTATCCTTCTGCGATTCAAGTCCCACATTCCCCACATCTTCCCATTTCCCCAGAGAACCCATCTTAAAGGGTCACTCACTGCTGTCACATGCCTGAAGACATCAAACAAGCCCTGTCACCACACTACAAACAGAAGCACCTTTTCCCCCCCAGCCTCCCACACCAGAAGTCACTCACTGGGCTCCTTCAGCCGCAGCTGGATGGCAGGACTGTCACTCTTGTCTCGCTTTATGCCCAGCACTTCCCTCTCCCACTCCCGTTCCCGCGTCTCCTCCTCGATCTGCCGCTCGGCCTGGGTGCAGATCCGCAGCAGCCGCAAGCACAGGATCTGGTGCAGCCTCATGAAGATRTACCAGTTGCTGTTCACGTAGAAGAGATTGTAGACCTCATCCATGCCCCGCAGCTTCTGGGCTGTCGTGTTGTTGAACATCAGCTTTGTTTTGGGAGGACTGCTCCCAACGCCATTGTGCTTTTTTGCAGCTCCAGTAGCTTCGTCCACATCCATTTCCTCCTCTTCTTCCTCTTCCACATCKGAGAGTTCACCTCGCTGAGCGAACAGCAGGTCTGGAATGAAGTGATACATGATCTGCTTGATTTTGTACTTGTCCTCTTTCTGGATTCCCGTCTGCCGCTTCACGTGGTGGATGATAAGCGAGGCAGCATCTTCCAGGATCTGCTTGTCTTCGTAGGCTAGCGAGAGGTGTGGGCCTGTGGGGACTCCAGCATTGTCTTCTGAAGCCTGTTCTTGCCTCTACAAAGGAGAAACAGCACAAAAATCAGTCTAAACAATCCCCCTCCACCACCCAAGAGCCTTCTAGAAAGCTCTGCCAGTGGAACAGATTTCCTCCCTCATCAAGCCGTGAGGAACAACAGGAACTGAAACTGCACTAGCAAAGCACATAAGCTAGACGGAAGGAAATTATTGGTGACCACCTCACCTCATCATAGATGCTTTCAATCTCATTGAGGAGACTCTTTGACCTCAGGACCTTGGTATCATTCTGCTTGAAGTTGATGCCCTGGTGATCCAAGGATTTCAGGTAATATTTCTCATTCTGCTCTCGCCAGACTTTATTAAATCCTCTCTGGGCTTCTCGCCACTCTTCCTCTTTCATCTTTAACCTTGGATCAAGAAAACAAAGGTGAGCTAAGAGGTGAGCATACAAGAAAAAACCTGGGCCTGTGGTTCTTGGTGAGTGTTGACAAGAGCTGATGAAATGGGGATGGATCAAAGATATCCCATGGAAAGGAGCTTTCCAGGAGGTGMACCCCAGACATGTTCTTCTGGAGAAACCACTCTGGGTTTCTTTCACATCTAAGTAAAACCATGCAGGAACAAAGCAGCCCTGCTGTCCACAGCAGAGACAATGGATAAAGGGACGGGAATTCAAAAGGGCTGGCCCTGGTCTCTCAGAAATCCCCGGAAAGTCACATAGCTCCACCTGTGAAACAGGAGCAGCTCAGTTTGGATGATGAACAAAGCATGGACACCTGAGTGTCCTGGAAATGAACTGCTGAACATCGACTCAGCATCCCAAGCGAAGCACCCCTGATTCAGTCCAAGAAGAATGTCCTTGCAGCAGGGTGGGGAAACAGGAACCCTGCAGGTATCCTGGGAAGGATGCTACCTCCAGCTCCAGAACCCCAAAACACAGGACCAACAATGCCACTGAGACAGAAGATTATCCACTGCTTACACATTWCCTCAACCTTCCCCAAGGAGTTACAGCCTCTTTTAACTCAGGAGGAGGAGGCTGACAACAGAAACAGGACTAGGAATCTGAGGGTAGCATAGCCACCATGTACTGGGCACAAACAGCTATTGGATTTGAAAAGGGATCACATTTAGCCTGGGACAATCCACACAGTACAGGTTCCTTATCTTACACATAATGCTGACACCAGGGGAAGAAAAACGTTGAAGAGGACACAACAAAAGCTCTATATCCTTTCCGGCTGAGCTGTAAGGATTTTGTTTCAAAAGGGCAATTCCCTCTAGGTGATTATTATGGAATACACCAACTGTCCAGAATATAAATGAAGTTCTTAATTTCACAGAATAATAGAATGACAGAATGGTTTGGTTTGGAAGGGACCTTATGGATCATCTTGTTCCACCCCCTGCCATGGGCAGGGACACWTGCCACTGGACCATGTTGCTCCAAGCCCTGCCCAGCCTGGCCTTGAACACTTCCAGGGGTAGGGCAGCCACAACCTTTTGGGGGAAATTCACAGCCTTGTGGAGGTCACACTYAGGGGCAGAAATTGGCCACTTTTTCATAAATCTGGATGGCATACAGCACGTTACCCTTTGGAAGGGACCCTAGGGCAGGGTGCTGGGGCAGCCAGTACCTTTTCAGTACAATGGGAACAGCCACAGATGGGTTCTTGCGAAGCCCATCAATGATGTCAGCTGCTTTGTCAGCATATATCCTCTGGAGAGCCTTGCGGTGGATCACCTCCGAGGTGCCCCCCAGGGTGTTGTCCAGCCGGAATTTGGCCTGCTCCTCGGCAGACAAGCGCGACAGTTTCTTCTGGATCGCCTCAAGAACACGGATTGTTGCCAGGTTGGTCTCCAAGACAACATCCAGCTGGAGAGAAGAGTGCATTACCCATAGCATTTGAACAGACAAAACATGATACTTCACGGAGGCAAACATTGAAGTGACACGAAACAAGAAGCCGCGCCTGTTTAACAAGGTGTACTCGAGCACTCTGGTGTTCAGGTGCTCTAAAATAATCCAATTATATTTTATCTGCTACCTAGATAACGCTGTGTAAGAATTTAAAGGCTACCAGAACAATACTGTTCGGAAATTACATATTCCAGCTGGGAACAGAAAACAATTGACAGTTACTCTACCAAAGGACGTGCCAGATCTGAGTGGATTCAGGTAATTGCCCAGCTAACTTCCATTTCCAGTCAAGATGTCAGTCGTTTAACATCCTGAACTTATTGCTTTGCAGATGATTACAGGGGAATGCATGTTCTCATGCACTACGTGGGCAAGAAGAACAGAAAAGATGCAGCAATTCCATGTTGGCCATTCCACAATTTCATGTGGAGTGGGGTGAACCAAGAGCTCTGCACAAAAGGTGAGGGGCACGGGTGGCAGCTTAGTGGCTGTGCAGCCACCGCATCTTTCATTAAATGAACACAAGCTTTTTTGCCAAAAAACAGGTGGCAGACACAATCAAAAGACATTCCAAGATGCAGTATTAAAGACATCATTACATCATTAAAGGCATAATTACATCAAAGCTCATTAACTATTCATTCACAAACAGAGCCTTCTGAGATGTGAAACAAGGAAAAGCAATTTACCTCAAAACGCTCGTCCTCACACCTGTAGATGTGCTCTTCATATTGCGTCTTCTTGGAGCTCACAAACGTGGAATCTTCGGACCAGGACGGGAAGGAGACCCAGGTGTCATTCAAAACCTTTGAGGGAGAACATCAGTCATGGTCAGTGTTCAAGGGGGATCATGCCTGGCCAGCTACAAGCCCAGTTTTCTGATAGAACAATCTAATTCCCCAGTGGGGAAAAACTGCATGCCCCTTCCAAAGCCCAGTATTCACAGGGCAACCCCAAACAGCCAGACCAGAACCCAGACAGCCAGGCAGCCTGAAAAATTCCTTGCCTGGAGCTRTGAGGAAAAAACTTGCGAGTGAAGAGGAAAATAAAGGTGAAAGGAGCTTTTCTGCTACTTTGGATTAGTCAGCTGCAACCAGCTGGTTCCTCATGTRTGATTGATCACCAACACTGTGTGGTCACCACAGCAGAGCTGACTGTCAGACAGGACACAGTTGCTGTCTCCAAATAAGGCTAATTGGAAGTAAAAATCCATACTCCAGCATCACCTTTCCTGACAAAACAGCTGAGCACCTGCAGCTTTCAACACAGGAACAGAACATTAAAAAGCAAACAAACAAAAAGCCAACAACCACCTCAAAGACGCCAAAGGCAAAGGAACGGTGATTTTGGAAAAGTCTTGAAAGCCAGACTCAGTTTTCATAAACCCAAAGTCTGAACAACTGAGTCATTAGATTCTCACAGGGAGAAAAATTTGTAACTGCATCACACGAGATGCTTTTGAGAGACGTGTCAGGACATGGATTAAAAATTAAGCATTTCAGGGAGAAAGAAAGACACATTGGAGGGAATACGTGGGAGAATCTGTTTATGGAAAATATGATTTTCTTTTAAAGTTGGCCTGGAGACAACTCTGAAAGCAGCTTAAGTGGGAATTTCAGTAAAAGGTAGCAATAATCTTGAATTACATACTACCTTGTAAAGGACCTCTGAGATCACATTAATACCACACAGAAAATCAGTTAGCTCATTTCCTACATGGAGTGTTTTACGTTTGCAATCTTAATGTTCCTTTCACAGGTTGTACTATGTAACACATCATAAATAAAATGCAGGAGCATTAGGGTTATGTCAGTAATTAAACATCACAACYATTCAGTGAGGTTTTTTCCAGCTGCCCCCCAATGCTCTACGMAAGCCTTTCACAAACACCACGGGARAGCTGATGSCAACCATCAAAGCCACGTGGGTATCACAACTCCCAGCCAGCTTCCAGCATAACCCAGTTCCTAGACTGATGCCTCACCCTGTGCAATAGCTTCTGGATATGATCCAGATGTTCAGAGTGCCACCAGGAATACCTCAGGTGCACTCCCCTCAGGCTGCCACACACACTGTGACAATCCCGAGCCAGGACAGTGTGCCCACACACGTCTGGGAGCAGGAGCGGCACAGATCAGTGCTGGATCTGTGCTAAGCGAGCCCCAGTTCCGTGCCCACCCCCACCAGATGTGTCCTGACATCTCCAGGAACTTTTCCATCACAGGGATACAAAATAAATTTCCCATCCAGCTCCGTTTTGCTCGCCTTTGCCTTAAAAAAGTTGGGAAGTGCCTTCCTCTGTGACACAAGTGCCACATTACCTCTTTACACAGCGGGGTCCGCCCTGTGCACTTGGGTTGCTGGTAGCTCTTGGGCAGGGCACGGTAGCTGGAGCCCAGCCTCTTGCAGGAGGCGTAATCAATCTCCATGGCAATCCCCTCGGTAGCCCGCTCCTTCGGATACGTCTCCATGTGAACAGACTCCTTGTAGCCCAGAAAGTTTTTAAACCATGTGAACAGTTCTGGGAATTTCCTAAATTAAAAGGAATGAAGTGAAAACTGAGCTAAGCAGAAAGCAAGCAGTGCTGAGCTGTGATGCTRAGGCTTGAACTGATTGCTACAACCCCCAGAATTATCAAGCTGGTGAGAGGACCCTCTCAGCTCAACCCCACTTGCACAGAGCCTGACCAAATGGGAAGCAAGCACCTGTTGTTGATCAGGTGGGGGATCGCTCTCTTGGTGCAAGTCAGGTGCTTTGGGATTAGTGATGAGCAAGGAACAGCACTCACGGCACAGTCACATCTGGGTCTACCCAAACTACCCTGGCMGTGAATTCAGGCCAGATTCCTAGCTGTCTGCCAATGTTTTCAGCCTTAAAYCACACCATTTCTTTCCAGAAGCAGTAAGAAGAAACTAAAAGGCAATTCTGTAACTACACAGCAAAAGGTTTCAGTGCTGAGCAATTGTTTCAACCAGAATAGACAAAGTGGCATAAATCACAGAGGAGCCTTTGCCTGCAGGGCCCAAGTTTGCTSGTTTGCAAAGCTCCATGAAGAATTTATTAGTCTAAAACAGTGCATTTGTTCAAGTCCTCTTATCTCATGCAAAGTATGACAATTGAACCTGTTACTAATTAAATCACTGCTTACTCATTGCTTTTTCATTATATGGCAACAGATAATATCCAACTCCAAAATAAAAAAAAAACCCTTTATTGGGACCCTCTAGTTAGGAGCAGAGGCAGTAGATGGGRGAAGTGCAAAAATTTTTTGTCAAATATTGCCCCTCTTCTACCTAAAGTCAGGCATCCTGCTGATGCCTGACTAATTCCAGTGGATCTACAGAGTGAGTGGAAGCTCCTTGGGGCAGTTTCTCTGCACAGCAGCAACTGTAATGGGGTCCTGAACCCAATTTATGCTGCTACAGCCTTCTCCCTTGGAACCAGGAACTCAGTGGCCAGACAGAAGAAACATTAATACTGCTGCTCAAAGCTGATGAGAGGATATCAATTGGTTTTAACCGATTAACAGAGCTGTCCTGTATGCCACTGACAATCATGGAAGTCATAATTCCTAAAGTATGGTGTTGCTTAACCTTTATGACAGAATTCAGCAGCTTTTTGGAAACTTTAGTGAATTTATTATTAGCGCTCTGCATTTTTGGGGGACACTTCCTAAGTAAATAGCCAGTCTTTTCTCAAATGACATAACCCACGATTACAGAGCAAGAAACTGCAATAACAGCCTGCTAATCATTTTGTTTGCTCTACTGGAAGAAACACAGCAAGCAACACCTGCACTGCTCCTGCATGCTGCCTGTCAAGACACAGCTGGGAATCCCTCTCTCTCTCTCTCTCTCTCTCCCAGAAGAAGAATGGGAAAGTGCAGAGCAGAAAACCATGAAGGTTAGTATTTGTTTCCTGGCTCCACAACAGAAACAGACCAAGAAAATTAAGCTCCTTGCTTTGTATAAGGGAAGGGGCTGCACTTACCCCAGGAATGGAAAAACCAGCTGCACGAGCTCAGCCCGGGAGATCACCTCCTGGTTGAAAATAACCAGGCAGCGCAGGAAGTTCTCGTAGGCTTCTGTGCTACGCAGAGCTTTGCGGACCTGATGGAGAGGAGACAAGAGGAAAAGAGGAGCTGTCACAGTGAGACCAAGCAGGGGGAGGTCCAGGAGACCTGGATTTGACACTGTGCTTCCCACAGAAACACACAAATCTAAAGTGAGCTGAACAGAGGGAACTTGCCCCGTTCACAGGGCCAAACAAACAGGTATTGATGGGAGCCATCTCCACGCTGGGGATTCCCTGCAATGTCAGCACTGCAGAATTACTCTGAGAAAGGAGTTACAAGTGAAGAACTAAATCCTTCCAAGAACCCTGTACCAGCTGGATTACAAAATGCTGGAATTGCAGACAACATCAGTCATAACTGCAACACCACAAATCCACCCAGGCTGCCTTGAAACTCCAGAGAGTATTTCAAGTAAGGAGCAGCACTATGAGACCCATGCCCTGGGTAACACCTTTCTGGCCTCTGCCTACTTCCAGCTTGGATTATCACAGACAATCCTTCCTCTGTAACCCYGGTCTTCACAGAATGAGGAAGCCAAACTGTTCATCCCAATGCCATTATCTTTCCCATGAGAACAGTTGGATCTACACATCAGACTGAGATCCAACATTGTTAAGTTATTCATCATTATGGTTATAATTCCACAGCAGGGATTTCTAGGTTTACTCATGTTAACACCTACACATCCTCCAAGCAATAAATTGGTTCCCAGTTACCATTAGCTGCTCCACATCATTCTGCAAAATTCACCACATCAGCAGGGAGCAACCAAGGCTGTCATCAATGTGTGAATATTGCTCAAAAGGATTGTTTTGAGTTCGTTCCATGCTCCCCTCTGAGCTATAAGGGAATGTATGGACATCTTAGAGAAGACACCAAGGTACCACTCASAAACATCCCATATCTCCTTCACTCGATCTGTGTGCTGAACTAGCAACAGGTAACAACTGTGCAATTAATTAGATTAATCTCTCAGGGAAAAAAAAAACCAAAACCCAACCCAATGTAAATATGAATCATCTGCTTTGTAAACTGAGCTCCCCCACTGCAGCCAGCTGGTTGTAGATGGGTACAAGCTGTGCCAACACAGCAAGACACGCCACACACATCATCAGCTGTACGGGGATTTCATAAACGGGAAAACAATTTGGAGTTACARGAAAGAATTCCCATTCCCTCAAATAGACTGCAGCAGCAGCAGGTGGAAAGCTGGAAGAAGGAGCTTTGGGGAAAAGACATATATAAAAATTTTCATCAATTTTTTAAAATTTCAGTGGATCCAATTTGGAGGTCACAGGCTACATCTGAGRTCAAGCTGAGAAATGTTATCAGGGTGGTATAAATCTCACACACTTTACTGTGATAAAAATCCAGATGTGTATACAGGAAGGAGATACATCAAGGACAGGCAATACCTGCCTCCCACCTCTCACCTTCTCAAAGAAGAGAGATTCTGTCCCCACACCATGTTTGCTGGCTTCTGCCAAAGACTGGTCTTTCAAACCAAGCAGCTTTGGTTTCTTCTGTTATCAAAAAAAAAGGAAAGGCAATTAAAAATAAAAGGGTGTTCAGCAAATTGTGATAATGTTATTATCTATCAAACATGAGCACCAGCTCCCTGACCCAGCTACGTGCTTCCCATTAAAGGAAAGGTGGCTTTTTTTTATGAATGAAGAGTCCATTAAAASATGTGCTACAAGTTAATTTACTGAATGTTAATAAGTAGCATGCTACTCCAAATATTTGTAATACATTGTTGCACCCTTTCCTGTAACTAGCCAATTGAAACAATCACACATAGCACATCTTATTTTGCAACTAGTTTGGAAAAATGCCAGAAGAAATTATTTTCCTACCACTCATCCAGTTCTGTAAGTCTTACACCTCCMCAGCATAACAATTTCTTTCTTGCATTCTGCTGCAAGATGCTTTATTTTCCTGCACTGTCCATACTCAGAAWGGCTGAAAGTTGCCTCCAAATCGTGCTTTATTAAGGTGCCCTCGCTTTGAAGATGAGAAAGGKCAGAAAGAGACTTAAATCACTGGATTTAAATGATACAATTATGCCTGCTAATGCTTTTCATCATGAAGAAAGATATACTGCCTTCAAAAAAAAACCAGGCAAATTTATCCCTCATGCACAAACATGAAGCCACCTGGCCACAGGACAGTTTTTGTTGCACTACAAAACCTTGCTGCTCTCACATTTGAAAAGGGCAAACTCTGCTGAGAGAATAATCGTYAATCATTGTATTAAAAGGTTTATCACAGGAAAGATGAGGAAACATGATTCCACTGCATCTGCTCTAAATTCTGCTACAACAAAGCATTCAGGCACACCTTTGTCTTTCCCTCAGCTTGTCTTTTCCTATGTGCCTTAGGAACATTTGCAACAAATTTTGGACAAATTTATTTTGTGGCATTACTGAGACTTTTGTCTCCACACTCCAAACTCTCCCTCATTGAACACTAACAAAATTACATATTTCTAATGAAGTGATGAAACCTCTGTTTTCCCGAGCCACTAAAGTAACAACATCCCACCCTCAGGCAGATACCACCACCAGTTTGCAGAAAATCAGAGGCAAAGACTTGTGCTTGGAAACAAGGATTTTCAAAAGCTTTAAAGACAAGCATTGTGTTCCATGTCCTCAAGCTGCAAAAATCACAAGGACTTGGAAAACACATCSTGCTGTGCCACAGCCTCCTGGGACAAGCAGGGCTCTGAAGGAGCAGCACACACTCTCACCTTCACTGGAGGGGTTGCTCCGGTGCCTGAGTGCCGTCGGATCTGGCAGCCRTTCTGGTTGGGTCTCTGCTGCTTGTTGTTGAGCTGTGGCTTCTTCACKGTGCCCCCGTGGTCATTCCTGACTGATTCCACTTTCTCTGCAGTTGTCTTACTCAACAGCTTGTTCAGAAACAAACCCGTGAGACCATTAGGGCTAARTTCCACACAAAATGTCACAGAAATGGTTTGGGTTGGAAGGGGYCTTAAAGATCATTCACTTCCAACCCCTGCCATGGGCAGGGATACCTTTCACTAGACCAGGCTGCTCAGAGATCCTGGCCTTGAACACCTCCAGGGATGGGGCAGCCACAGCTTCTCACCTGTGGCAGGGCCTTACCACCCTCACAGGGAAGAATTTCTTTCTAATATCTAATCTAAACCTASTCTCTCTGAGTTTGAAGCCATTCCCCCTTTCCTGTCACTCCCTGCCCTTCTAAACCATCTCTCTTAGAGGCTCTCTTCAGGTACTGGAAGGCCACAATTAGGTGGCCCCCAAGCCTTCTCTTTTCCAGGCAGAACAATCCTAATTCTCTCAGCTTTTTCTCACAAGAGAGGTGCTTCATCCCTCTGATCATCTTGCTGGCCTCCTCTGGACTTGCTCTGACAGGTCAGTGTCCTTCCTGTGCTGGGGACTTCAGAGCTGGATGCAGCACTCGAGGTTGGGTCTGCTACTCCTCCTAGCTCTAGATGACCAATGGATTTTACTGCAGCTACAGCAGTCTTAGAACAAACCTTTTAGGGAAAGGAATTGCTTTTAAAATACAAGTTATTTCAGAGACAAGTTGTAGCTAGAAAACACAGTCTACTCCCCTGACCCCATTCCCACATCCCAAGAAAGAAACAGCAAAAAAGCACATTTTTCTGAATGCTGGCTACAAACAGAACACTGTGCACGAGGTATTTCAGCCTGTCTCCAAGAGTACTCACCACAGAGCTGTTGGCATCAGGCAGGAACTGCCCAAATTCCGAGAGTAGATCCTCCTGGTTCTTGAAGAGTCGAGCCACCTGGGCATACACCTCCTGCTCTGTCAGAGCCGGCGTGTAGTTCCCTCCTGCTTCCTTGGCATTACGCTGCTCTTTCTGCCAGAGGAAAGAAGAGAAGAGTCAAAGGAAAGGATGCACAAACTATTCAAGTGACAAAGAAAAGTTAAACCCTCAGTGATATAAAGAATGAAACAGCAAAGGTCTCAGCTTCTTATGTAAAGCATTATACTGTATTAATAGCATGACTTGTATATTCTAAATATCTATACTTGTATATATGACAAATACATCCTAAATGCCCAACTGGCCCTGGAATAGTAAGACACTGATCAACTAAGTGGTTTCTTTGCTTTTAACATAGAGCTACAGCCACATTGTCTCATCCTGACACATGTTCATGGAAAACCACCAAATCCAGCACAAGCATTTCAGACACTTCTAAACAAAGATGAGGGACTGAAATCTATTACTTCATACTGCATGTAATCTTTTTAACTTGCAGGAATTCTGCTTAGTTCAAACAGAATTCAGGACCAGGCTGGAATCCTGACCCAGTGGAAGGTGTCCCCGCCCACTGCAAAGGGYTGGACACGATGACCTTTAAGGCCCCTTCTAATCAAAGCCACTCTGATTATTTGCTGGCCACTGCTAATTACAACAGAAGACCCAAATTCAAGTTTTGGACAGATCTCCCCAAAGTAAAGAAAGAAACAACCATACAGAGACCCAATTAGTATTTCCAACACTCACCTGATACGTATGGAGGATCTCCAGGAAGGCTTTGTAGATGTCTGGCTGTCCCTGGAAGCGATTCTTGATCTTGTTGACATAGTTGATGGCATGATTAAACTCCACGGGCTGATTGTTCTGCAGGGATGGTGTGGTGCCCAGAGAGATTGTCACAGGTGTGTGAGGCTGGACCGGTGGTGAGCGTGGTGATGCGTACGGTGGAATCGGGGGGGTTTGCTGGCTGGCAGGAGTATGTGCCTGCAACTGAGATGGCTGAGGAGAAAACAAGCTGTGTTAGGAACCAGCAGATCCCTTTATGGTCAGGATGAAGGCACTTTTAATCCACTTAGGGATAGATAAATATTTAGTGGGCCAGCGGAGACTAAACTGCCAAAATGCCTGGACCATTCAAGCTGTTACTATTATGATGATTTTCCTCGCTTTTCCTTGAAACTTGACAAGAGACACAAATTACCTCAAAAATTTAACACAGCCAAAATGCATAGGTATGGGTGGCTCCAACACTGCAGGTTATTTTGCCCCTAGTGAAGAATTCTGGGATGTATAAAGGCAATAACAAGGGAAAATTGGAGTTTCTTGAGACAAAAGGCATGCAGTAATTATTTTGAATACTCTTAATGGACATCAAACAGCCAGGTGAAAATTTAGTTTTGAGGTGGCAATTTTAAGTGAAAAYTGAAGTACTTATTCCCTTCGTGCTTTAAATTTCAAAAYTTGTATTACAGAGTTTTYAGGACTGAGAATATAAATAACTGTCTTAGGATGGCCATAAATATCCTTTTACAAGGTCCTGCCTGGCTCAGCTAGAGCTTTACCTGGCTGGTAGGGACATCCCACCTCATTGTCTAGCCTGTCCCTCAGGTTACTTTTAAAGTTTCAAAAAAGATAGCTCGGGGAGAAGTTCTGCAAGTTAATGGGGAGAAAACCACTCATCCCATGGTGCTAAGAAGGAGACTGCTACCTCTTCATCAAGAGCATATACTACTTCTTCAGAAATAATCCTTGAAATCTGGCACAGGCAAGTTCATTCTGGAATGRTCTGCAGAGCCCAGCTTTGCAAATCTTTTAGCAAATCTTTCAACATGTTTTTGTTTGCCATTTCTGAGCAGGAAGTTGCMTGTCCCAACAATGTTTGTCCAGAGATCACCTAACTGCTGCATTCTACACCCTGCTGCTTTTTAACTGCATTATTACCTCTTTCTTTAGCTTTTCCAGCCAATTGTTATTCAACTGTTTAGGGATTAACCCTTGAAACTTTGGAGGTTCCCTTCCTAAGGCTCTGAAACATTTTCATATTTTGAGGCTAAAATACATGATATTTAATTTGGACCAATCTCCTCAAACATCTATTATCCTGTTTTGGATACAACTTCTRGACAGYAGCATCTGGATTATATCTAATCCARAGTTAAATACCCTTTGTCACTGAAAGGTCTCTGTTTTGGGCACACACACCAATACCTACAGCATCATGGTCATATTGTCTAAACTCTTGCACTTTAGATGTTGCCAATAGCTCCTGCACCCTTCCAGCTGATGGCTGAATCAGRCTCCTGTACAAAAACCATCCAATCTGAAAACAAGACTTCAAGCAATGCAGAATCCACCAATTAACAAATGAAGGTTTCCTAAAGGTTTAATTGCCTCAAGCATTTGAAATTACACACACTTTCACCAAGAGGAACACCTTCATCACAACCTCTCTTTTATGGGCAATTTCTTGAGACTTTAGGTTTAAGACAATATACACAAAAGCAGGTAGAYAATGTGTGCCCAATGCTTTAACTAGGAACATTTTTCCTAGGGTTGCTGGATCACTTCTTGAATAACGTGTGTGCCATTTACCAGATGCTCTGTCTTTCAGTTCCCCAATGCCAGCAACAAGGCTTTTCCAAACCCTTAATGTTTTGGAAAAGCTTATTTGAATTGCTGTCAAATTAACTACGACTGCATCTTCAAGTTTGAAAACGAGAAACKAATCCAGCAGCAGAAGAAGGGAAACACATGAAGGTTCACAAATATTATGGAAAAGCAGCGTGGAAGTTAATTTTTCACTCTCTGGCTCTGCATCAGCCTCAGCTGGACATAGCAGGCTCCCCATGCTCTCAGTGGCAGCCAAAGCCTCTCACCTTGCTGATTTTGGCAGGTGTGGGCTGCGGTGCCGGCTGTGCTGGTGTCGGGGTCGACTGTGCCGAGGGCTGCGACGGATGCGGCGGCTGCGGCTGAGGCTGGGGCTGCAGCCCGTGGGTGGGGATCTGGTGAACCTGCCCCGGGGTTGTCACGTTCACCATGTCATTGGTCTGCACCTCAATCTTGTAGCCRGGTGGCAAGAAGGTGTTGAAACCCATGATCAAGTCTGGGTGGCCCTTGAAGAGCTGCGATACGCGGCTGATCACCCCCGGAGTGTCGATGCTGGGGAAGGAAGAAGATCACAACGTCACGATCCTCTGGCACCTTTCARTGGGACAAAGTTCTCCACACAGGGATTTTCCATCAGGTTTTTTTCCCCCCTTATCACCTCTGCCTATGAAACAATGCAAAACTGAATCCTAAAACACACTGCTGAACTCAAGATTGACATTAGCATTATTTTATTAGCCCAGACAGCATTTTATATCTACGAGATCTAGTCCCAAGTCTGAGCATTATTAATGGGCAGACAAGCAGACAGCCAGATGAATCAGCTACCAAGGCTGAACTTGTGAACTCCCACTCTAAGCAGAGATTTAATACAAATGAAGGGAGGCACTTAATTTTCAGAAAATAAAGCACAGACTTCCTTTACACAAGGAACTTAATTTAGCTCCCCCCCTGTGCTCCCATGCCCACATACACYATTTCTAACCTGGAAAGAAGAAGTAAAATGCAGCTTGTTACCTTTGAGATTTAAATTCCTTCATAATATCCAAGAAGTCATTGTAGACCTGTGGCTGGCTACCAAACTGTAGCTTCACCTGATCAAGGTAAGACAATGCATCCTCCACCTGGAGACAGACCAGACAGGTTATATTAGCAGAGAAGATTTGATTTCACCTCCCATTGTTCTGTAAAACAATCATTATTTGAAAACTCAGCTGTTAGCCCTGAGCCAGGGCAGGGAATTAAGGAGCAAAAAACTCATGAGCCTGATTAGTGTACTACCAGCATCATTTGAATAAGAGGTACTCACTCCCCACTCCTGGCCCACGAGATAAAACTGTACCAAAGAGACACAAAAAGGAAAAAAAAAAAAAAAAA
>NW_026623328.1:2018682-2028572 GCF_030028575.1 Malurus melanocephalus | reverse complement strand
ATCAGCAGAATTACTCAGAATTAAAAAAAAAACAAACCCATACTCCAAATTTGCCATCACTGAAGTGACTGCTAGGATAAACAGAACTAGACTGAGTATTTTTCCTGCATTCATATGTGGAAATTATTATGGAAGTCTAAGAATAAGCAGAAAGTGGAAATGACATATTCAGTGTAGTAGATGTCTGCCAGGTACACGCTTGCACTTCTCTCAAAAAGCCAGACATTTCAGTTCGACATAGAAGGGTTTCGAAAATGGCAACTGTGGGCGGCAAATTGTTTTACATCTCAAACAGCAAGAGGTTTATGATTCGTGTACCAACAGCCAATTTTCAGAGGTCCTGGAAGAACAGCCACAGCCTAAAGTGAGAGCTCTGGGTCCCTGTGCCTCCAGCAGCCAGGCCACACGCTCAGCAGCTGCAAGAGCTACACATAGCACCTCTCTTTCGTCTGAAATTAAACGACAGTAAAGGAAGAAATACTCATGGATAGCCCCAACCTTGCACTAGCAAAYGATTTTCCATGGATTTCACTGGGAGAAAGAACCATTCTTTTTGAAACCRTTTTCAGAGGTCTGTAGAAATGGAGTTTCCCACTTTCAGCAAAAGGATAGGGCAGTGGTTTCCACCAAAACTGGAAAAGACTCACACCCTATCTGGAAGAAGCTGAAACMGGCATCAATTTGTATGTATGTGCCTTCTCCAAATGTAGCTACTTAGAGGGGTTATTTTTGGTGGACTTTTCTCTTTGTTTAAGRATTTTACAGCACATAATCTGAGAATAGAGCCTTCCTTACTCCCAAATTACTCCCACACARCCACCCACATATGCCATGTGTTCAGAAAAGCACCAAATGTTTTGGTAATTTAACCCATTCATCCAAATACTCTAAGCAATACTTCTTTCCTTTTCTTCCCTGCCACCAATCTTTTCCTAGCGAGTCCAATTTCGTTTTATTATGGTATTTGAAACAACAGGGTTGTGGCTGAAAGAGAAGTCCATTTCTGCATTGAGCAGACTCCCAAACACGAGGAAGCATCAAATCCTCATCGAGAAAGCTTTCAGAAAGTCACCAGCAGGGAGGTAAATACGATAGAAAAAGGGTTCTGGCAGCACAAAGTATTTCAGGAGAGGTGGGTTTCCTTTGTTTGATGTTACCTTGAGCCTCTGGAACTGCTGCTGGCCCTGCACGGGCACGGCCGGGGGCGTGGGGTGCGTGTGGCTCTGCACCACCTGGCTGCCGTGGGGCTGCACGGGCGCGGGGTGGTGGTGCCCACCGTGCACGGCGGCGATGGCCGGCCCGTGGCTGCTGGAGCTCTGCGGCACAGCCGACACCTGCCAAGGCAAACAGCACRTCAGGCACGGCCACGGCGGCGGGGCAGAGAGCACAGAGCTTCCCAGAGCCCGCAGTACAACCAAGGAAGCAGAACACATGGTCAGTGTGAGCTTTAACCATGACTGCTAACAACCTCACTCAACAAACTGCAGACAACTCTCATTCTGTACCCCAAACACAGGACAGCCCTCCCTGCAAACACGTTCCAAACACAGCTCATCCCCAACCTGCACCCCTCACTGACTGTCCAATATGTCCCCTGACATAAAGACCTGCAAAAGAAGGATAAAATGGGATTTTTAATCTGACAAAAGTCAAGGTTCTCTCCTTTCTCTACATGTCACAAGTAATAGTCTGAGTGAATGAATCTTCTTGAGCTGCTATGTTCTTCATATTCAGTTTGGGTACCAGAAGTCAAATTGTGGCTCTCTGGCATCAGCAGGCTCAGGGGAAAACTCAGCTTGGTATTTCCCCTAGAAAAATAGGGAAAGGAACAGARGGCATGCACTTTTGGGACTTCTTCATAACGTAAACCAGGAAAGTTTCAATTTGGAAAATCATTTTCACAAACCCAGTTTTTTATTCAAGCCTCTTTTAGACAGAATATACTTTATTTAATCCTGATGAACAAAAAAAAATTTGCTTGCTGGTCCATCCAAGTTCTTTTTAGGAAGGACTGCCAGCCATCAACACACCCTCTTCCAGCCCCTGCAAGGGTCTGCCTTCAGCTCTGTGCCTGCCACTGTGAGTGTGAACATCCCTTCTGAAGAAGCAAGGATGAAGCTGTGTGTAAAATCAGGCACTACACAGGGAGAGCAGCTCACCAGCAGCACAAGCATGGAACATTCAACACACCAGAAATGTGGCAAAGATAAATATCACACAAATAGCTTTTTCCCTGCTCTTTCAGTGAGAKCTATCTCCAGTGTACTCTTGAAAAGATTTTTTTTCCCTGTTCCCGACTGCCAGCTCCTTGTAAAGGAGGCAAGAGAGGGAAGAGTGCCACCTAATGACTCTGGGGTAATGCTTTCTGAAACATTTCAATTTTCCTGAAAGTCTTCAATCTAAATGCTGATCTAGTCTGTTAAGTTTAAGATCACCCAAGATACCACACATCTTTCACAATAGCAAACCTTTTCCTGCAGAAAAACAGAAAAATGGAGGAAAAGCCCTCCACAAACCTGTGATTCAGAGACCATGATCTGAGAATCATTGAAAGAATCATGTTCAAGAAAGCCAAATCACACCATGTTGGTTCATGAAAGAAGCCAATAAAGCAAGCATTGCAAACGAGATGGATGATAAGCACATTGCCCATTTTTTAAAGGAAACCCTGGTTACCAAAACAAATACAGAACTCTGTGGAGCCATGACACGGTGCTGGCTRGCCCCAGAGCTGAGGGCCGAGCACACACACACCTGGTAGCTGGGAGTTACGGAGTACTGGATGCCCGTGGCCGATTGCATGGTCTCTGWCACCGCCTCATAGACCGGCGGGGCYGGGGCGAGCACGCGGTGCTGGTGCGGGAAAGCCTCGGTGCTGCTGGTGATACGTCTCTGCTGCGACGCATACACGGGTGACTCCTGTTCATCCAATCGCCGCTTCATGCTGAACTCATGCTCGGCAAGCACTACAAAACCTGGGAAAAACAGGACAGTTAGCACAGGGAATCAATCCAYCGCTCCTGTCCCGCAGAATGGGTGATGTGGAGATTGCTGTGAGCGGGTAGGGCAAATTTCTGTTTGTTCAGATACTCAGATCTCGAGATGGGAAAGTGGAATTAAAGACTCAGCTTTCAGCATAAAATATGCAATGGTTTCTTATCCCAAAAAGTACAGCCTCATTGTTGTATGAACTTGGAAGTTCATGATTTCTTCAGTCACTTAAAGGATGTTGCTGACTGAAGCATCTGACGCCACACACAGACCCTGAGCGACGCAAAGCTCATGAACGCAGTGTTTGAACACAAGACTGGGGAAGGATATACTGACAACAGAAAAAAYCCCTCTTGGACAGTCCAGGTAGGATGACAGCCAGCTGTGAGAGATGCTTTAAAACRTGGGGAAAAGCARGATGTRTAATCAGTCTGAAGTCACTTCAGATTACGCAGCCCCAAAGTRTTCTGCATTTAATACACACGTGTTRAACACATTTTGTGTGCARCCTCAGGAAAAGCCACAGGTTCACTATACCGGGAGTATTTTGGATACCACATGCTGCACACCTGTGATCCTGCCAGTACCCTGGCCCCACTCAGCAGCTGGATTCCTGCCTGCCAGGGATGCCAGGGAGCACAGATCAGCAGCTCTCTCACTTACTACCCAKTATTTTTCTTCATGTTCCCGCCCAACTTCAAGTTGCTTTTATGAAACTTGATTTCACTTCCAATCTGACAGGTCATTCTGCCACTGTCCTGCTCCAAAAGGAGCCATGAATTCCTGGCTTTGTTGGATTGAACTACTCACCCCAGTACTCTCAACTGCAAGCAAATTCCAGTGCTGTTTTCTGTCCATTGATAATTATTGCCATCCTTGAGATGTTATCTGCTGTTTGTCAAAAGCACAGGAGGCCTATTAAGGTGTTTGAGGGACAGAAAACAGTGAAATTCGCCCTATTCTGCTTCAGAACCTCTCTAAAGCAAGGCCTTYTCAAGTTAAACACATTCTTTGCTAAGGCAAACACATGGATAAACAAGAGAGAATGGCATTCCCCCAGAATAATGGTACAACAGCCACCCGAGCCAATCCCCATCGCCCAAGTCAAGACAGCTCTTCACAGTCTAAATCTGTCATTAATCAAATAACCCAGAGATCATTTACTAATAGCTCMCGTCAAATATGGAAACAGGAACCAGCAGGATGGAGGTGCAGATTTCCCCCTGACATAAAACACAGAAAATATTTGGATTGGAAGRGACCTTATAGATCAACGCATTCCACATCCCTGCCACAGGCAGGGACACCTTCCACTATCCTAAATTGCTCCAAGCCCCAYCCAACAGGGTCTTGGATARTTCCAGGGATCCAGGGACAGCCACAGCTTCTCTGGGAAACCTGTGCCAGGGCCTCACCATCTTCACAGGGAAGAATTTCTTTCCAGCATCTAATCTAAACCTTCTCTACTAGTTCCTCCGTTCACTAGGAGAGGATAGGACAACAAGGAAGAAGACTTAATTTCTTTTTGAAGTTACTCAACAAGTGTAACCTCTCAAGAGGTCCCCAAATCACCTGGCAGGTCACAGATAGGAAGCAGAGGACTCCTTGCACCAAGTAAAGGGGAAAGCTTGTCAACTGTATCTTAATTGCAAATTACAAACCCTAACCAGGGCTGACCCCCAGCACATGCTCAGCAAGAAGAGGAGCACACTCCAGGAGCTCACTTTGCTAATGGTGCCTGCACTTCACTTGTTGTTTTKTCAAGTGGTCTCTGCTGACAAATGAAGAGCCAGGCAGGTTAACTCGGAGCTACTCCCCTCAGGCCCAGACCACACTCAGCTTTGCAAAAACATAGTTTCATGTTAACAAGGCTGGGACTMAACTGAGTAAATCTGGCCTCACACCATCCACCCACAAGCAGAGCTGGCCAGGATTTTGCATGACAATGGCTGAGTGCGTGAGTAAAGTCTGGGCACAGCTTTGGTGGCAGCTATTTATAACCCACTCACCAACTTGGATACCCTTCTGCTCTGAACACTGGTCCCTCAGCCAGTCCTGCCACTCGCTTTTGATCTCCCAGGCTGGTTCTGCCCTCACCCTTTCACCACACATGTACAGATCCACGTGGAGTGTGTGTGCTGTGATGGCTGTTCAATGTCTCATGCTCGGGTCTCACTTCCCAAAGCAATGCTCCACGTTTGGCCCTTCAGACGGACTGACCAACCCCTACAGCAGAGGCTGTTTGAGGGCAGAAGATGGCTGAAGACTCACGTGCCCTTACGAGGATTAAAATGTCACCTTAGGCTGCCTGAGAAGACTTTTCCCCATGAAGCCACCAAAATTCTTAGCGTGTGAGGCCACGGGAATCATGACAGCACCAAGGATCCATCAGCACACACATCCCAGCACCATGAACACAATTTTTAGAAGCTCCTGATTTGTGCAGACCAACTGCGGACTCTTTGCTRTATGGTTGATATGAAAACTTCTGTAAAGTGAAAATCTACTCAAGCAGTGGAGCTGCTTCAACTGTGAATTTTTTTTTTATTTTATTATATACAGGGGTATGTATATATGTATATATATGTAATAGCACAAGTCAATCTTYCTAGACAGCACCATGCTTGCTCCTACCAAGGGTCTGCACCCATTGAGTGTCTCACAGCAAACCAGCCCTTAATGAAGATTGCTAATTGACAGGCTTTATTAATGCTAGCAGAGAGATGATTTTGAAGCTCTGGGGTACCTAGACATAGACTGGCAATGGTAACTCTGCATCCACGACCACCCAAACAACACAGAGAGGGGAAAGCAAACCAGCAGCAGAACAGTGACCCATCTGCATCCTGCCCAAGGAGATGCTGAATGGTCTCCCTGCATGCATTCATCTCCTCACAGAAGCACTGCTAATCTTGACCTGGCATCTTCCACTGATCTCCTCTGTTCAAAAGCTGGAGAGATCTGTTGTGCAGCAAGTCCTAYCCCTTCTACAGCCCACCAAAGAGCTGAGGAAGGAGGACTGAGATGAAACCTGAGACTGGAAATGTAATTTTGAACCGAATTAGGCGAAGCGTGCTGCTCAAAGGGGCAATTCCACCCACTTCCACCCTCAGTGACAACTGATTTTTCMTTAATGATGGCAAAGCCCAGCTAAGGGAAAGGTATTTTGAGGATAAATATACAATATCAAAGACTTGTACCAGGCTTTTCCTCTCCATGTTACAAACAATACTACGTTTATGTCATCATGTCAGAAATGTTGCACACATCTCTGGCATCCCTTTATGGACTTTGAAGTGTAGATTTTAGAGGGCCCCAATTCAAACTGCACCATCTGTAACCTTAATTTGAGAGCGGAAAARCCCTGAAAATACAGCAGGGACTGAAAGTAAGTCACAAAATTCAGGTACTTTCCTTTGTTAAAAGCATTAACAGGAGGCATGTAGGACAGCTTAGAATTACCTGAGCAGACCAAGCCAAGAATTGCATTCCCTTTCCCCAGCAGCATTTCTACCCAAACTCTGTTTTAACTCCACTTAGAGCACACGCCATTCTGTCTAAGGAAGGATGAAAACTATTTTTTGGGGCTTTTTCTTCAGAGGTTTTTAGCACTCCTCTTCACAAGGAAAGGATGCTGCATGGGAACAAACTCTGGATCTTCCCACCTGTGCCACGTCCCAGCTCACCAGCTCCGTGCCACAGGTAGGATGCATCAGGCAGACACWCACACAGGATCCTCAGCTGGTAAAGCAAGGGAAAAATTCAGAAAAGGTACATTGCATCTCATTATGCAATTCTACCCCGCCAACTTCATCAGAGGGTTCCCCCATCCATCTGCCTCACACAAGCCGGTGGGACACATAAAGGCAAGTGGAGCGCGTCCCTTTCCCTCTGGTACTGAGGAAAGCAGAAGAGTGGCAGTACTGACACAGAAAGAGAAGGAACAAAGCGAGGACAAGGCTGGATTCAGCTGGTGGAGCACTACAGGGCTCTCCTCCTGCCTGCTCACTGCTCCGTGGGAGMAACAGAGGCACGAGAGCCCAGGTACTCTCCTCTTCCCTCGCAAAATAGCCTCTCTGGTGGCAGCCCCGCTCCCCAAAGTTTTACCACACAATATCCCAAAAATCTCCATTATTTCCATTACAGGTTTTCCCACCAGATAAGCAGGGTCTTCTGGCATTAGAGATCAGCTGGTAAAATAAAAGGAAAAAACCAAATAGAGATGAGCAAGAAAGCAAATTGTAAAGGTGCGCTGCCTCAGCACCTGTTGGAAACCCAACACACCTGTGGATAAACACCACCCTCGCCAACAAGTTGTGAAAGAGCCACTGGAGAGGATTTTGGTCTCTGAAAAACTGCAGGGAAATTGCARGGCTGCAGATTATTTAACACACGTGAGGGCTTTTTAAAAGGTTTTCTTTTGAGGGAGAGAAGACTCAAGAGTTGGGAGCAGCAAGTGTAAGGTCTCAACTCGGATCCCGGAACAGTGGCGGATGTGCTGCAGGACACATCCCACATAGGATTATAGAYGAGTACATCACAGTGCCTGCTGGAAAGCAGCCGGCTCAGGTTCCGGCAGCGCTGCTAACCCGGCCACACGACTTCCAGAACATGACCCAGCTTGTTCAGCAGCCRCTGCTGCACTTTGTTTGGATGGTGCCACACAACCTGAATCCCTTGCCTGTAGCATGGGGATAACCCCTCGGTCACGCTAGAGAGACACATCCAGGACCATCATTCCAAAGTGAAATGAGATGCATCCTCAGAAAAAGGTGTTGGAAAAGCATTACCTGAAGCTYTGGGAGCAGTTAGGAGAGTTTTCTGCAGGGTGACATCGTGACAGCCKTGCCAGCACTCATCATGAGGCAGACGGGATGTGAATAAACCYCACTCATCTCTGCCCAGATGGATAAGAAGTTGATAAGGCACCGATCCATGCTTTGCCAACAATGGCCTGGGTGCCAAATCTCACCACAGAGACGTGATCCAGAACATGCTCTACAGAGCTCGGAGCATTGTTTGTCCCATTCCCTGACTGCACCTACTCCATGCAYAGAGAGAACGAGCAGAACCCTTTTTTTCATCCAGAAGAAAAGAGACAAGACTGAAGCAGGGTTGTAAAGAAGTAACACAGCCCCAAAAGCGCACCCCAGGCTGAAGAGACAGCTATTACGGGGCTCTTTACTGCTCCAGCGCCAACAGCCATAAAAGCTTTCCAAYGCTGGAGAAGTCCAGAACTGCAATCTGGACAGAAAACGATTCATAAATCCTGGAAACGTAAATGATCCGCCTGCCAATTCCAACACGATGCTCCCGGCTCCAAGACCCACACGTGCCAGGAGCCTGTGCAGAGGGCTCCCCCGGCAATCCAGGCTGGGGCCAGGGGGAGAGCATCCCCCTTCCCCACACTGCTCACAAAAGCAGCCTGAATCACCCAGAGTTACCCCAAASCCGAGGAAATTAGTGCTGTTTTTTTGGGTGAATGATTACATTGCAGCATCTCAAACAAATTCATGCTGAGACCATGTGTCTTCACTAGAAGCGGAAGGTGGGAGGGATGAGGATGAAATACTTTGGGGTGAGAAAGCGCAATTTCCTTTTGCAAAGAGCGCACCCATGTGAAAAACTGCTAACTTCACCTGAGCAGGGGAAAAAAAAAAAGACCCTAAAAAGTGGTTTTCTGTCCTTGGAGATCCAGCACAGGCTGACACCAGGCTGCCAAGATACTTTRTGTGACGAAGGAAGTTTTACAGGTGCTTCAAAACTACTATGTTAAAATAAAATGCCATTTCAACCTGAAGTATTGTACTGTTAATCCTCTATAATAATGTTTGCCTATCTGAAACTGTATTTTAATAAATAATTACAAATTAGGAGTGGAAGATGGCCAGTGCAGATATAGCGGTACTGAACTAAGCTGGGCATTTCCCACTTGTTTACTGATCCTACACCTTTTAGCACAACTAAAAGTGACAAGAGAGGAGAGAAACACGAGGTCCTAGGTCAGCCTAAAGCTACACTTTAGCACACAGACCAGGTTCAGATTCCTCCGGACAGAGTAGGAGACTGGAAATCCAGGCACTGCTGGAGACGCCTTTGATAATTACTTTAAAATAGAGCTGAGACAAATTATTTTGCCTCATTTCAGTGGTCCAAGTAAATGGATTTCTTTAGGGATGTAACTTTTTTATCTGAACAGAGATGCTATTCGCACAAATAACAACTATTAAAATCCATTCTGAACCCAGGCCAGGAGAAGGTAGAAAAAACAGGATTTAGTTAAGCAGACACCAAGCACGGTCATACTTTTAAAAGCTACTTGAACTCCACCAGCCTCCTGCTATCAAATTAAAACCCCCTAGTTTCTAGGGATGTACAACAGCCTGAAGAAACAAAAAAAAAAAAAAAAAGGGAATGAAATACCAATGCAAGTGTCTGCCAAGTTCACAGCACAGAGAGGACGAGCAGAGCGATGCAGCTCGCTATTAAGATCGCTGGAAAATTAATGGGTGCACGAGGAGCTCCCGGGTTTCCATGCATCTACACGTTGCTCCAACAGGTCTTTTTGGAGAGCTGCGCTACGGAGCTGCAAAACTGCGAAAAGCGACGYGGGGAACCCTCGGCGATCCCGGAGCCGCCTCGGAGCGCCCACGGCGCGGGGGGAGGCGGCGGAGCGGGACCCCGGCAGAGGGGGATGGCGCGGCAAAGCGCTTTCACGGCAACTCCGCCGGCAAGTTGGGCGAACACCGCGGCCGGGGGAGCCCCGCGCCTGCCCCTGCTGTCCAAAGGCCCCTCCGAGCCGGGGGAGCCCCGGCGGCGGCTCCGGCGCGCGGCGCGGCCGGTACCGGGGCCGTGCAATGCGGGCGAGCGCTGCCGGGGGCGGTCCCGCCGCAGCCCGG
>NW_026623328.1:1954837-2017047 GCF_030028575.1 Malurus melanocephalus | reverse complement strand
GCCCGCCCGCCCCGCGAGAAGCGCTTCCCGTGAAGGGGGGCAAAACTGGGAAAGTGTGTGTGGGGAAAGCAGCTGTTACATACCCTCAACGCGCAGGCGAGCAGCCCTGAATGGAGGGGGAACTCCCCCCGGGGCCGATTGGCCCCGCGGTGCCGATCGTCACGGCCGCACCGCCCACGGGGGGAGGGGGGGCGAGGAAGGGAGGGTGTGAGGGAAAGGCCTCACGGCGGAGGGCGCGACGGAGCTCGGCCAGCCGGTGCCCCCGCGGCGGTGGCCCGCGTTCCCCTCTGCTAAAACGAGATGGAGATGGGGGTCAATGCCTTCGATTATCGTGTTTTTCCCCCTTTGGAAAGTTGTGGAGGGAGTTGCTGGGTTCTCCAGACGGAGGCTGGAGGAASCAGGCCTGGCTGCCCGTTAGTGCTCATCTGGGCATCTAGAGCGTGCTCGAGAAAGCGTGAAATATAAACACACATGTTCTATCCACACGCTTYTATTAAAATGCGTATGTTAAGCATCTTCACTGAAACAAGGCCTAAATCTCCTATTTTTTTTTTCTTTCCAGCTGTTTCCTTTCTCGGACTGGGCAGGGAGCAGGCAGTGAGGTGGTGCCAGGACAAGCAGAGACAGCAGGGGAGGGTCACYGTAGCTGGGAGCTGCAGCTCGGTTTAACAGGGGAGTTTGGGCTGCAGAGCTACTGAATATCGAGCCTGAGCCTTGGAAACCGGAGGCAAGGAAGCAGAAGGGATGGGAAATGAAGCACTCTTGCAGCCAGGCTCTTTCCAAACTCCCAGGGCTCAAAATTACAAGCTCTAAAGTAATCGTAATTAGCGAKGCAGTGTGCATGCAGCCAAGGAAGCCAAATGAAACAGGTGGGCACAGGGATGGCAGCGCCACTCTAGGATTCCCCTGCAATGACTTTAAATCCTGTTTCCAAACTCCAGCAGAACTTTGGATTTCATTCTTGGAATTGTCTGTGCTGTTACTTTTGCCGATGGTAGCTGATCCCCATCTCTGGGCCACACCAGGAAAGAGGAGATGTAGGCATCAGGCTGCTTGCACTCAGCAGCCCATTTTTCCCGCCACTCTCCAAACAATACAAAGGTTTTCTTTCCAGTAACTTTTGGCTGGCTGCATGAAGTGACCATTTCCAAAGAAACACGTATTTCTGCTGCTGAGCAGGACCTTCTGGCACAGAAGGAATGGATAGAACAAAACATCATGTTGTGCAAAAGGACTGAAAACGCTGGCTTTGAGAAGAAACGCAGCGCTGGAAATAGTAAGGGAGGGTGAGTGCTTGGGTTGTTTTTCCATGTAAAAGGTTTACAACCTTCTCCTCCACCTCCAGCACAGATGGGATCTTCATCCCTCCTCGAAGGGAGCAGCATATCCGAGTTGCTCCTATTCAGAGCCAGCACTGGTGATCTCCATCCCTTTCCTCTGATTATTCCCACCAGACGCCCAGGACATGGATCTTCTTGGAAACGCTCTGGTTCTCTGTGCCCACATCATATGGAATTGAGCTAGAAGGCACAACCACCTTTATCATGTGCACAGAACTKGCTTGGTTGGGGTTTCAGAGCCTTGTGGAACAGAGACGTGCGCTGGGCACATTTGTGGGGCCACGTGGGACACTTGGCATCACCTGCAGCTTTCGGATCGGGACCCAACATTTGCCAAAAGCCCCGCTGAGCCACAAAGAGCTGCTGCTGACAGCACGGGATTAGCAGCAAACTGCAAACACCCCCTTGCTGCAYGTGTGCCTAGAGGAAAGCCTAGCAGGGTGAAGAAGTTTGGCAGTGAGGAGGGAGGGCCCCAGGAGCCTTCCTTCAGAGRATGAAGGCTCCCTCAGAGGAGCCACCCTGTTAGGGGTGCCTGAGGGAAACTCMAGAGCAGCCTGAGCTGGAGGACCACTCTGGAGGTCACTCTGYCCAGGCTGACACTGCTCCGGGAGACAGCTGGGTGGGAAATTGTACCCGGGACACTGCAGCTGCACCAGAACCACTCTGCAGACAGGCTGTGCACAGCCCCAGGGATGCTCTCAACACCCCTCTCTCATGAACTCCTGGGCACTGGGACATGCAGCCCTTCCAGACGGATTCCTTGCTGCTTCTGATTCTTTTCCAGCTTTCCAGTGCTTGTGTCTGACCTCGGTTTGGCACAGCCAAGCCAGTCCACACCCAGAGCACAGGGGAAAGCTTCTCCCTGTGCTAGTCCCAGACACTGGCACCCCTCACTTTTTTAGGCTCCAGCTGAGCAAACACAGGTGCTGCTCTTCACACCCGCCAGCTGCCCTCCTCCGGGGCACGAGTTCTCTCATTGGCTCTGGGGCTTCATTTGCACAAGCTGCCTTTCTTCTTCTCTCATCCCAAAGCTTCAGGCTGTGGTTGCTGCTCTGGGACTGGCATCACTTAGACCTGAAGGCATTGGGGATGCCTGGCAGCCTGGGAGTTCCCCTAATWTTTGTGCCCTACATGCCTGCTCAGAGAAGATGCCTGCACCCCCAAATCCTGCAGCACCAGACAGATGCCATGGCCAGGCAGATTGATGTCCTGGGGCTTGTCAAGGCCCTGGGAAAAGGGTGGCTTGTGTCCCCCCTAGCTATGCCAGCCCATTGTGCTGCCTTCCCTCCAGACACTATCCTGCCTGCCCAGGAAAGCTTCCTGCAGCCTGCTTATCTCTGTCTTAGCCTCACCCAGGCCAGGAGCAGCCCCTAAACACCGCTCTGTGCTCCTCAAAGTCCAAGTGTAGCCAGGGATGGGGCCAGCCTGCTTTTTGAGATCACAACCTGTGCAAAACCCTAAATTCCTTCCTTCTTTTGTCCTGCCCAATGCCCCCACGACAGCAAAGAGGAGGGTCACTGGTGGTATATTTATATATCGATACAAATAAAAACAAAACAACTCCCTAGAAAGTAATGACAACAAAAAGATTTCTCTGAGAGCAAAATAGGAACATTTACAAATACTTCTGGCTCTGGCTTGGATCAAGTTAATGTTAAATACAAAAAAAACAAACACAAAAAAACCCCAAAAGAAAACAAAACAAAAACTCCCAAACCTTGAGCCCTCCCTCCCCGCTCCCCGAGATTATAAAAAAATAAGAATATACACATTCAAAGAGCTTATTACAGTATAAAGTTGGGGAGGCCCAGGCAGCAGTGGGGGCTGGGGCCAGGGCAGAGGCTCATCGCCTCTCCAGGGTTTGGGGTTTATTCTTGCTCAGCGCTTTCCCAGCCCATGACTCAACGCAGGGCTGGGCCTGCGGGTTCCTAGTGGCAGCTTGGGAAAGCCGGGCAACCTGGAGAGCCGGTCGGTYCCCGTGTCCCCATCACCTCGTACCTAGTGACTCCCACAGCAGCACCCAAGGGCCAGGAGATGCCTGTGAGCTGAGCACCCCCCGGATTGGGACAACCCAATCCTCCAGATCCTCCCAGGAGCAGAGCTGCTGTCTCCACGGGGAAGATGAGACGAGGAAACGGAGGACACCATCGAGTATCCTTGTGCTTCCAGAGAGATGGGCACAGGAGCGGGTACCGGGTCGCAACGCTGCCCGTGAGGGGAATTGAGGGGAAAGGGACGACAAGACAGAGCCAGGACCAAACTCACCGCTCCAGAGATCACAGCAGTGAGRTGGCAGGACAGCGGGGACCCTTGGGAGCTGCTAAAGGGGAGGTTGTGTATATGTATCTATATAATAGCTGGGGGGTCACAGCAGGGGTATATTATATACACACATACATACAGACACACAGATGGAGCATCAGGTGAGACCAAAGCACGTGCCTCTTCCTCAGCCCCAGGACTGGGAATACATTTCCTAGGACTTTGCAAAGCCCCTCTCTAGGTACAGCTTAGGTGGTCCCAACAACAGAAAAATAAAATTAAAAAAAAAAAAACAACTCTAAGAGAAGACAAACCACCTCCCCAACCRACCAAACCCAACCGAAACACAATGGGGAGGAGTAAGGGCCCCTCCCCATGCCGGCGAGTGGCAGCCACCATTTGAGTTGAATAAGGCACAGTTCCATAGCAGTGCTGACAGCTGAGGTGCTCCCACGGCTCTGCTGAGTCCCGGCRGGCACTGAGGCGGCTCAGGCAGCCCCCAAGGATGGGCAGGGGGCTCTGCAGGAGGGCGGCGTGTCTCAGTGCCCCGGCGAGCTCTTCTCCTGGGCGGCCCGGCTGTGGTTGGTGAGCAGCAGGCCCTCGCGCTGGGCGTGCTCGAGGATGGCGGTGTAGCAGAAATAGTACTGCTCGGGGGTCTGGATGCTGAAAGCGCGCTGGGTCCGCATGCGCAGCACCGTCTGGTAGATGTTCAGAGTGCCCACGTCCTGCAGCTGCGACAGGCAGATGTCCAGTGCGCAGAAGGTACCTGGGGACGATGGTGGGGATGGCATCAGACACCAAGTGACACSATCGCTGCCCCTTGTGAGAACTGGAGTGGTGGTGCTCAGCCCTACACTGATGCCCCATGGGCATCTGGGGACTTCTCCCATGTCTGATGGCCGCGGGAAGTTCTGAGGATATGTGTCCCAGGTCAACCAGCTTACACACAGAATAGATGTCCACGGGATGGAGATACCCCAGGGAAGCTGGACTTGTCCAGCTGGACCCCACCACCCCAAACTTCCCTCCCCATTACCTGTCCTTCCAATGCCAGCGCTGCAGTGCACCACGACTGGGGGTCCCCCAGGGTGACCCTTGAAGCGAGGTCCCAGGGCGCTGACAGCCACCCTCTGCTGCTGCTTCACGGCCCCCAAAAAGTCAATGAGAGTGGCGGCAGAGGAGGGGACGCCATAATCCGGCCAGCTCAGGTACTGGAAGTGGGACACCAGCCGCCGCTCCCTGGTCTGGGAAAAGCAGGCGGGTTACACCCTCTATCCTCCTCTGACCCCTGGTGCTCCTGTGCCATTCTCCCCCCCGGCATCTGTGGCCACGCACCTCTGAGCTGTGGATCTCCAGGATGGTTTTCTTGTAATGGTTGAGGTTCTCTACGCCCAGGTTGGTGATGGTCAGGGCCCCGAAGCACACCTGGAAATCCTTCTCCAGGGGCCAGTACTGGCCGCATTTCCTCCTGCCTCCCTCCTCCAGCCTGGGAGCAGGACAAGGACAAGCTGGTCCTCCTTGCCCTGCCTGGGGCATCTCCCCTGCCCCCCAGCCWCGGTCCTTTGGGGATCCCACAGGGACCAAACAGTCTGTCCTTGACACAATGTCCCCSCTCTGAGAGGCTCTGGCTGGCACTGCTGCTGTGGGATCACTGCACCGAGCCCAGCACTGCTCATCCCACACCAAAAAAACGCTCATTTTGCACAAAAAAAGAGGGCTGTGTCCCTCTGTGAGCACTCACCGGGTTGTCATCACGATCACGAGGACGTTCTGCTCCCACACCATGCGCCAGAAGTCACCGTAGGTGTTTTCTAGAGGCCCTGCAGGRATAACCCACACATCAGCCCAAAACCTCATGGATTTCAGCAACCCCTTTGCCCAGCTGTGTGTACCAGCCCCTCATCACCCCCACAGGGAACCAGAGCCCCTTCCTATAAGGGCTGATCCAGGTGTGGATCCACCAACGCTCCTAGGAGCCACCACTGATTGTCCCCCGCAGCACGAGGTCCCTATGGCTCAGCRCTGATCCCACCTTTCTGCTCATGCCTGGGCAGATGGGGCAAATCCAGGCCTGGGATAAGGACAGGGGGAGGGAGRGAGCTGCTATCGTGGATGGAGGAGAATGGATCCACTCGCTCTGTCCCAGGAAAAGCTTCAGTCCACTGGCTGGAGACTGGGAGGGGAAAAAATACACCTAGGGAGGAGTAAATAGACCTGGAGAGAAAGGGGACCTGCTGGGCAGTGCCCTGCTCCTGGGATGTCCCCTGGGGCTGGTGGCTGACACTGGGCAGAGCGGTGAAACCCACGGGTGCATCAGGAGCTGTGGTGGGGACACAAGATCATTTTGGGACGGGAGCAGAACAATCCTTTAATGGCTCAGCCATACCCTGAGTGCCGATGTAAGCGTTCCTCTGCTTGTAGCCATCCATGAAGCTCGCATTGATGTAGTCGGTCAGCTGCAGGGAGAAAAGCACGGATGAGACAAGGCCTCCAGAACCCCGTGTCGGGGACAGCTGTGCCGCAGCACCGCGAGTTTCCATCCCAGGCTGGCTCACCTCTGGGCGGCTGTACGGCTTGGCCAGCTTGACACGGGTTTGGTCCAGGCAGGGCACGTCCCCGTACCGGTTCTTGTCCTGGTTGTAGGGTGCTCTAGGAGGCGGGGGAGAGGGAAGCAGGGATGTGTTCCAGGCAGGGAAGGCAAAGGCAGCATCCCTCCCTCTGCCAGAGCCTCTGGGGCCCGTCGCCTGGGCTCTGCTGCCATCACCTGGCCAAAGCCTCGGGAAGCAGATCCCGGCCAGGTCCTGGTCCCTGCTACCCCCAAAGGCTGCAGGAGCCACAAAGGGGGCTCACACCATCCCTAGGCAGGGGTTCTATGTTGCTAACTCAAAACACCACACCCGAAAGAGACTGGTGGACCACCTCCAGCAGCAGAAGCGTGGGGAGAGGGGCACCCAGCTTTTTGGGGTGAGAGGGGCACCTGGATCCTTCCCCCTGACTCACAAAGAGCAGACGAAGGTGCCGGCCGGGCTCCTGCGCCGAATGTCTTCGTACTCCTCGTAGATGCCCCGTTTCTGCTTGTGGCTGACATGATCCAGCAGCTCCTGGAGGGTGATGGACTTGGGTCCAGGGACATGGACGGAGCCATTATCTTTGGGGGCCGCCAGCGGCACCAGGATGAGCTCGTCCAGGGGGTCGGGGTGCCCATTCTGCTGGGGCAGGAACCGGCAGTTCCAGCTCAGAGGGTCCAGTTTGAGGGACCCTCCAAGGTACTCAGGGAGGCATTCTCGGGGCAGGTGTTCCTTCAGCTCCGACATCTTCACCATCTGCACCTGTGAGAGGAACAGGAAAGGCAGGGGTGACTCCAAGAAGGTTGGAAAGRGTCGCTGGGAATGGGGACTGGGATGCTGAAGTTCTGGTGCTTAGCAGCTTCCAGCAGATGGGGCTGAATGGCACAAGCTGCTTCTGCACCCGTGTCTCAAAGGGAAAGCAGCCTCAGCCCTGCCCACCRAGGGTCCTTTGCCAGGGGGGTCCCATGC
This sequence comes from Malurus melanocephalus, assembly GCF_030028575.1. Taxonomy (NCBI): domain Eukaryota; kingdom Metazoa; phylum Chordata; class Aves; order Passeriformes; family Maluridae; genus Malurus; species Malurus melanocephalus. Next base: position 2,009,909 of record NW_026623328.1, on the reverse strand, counting down.
CACGAGGGTCCCACTCACCCGCTCCCGCAGCTTCTCCTTGAGCAGCAGGCTGATGATGGAGTAGGGYACACGGAACCACATGGGCGCTCCCACGATGAAAACCTTCTTGAGGCGAGCTGGGAAGGCACCCTGTGAGCATCAGGAGTGGGTCAGATCCACTCTGCTGTGRCAGGGACACATCCCAGCAGAGGTGACAACCAGCAAACAGACCCCACGATGACAGTGCCCCATCCGAAGTGTGCCTCGCACACGTACAGCTGYGCTTGTTTTTATGAGCAGATAAGGAAACAAATTACTTCCTTGGAATTAGGTAGGCAGAGGGTTTGGCTCCGCGGGGGAGAGGTGAAGACWGGGAACTGGGATTATGCAAAGAACACGCCCCAGCCAGTATTTACTGTTACTGCATTTTTTTCCCGAGATGGGAGGAGGCATCAAATGCCAGCATGATTAAAAAATAATTTGCATCTGTTTTCCCAAAAGCGCTGCCAGCAGCTGTGAGAGGAATCAAGCCCGGGGACAGCTGATCCCTCCCACCTGCGTGACACCACAGCCACAACTGTGTCCAGCCTGGCAGGCTCCCAATGCCCTCCTGATGTCCTGCAGGGCTGGAGCTGGTGCTCCTCGGCTGAGACACGGTCAGCGTGGTCTGGGGTGAAAATTGATGCCAAAACCACAGGACTCTGGGTTCTTGGTAAGCAAGCGGCCCGCATGCTGTCCCCAGACATCGGGTAACCCCCAGACACCACCTTGAGCAGATTGAGGATCTTCTTGCTGAGGTCCAGCTCGAAGTTGGTGTATTGTGACCCTGCCATATCGTAGATGAACACCAGCCCGTTCCTCTGCGTCTCAAAGCTGAGAGGGGAAAGAGCAATGTCAACCCCACAGCACAAAACTGCTCAGCTCCTGCATCAGCAGCTTGTCCCCACACTGACCACCCAAAATCCCTTCCCATGCTTCCAGGGGGACTCACAGACCCAAACCTTGCTTCTGCACTTCCCAGCTGCTCCACCACCTCTTCCTACAATCCTCATTTAAGCCTGGCTCATGCCTTAAGCCTGCCTCAGCAGCATCACCCATGATGCGTAAGGTCAAAAACAGAAAGAGCCCAGCAGGATAAATGGCRGGGGAATGTCCCGGTTTTGTATTTTTGGCAGGGCTCACATTACGTCTGGCTGATGGYGGGGCTGCCTCCTCCCCAGCTAAAGCCTGCAGGAATCTGGGGCTTCCCTAAACTGAACCCAGGGCGTGGACTGCAAAGAGCCCAGTTCTGGGCATGGGGGATTTTGTTCCCCTGCTGAACAACTCCATAAGGAGGACTGGCTGGACTTCACGGTATTTCAAGCCACAGGGAGCAGTGACCTTCCTGGGAGGGAGGGGGCTCTGCAGGGACCTGCTGCTGTGAGACAGGSCACCTCAGCAGAGGTGGACTCACCTCTCCACGGCTCGGTCCAGCAGATAGAAGAGTGCCTGGAGCACCACGTGCTGCACGCTCTTGCTGGGGTGGTGCAGCTTGGCTGTGAACAGGGCGATGGAGGCTCCCGAGGGGTCCCGCACGCTCTGCCAAGGAAACAGGGTCAGGCTCCCGCAGCATCCATGCAGAGAGGAGCTGGGATGAGCCACCCGGTGGGATAACTCAYGGGGGACCACCACACTTACCAGAATGGTGAACTTGCCACTGAGCAGCTCCGAGCGCAGCGGCTCCTCGTGTGGCTTCAGCTTCACAATTCCCTCCTTGAGCCGTGTCTCCTGCGGGCACGGAGTGGTGTGACAGGGGGCACAGGCACAGCCCACCTCTGCTCCAGGGGGCACCCAGCCATCCAAGGGAATCTCCACTCCATGGGATCATTTTCCAGCACAACCCCCAGTACAGGGAGGAGCAGCCTTGCAGCGCCAGGTTGGGAAAGTGTACATGGATCTATATCCTTAATATACAGGAAAATGCCCTGTGGGCAGCACAGAGCAGCCAGGAGGGCACCCCATGAGCTGCTCCAAGGGATTGGGATCGGTGAGATCTCCRTGGCGACCCACCTTGGCTGAAAAAGGATTTTCCAGCTGGGTAAAACTTGTAAGGGAGAGGGAAAAACCAAAAAGAGCAGGGAGAGGGTGGTCCTAGGGAGCAGGGATCCTCTGCAGAGCAGGAAGCCCTCGGCTGGGGGATTCCGGCCCCTTTTGCTTACCCGGTAAGAGTGGAAGAGCTCGATTGCCCGCAGGACATCAAACTTGCGGGCCATGAGGAACTTGACAGCCACATTCCAGGAGAGCGGGGACACATTGTACTGGCCCGTCCACTTGTTGATCTCCTCCAAGAACTGCTTGGTTGCCTGTGGGAAAGAATAGGGGTGTGTGGTGAGACAAGGTGAGAAGAGGAGGAGGAGGAGGAAGAGTGCCTGAGGAGCATCCCTCCTGGTCATTGCTGGAGCTACAGTCCTCAATAGCTCCTCAGGGTGAAGTGGGGAGCTCCACAACAAAAGGGGTAAGGGCAGCGGCGATGGAGACAGGGGAAACACCACACAGGAAAGGGAGCAAGGGGCTGAAAAAATGGCCTGGAGGCTGGAGGACACTTATGGAGGGGAGAGGGGAAGCAAAAGGAGGATTTTACAGGCAGCAAAATCCCATTCAGACACAGCACCCCCAGCACAGCCCCCTCAGCTGGCCATGGCCTCCTGGGGCTGCAGCTCTGCTGTGGAGCAGAGAACGTGGCTGTCAGAACACAGGTAAAGAACATGGAGGGCTGACATTTGGCCCACATGGACCAGCTCACCCAGTAACACCAGTTTCACGCAGACACACAAGACCAGGAGGGTCCCAGGATTCAGCTTTGCCTTCTGCTGCAGATTGATCCCCTGTCCCACACAGGAGCCCCAAGGGAGATACAGCAGCGCAGCCCAGCCTTTCACCACATCCTGCTGAAAGGATGCAGGCAGAACGGAGGGAGCCACCAAAATGCCTTGTTCCCACCCAGGCACATCCCAAAACGGAGCCGTTTCCATCCTCCCTAGAGCGGAGGATGGCAATGCCATCCAAGGAGAAGGAGGAGGGACTGGCAGCGCTGAAGGCTGGCTCCGGCAGCAGGGAGTGCAGGCAGGCGGCGGTGTAGGATGTCAGGCAGTAGCACCAAGTTACTGGGAGCTATTCAAAGTTACTGGGAGCTATTGAGCCAGAAAAGCTTGTCGGTGTTAATGACTTCCGACAGGAGGAAGCGAAGGGCTCGGGTTTATCAGCGGCACAAGGCTCAGCAAGGACAGCGAGCCCCTCTCATGGGATGAACTGAAGGAGCCCAGCTCATCCCAGGGGTCTCTCTCCCAGCCAGGAGATCCCTAACTTGGTCCCAGAGTCCCTCAGAGTGGCCGGGTGAGCACCATGGGATGATAAATGGGGCRCTGCAGGAACCATCCTTAGCCTTAACACAGCAACACATCCTACCCATAAACACATCCTATCCAGTACATCACGGCCACACCTCCACTCAGGCATCCCCTGAGGCGCCCAGCTGCCCAAAATCCAGGGCTGGAGGTGCAAACCCAAAATAAYGGCAGAGATGATCCTTCCCCACCATGCTGCAGGATGGTCCAGGGATGGCGGTGAGTGCCGGGCACGCTCCCACCGTCCTTGGACAGAGACGAGAGCCAGCACYGCAGCCTGAGATGGCAACCACACCCTGAGATGATGGGAAAGGGGTGCCCAGATGATGGGAAGGGGGCACAAAGGGCATGAGGGCAATGAGAASAGGATGCAACATGTTTTGGGTCTCTTTCCTTAACATCTAACCTGTCACACTTCACACAATCCCATTCCACAGCCATCACGAGGGATGCCAGGCTTTTTGCAAGGGGAAGACACGCAAGAACAAGCGCTGGCTTTGCAGGGCAGCTCAGCCATGAATTCCAGCTTYCCCTGGGAACAAAACCAAATTCCAAACTTACCAGTGCCGCCATTCAACAGCAGGGAGCCGGGCGTTACGGGGCTGAGCATCAATGCCAGACACAGCTCTGCCCCCTCTGTGCGCTCCACTGGGTCCCATCATCATTCATAGCCCCGATCCCACATGGATTTATGCAGGTGTCAATCCCAGCGGAGCAGGGATTGCTCCACACGCCAAAAACAAAGCCTGTGACCCAGAGCTTCGGCACGAAGGCTTGTTTGGGCAGCGCTGGGGGTGAAATTGTCTGTGGCCAGGCGTTCGGAACAATGCTGGTCTTTGGAGTGCTGGCGTCATCCRCGGCCCYGCTCCGCCACGCCGGRGCAGGGTGGTGACAAAGCCACCGGAATCTGGGGGCTCTTCCAGCCCTCCTCCCCCAGGTAGCAAACCTACCCCTCCTTCTTCAGCACGGGGAAGTGGGGGATAAATCTGTGAAAATTGCAGCTCAAGGAAAATTGGTTTGGCTCCTCAGGGATAGGCTGGGGARGGAGCTGCAGAGAGATAGTAGGAGATATCCCAAGGCTGGCCTAAGAGGCGAAGGGTAAATTTCTCCCTGGTTTGCTGTCGGTAATGGGAGAGTGGAGGAAATCTCGATGGCCCTGAGAAGGATGAAGGGGTRGCAGGAAGGGGATGTTCCAGCCCARCCCACCACTTACCCATGAAAWGAGGGAAAYTTCCACTATTTTGGCTTCCAAGCGACCAAGGGCAGCACCAAATGTAGCCTTCCCCACCCCAGGCTGATGATCCAAACCTGRATCCAGTAATTATTGCAAATATCCCTTGACCTTCTCCATCCAATATTCCCGCACAAACCAAACATCTCAGATCCCTCTCTCGGGACGCTGCTCCTGCTGCAAATCAGCCTTCCTTGTCACRGCACGGTCTCCTAAAACCCTGCTTCTGGAAAGCTTTGCCCCCTCCATGACACAGGAGAAACGCAAATCTCAGGCACTTGTGGGGACAGAGGGCAAGAACACTCCCCATTCCTCAGGATTTTATCAGCCTGGAGATAGCAGTACTGCTCTCAGGAGGGAAAAAACTGGTGCTCTGCATTTGCTGAGCACCAGTACAGGCTGCAGGAGGGGCTCTTCCACAGAGGTTTTGAGACCTCAACACCTCCGTCCCAACCCTCCTAAACCTCYCTGTAGAAACGAAGGATTTTTAAAGGAGAAAACCAGTCAGCCCACCAGCTGGAAAACCGACCATTTTGGAAGGAAAACAGGACCTTGAGCCTTCTCACCGCAGCCCCCAGCGCCACCAAGGTGGCCAGTGTGACAGCCGAGAGGGGCAGAGGGAACCCGGCAGCTCGCCCAGTCCCGCTCCCAGCTCCACATCCCCACATCCCAGAGGGAAGCCCAGCGGCCACGCGTGGGCAGCCCTGGGGAAAGAGGACAAAGGAGAGGACGGACAGTGATTGCTCCGGCCACCCGAGGCGCTCCGGCCGGCCCCCGGGCCCCGTTCCCCGAGCCCAGCAACATCCTCCCGCGGTGACGCAAGGCCGGCGGAGGAAGCCGGGACGTCACGGGAGGCCTGGGGCGTGGGAAGCGCGTGTACACGCATCCCCACGCATCATCCCCACGCACCATCCCCACGGCAGGGAGCTGCCAGCGGGGACACGCTGCTTCGGGGATGCGGGACCCACGCCCCGGCACCCACGGAGCGGGCGAGCGGGAGGGCTGGGGGGGTGCGTGGATGGGGGTTGTAGGGTGGGCGCTGCGTGGGTGGTTGGGGTGGGGGGGCCTTGCCATCGGGAGAACCGCCTCGCTGGGAACAAACAGCCTCGCAAGCCGGGGTAGCCAAAAAAATGATGGGGAAGGAGCGATGGGGCAAGGAACCACCGGGGTCCTGCCCAGCCCAGCGCGGGGAAGGGGAGCCCGGCGGGACCTACCTGCTCCTCCTCGGCGCTGAGCTCCGCGGCCATGCTGGGCGCCGGGCCGGGCTGGGCTGAGCCGAGCCGAGCCGAGCCGAGCCGGGCCGGTCTAGGCGGAGGGCGCCCCGGCGGAGCCCATCCCCGGCGCTGCGGGCACCGGCCCCTCCCGGCGGCGAGGGCGGCTCCGCCCCGGGGGCCCCGCCGAAAGTGCCGAGAAAATGAAAATAAAATGGAAAAAAAATAAATTAAAAATTAAAAATATAAACGCGCGCGTGTGTCGGTSTGCCTGTGTGTGTATGCCTGAGCCGCCCGCGAAGTTTGGCTCGGCCTGGGAGCGCCGCTCGGCTGGGCCGGGCCGAGGCGAGCTCCCGCCCCGCTCCGCTCTGCCCCGGCGGGGGCGGCGGCAGGAAGCGCCCGCAGCCCCCGGTCCCTCCTCCCCGTCCCCTCCCCGCGGCTCGCCCGACCCCGCAGGGCGGGCGGGGGACAGGAAGCCCTCCCCGGCGGGGGGCGAACGGGGGGGCAGCAGCCGCGATGGGGCCGGAGGGGCCCGGTCACTCCCCCCCGCTCCGCGCCGGCTCCCCCCAGCCCCGGTTCCGGCCGCGGCGGGCGGGAGCGCCGCCGCTAAAATGGTGGCAGCATCCTCCTCCCTTTGCTGGTGCTGGATAAAATTCCCGGCAGCAGCATCCTCCCTCGCTGTTACTGGATAAAATTCCCGGCACAGCGTTCTCCCTTGCCSGTATTCCAGCCTCGCAGCCTTCCCCCCACGAGCGGGAGTCCGGGATTTCCAGGCGTCTCTTTCCACTCCTTCCTCTACCATCCCTAAACTGCATTTCCCGGCTGAGCGCAGGTGTCAGCGCCTGGATGGAGAGTCCCGAAGCTCCTCCGGGAATGAGCGGGGATCCCGGGAAGCGCAGCAGCGATCGCTCCAAAAAGCCAGGCCCTGGGACAAGGGGACATTTTGTTCAGCCGAGGAGCACTGTGCTGGCAGCCTGCCCACTGCCGGAGCCTGTGCACCTAACCGGGAGAAAATGGAAGAAGGGCAGAGGGAAGGGGCTGGGTGAGGGCTCCGGGCTGCCTCTGTCCCCCAGAGCCCCAGGCCACGTCTCCAGGTCGAGATGCCCCTGCCCCAGGCCAAATTTCAGCCCCCGGYGGGGTGACCCCTCCAGTGGAGCTGCTGCCTGTTCCAGCTGGGAGTGGGATCGCACCCAGCAAACAGAACAGTCACGGCACCAAACTGCGCTGGCCCCTGCGACTTCCGTTTGACACCCTCTCTCCAAACACAGCCTTTCGTTCCCAACAGGAATTGTAACGCAAATATTTATTTCTCCAGCCCAGCTCATGCTTTTAAAAGGGAAACTATGAAGCATCATCTGGAGCCAGCGGGAAGCTGTAGTCGCTTCCCTCTTACTCTCCTCTATCCATCAGAGCACACGGCCCCTCTTTGGCTGTATTTCCTCTCCTTCCCTCGGCTTGAGGACCTTGGAAGGCTGCTGGAGGGCAGTAACCTGAGCTCCAGCTTTCTCTGCCCTCAGGGATGCACAAATCTTCCATCCAGATGCCCACCTCCGGGTTTAATTGCCTGATGGAAGGAAAACTGCGCTGACAGGAGGCTGGATGCGGTCTCCCGCTCAGCACTCTCCCTGCAGATGTCTGCCAACCAGGGAGGCTGAAGGAGGGAACCTTTRAGGGACAGGGAGGTTAAGGCAGCCCAGGTGTTCATCTTCTTTCTCCAGGCCAGCTGCTTCACATGCTAAAAAAGTAACACTGAAAACAGTAAAATAGGCAGCTGTTCGAAAGAGATGGCTCCGAAGGCTGCGGGGCTGGGGTGCCACTTCCCTCCCGGGGAWGGGGAGCGGAGGGCAGCCCCCTCTCACAGCCAGGCCAGTTCCTGCTGCCCGCTGGTGTCGTCAATAGCGGCTGCACAGCCAGCTGGTCGCACATAGCCCACACACTTGGCACAGAAATGCTTTTTCTGGGAAAAACGGGGGGTGCAAAGGCAGGATACAAGTGCCCCCGCTATCTGCAGGTGGCCATCCCCGCTCTCAGCATCTCCTCCAGGGGCATTTCATAGAGAGCTGGGAGGAGGGTCCTCAACACTGCCTTGAGCCTGATGTTTCATCTCCCTCCTCCTTTTAATCCCCCTCTGGAAACCAACCTGAGGATAGCGAGAACTATAATTTCATCCACCTAAAACCAGGGAGGGGGAGCAGTCAGTGCTTAAAAAGTGGGATTGGGCTGGGATGAGAAAGGCAGAAGGCACTAAAGTACYTTGGTGTGTGGAGAATTAAACCCACACAAGCATTTCCTCTGCTCCAGTCAGCGCTGGAACCAATTTTTCAATCCCTATTTGGGAGGCACAGCACGCATCCACCCTTAGGTAGCAGGAAGACGCTCAAGAATTTGTCTTTCTGAGAAACCTTTTATTTGGCACGATCAATGGTAGCGTTTTTCAGAGCGAAACCATTCCTTCCTCCCCCCACCGAGAAAAGCCTCGAGGAGAGAGAGGCTTCTGCTGCGCTTGCGCTGCACAAAGCCCCGTTCCGAGGCAGGTCCTGCTGCAACGCAAGGAAATTTATATTTTCCCAAGAATGCGTGGGTGTGGAAAGTCCAGCCTCTGGATTTACAGTAGCTCGCTGCAAACTTCATGTTGGTAACTACTTTTACTGCAAAGGCCTCGGAAAACAGCTGGATCAAAGGCTGAGAAGCCCCAGTTTCCAGGGCTGGGAAGGTGGGGCTGCTGCAAGGGTCACAAGCAGCAGCTGCACCTCAGAGGTCCAAGCATCGTTCCTATGCTGGAATTTTGCCAAGACTTTAACAGAAGCAGGGTCAGGAGCTGAACTGCATCCTCACTCTACTGGGACAGATCATTTCCCAACACACGCCTGCTTTAGCGGAGAACCAGACAATCCTGTTAAGGCCTCACAGAAATCCTGGCAAAAAAATACCTAATAACAAGTAAAAAAGATCCAGCAGCACTTGGGGCAAGATACTCCACTGTCATGCCCTTTAAACAAAGCCTTCCTATCATCATTACTGTRCCCCCTCTCAGGAGCACGAGGCACAGTGAGAAGCAGAGAGCCTTTTCCCTGCTCCCTGCCCAGCCAGCCTGTCCCAGCAGTTCAACTCTCCATCTGGCTCACTGCTCCATCCCGGCCCTCCGGAGGCTTTCCTGGCTGCGGGGTGGACAAGTGTTCCAGCTCGTAGTGTCCRTTGCTCGCAGCCGCCTCGCCGCTCGGGTGGCCCTTCTCCCCCGCCAGCTTTTTACTCCTCTTGCTCTCGATGATCTGCTGGAGCTGCCGCCCGGCGTAGTCCGGTTTGGCCGTGAGCGTGGTGGCGGGCACGGTGAGCCCCAGGATTTCGGGGACCATGTAGGGCCGGAGCCAGCCCACCAGCGGGGTGCTGCCAGGAGTGTAGTGGGTTTGCTTGTGGTAGAAGAGCAGCCCATCGACCTGCGGGCAGGAGAGAGAATGAATGAAAGGGCAGGGCTGAGGCTCCTGCAGGTGAATGACCAGGCACCAGACGACGACGGCTCTGCTCTCCCTGTTTGCTGGCCAAAACCACCAGCTGGATCATTTTTCTCAAGCAGTGCAATAAATAGCGGAAGAGAAAGAAGAAACCTGCAGAGCTCCTGCCCTGAAAGATCAGTGACTCCCAGATGGCTTTAAATTGTCAAAGCAAGCAAGTCCAGCCCGGTGTCCGCACAGAGCAGTGTCCTCTGGATGCTTTCATTCCATTCTGCACACAAGCCAGCGGGTTTCTGAATAAGGCAGCCCACTTTACTGGATTAGGGTTATTTTAAATAATACATTCGGAAAGTAATTAGTCCGAGCGTGTGACGCCAAGGCGCCCCGATTCCTAACAGCTCTTTCAGCAGCCTTATGCCAAAAAAATTCTTAATGTTTCCCAGGAGAGAACTTCTTCAGCAATCAATGACAGTTAAGGGCACTCAGGACTTTAAAGGTTTATGCCCTAACTCTTGTGCTACTATTTCCACGCTCCGCAGCGCTGCAGCTGGCTGACGTTTTCCCCACTTCCCCGCTGTGCTCAGGGATTCTCATCCCCCCTCTTCCCACACTTCCCAGGGGTGTGCTCTGTGAGGTTGGATCCTGCTGTCAGGCTGACTAACGCTGGAGGTGGTGCTCCTCCTAGCTCGGCTTCACGAGCTCTTAAAAGGCCATTTGGCTATGAGGAAGAGCGGCTGAGTGGGCGGAAGGGAGAAGTACAAGAGCCCACCTCAGGATGAACTCCCCAATCCCACAGCCCCCAGGATAGACACACTGGCTGAGCACAAAGTAGCATATATTCACTTCTGCTCCGTGGATGCTAACCTCTGGCAGAGAGGGCAAAGCTTCTGGCAGTATCCTGTCTGTAATTCTCAGTCACTGTTAACATCTTGCAAAATAATCCCAGCAAAAGGGGGAGTTCTGTGCTAGGAAAACATAAAACCAGAACAGTAAACATCACCATGAGCTTGTGCAACTCCTCTTGGATATGTAAAGTGCAAAGATTTTCCCTCACCCTGCCTCTTGAGAAAAGCTAAATTCTGCAGCTCCCCAGTACATCCAGCCCATTCCTGCAAGTGCATGGCACTTGATGAGCAGTGGGAATTCTCCAGCATCCACAGGAACGTTTTGGTAAAGATCAGAGCCTAGAAAGGCCTTTCAGACCACTCCAAGTATCTCCCCCAAGCTAGAKAATTCAAAGGAGTTCAGCCTGGTGAAGTTAGGTCATGTTCTCCATTCCCCGATTTAAGTGACTCCCATATTCCTTCCCGTTTATTTMATTTCTTGGCTGGATCCCTACCCTGAGTCACCACAGTGACAGGGACTGAAACTGTCCCTAAATGACCGAACCTGAGGAGAGACTGGCCTGGCAGGATTTAACATTCCACAGCCACACTTTCCAGCTTTTAGGTGATTAACAGTCCTCCCCMTTCCTTCACACCGGGGTTTCTCAGAGCCTTTGGCTCTCCGGCCTTCGTGGAAACCTGAGCACAGTTTTACTCAGATCTGTGAGAAGGACAGTAGCTTGTAAGATCCACTCCAAAAACCACTTGAAATTCAGAGCCAGTCAACTGATCCAAWGTCTACTGAATTCCAGGGAATAAAATTCCACTGAACAGAGTGGATCAGGCCCTAGCTCTGATTAACTCTGAAGATCCAGATCTGAAAGCACTGACYGCCTTTATGGCCACCACACACAAGATCCCTGTCAGGATCACAAGAGGCTGGGCTCAGACTAAAGACCACCTCTGCTACCCACCATTCATAGTCAGAATATATTTTGCCTCCTGCAAAGTTTATTCTGCCCTGTGCTGGTGGTAGAAGGTGTTTTTGGGGATTTTTGGGCTCCCTCTTGTGGCACACCGCAGAGACCCATGGCTCCCTTCATCCTGGAAGCAGCACCACAGCTCCTGTCCGTTAGGGATGCTTTAGCCAGTGTACACCACACTTTGCTTCCCCGGGTCACACCCTGATACAGCAGAGGGTCTGGGGAGCAAATCACAGCTGGATTACACAGCTGAGTTTGTTCAGCTCCATCTCCTGTTCCGGAATTTCGCAATGGCTTCCTCTGTAACCCAAAAGTTTGCTGCTCTGACCGCAGCGGGCAAGCACTCCTCAGCCTTTCCTCAGATGCCTCAAAAGGAATGAAGATCTTACTCGGGAAAGCCAGGAATGACGGTTTCTACTGAGGCACTTGGAGCACTTCTCATTGAGCAAGCCAGCTGTAAGAAAGCTGGGAARCCTCTCCAAACCATGTTGAGAGCARGGTCTGACAAGACCAGTGAGGGGTTGGGACTTTCCAACTTGCCCTGATGACTGTCCAGGCTTTCACAAACAGAAAGCAAAGTCAGGCCTTACAGCCAAATCAGTACCCTTAACTTAAACTTATACCTATGTTAGTGGCTAACTTGGGATGGGAGAGCATGAGAGATGCTGTCACATCAACGTGGCTTTTGGCTCTGTGGCACAAGAAATCTCTGTGGAGGCTGTTCCTGACGTAGGGCTCAGACTGGGCACTCCCAGGAACAGCTACAGCCACTGGAGGAGCTTCTGGCTCCCAGATGTTGTCACKGTCACTGGGTCGGAATGCCACTGCCTCCTCACTGTTCCCTTGCAGTGACAAAACAGCCAGGGCAGGCAAAAGCTGCTAGAGATGATTCCAGGAGGGTCTGCAACTCAGTGCTCACAGCCATGGAGCTGAGTTAGGTGGCACATGGATTTGCCTGTCCTGCTCTTCCCCTAAAAGCCAGAACAGCACAACAGCTGTGTCAGGGGAGGTTTAGAGYGGRTATTAGGAAGAGGTTCTTCCCCCAGAGGGTGGCCAGGCATTGGAATAGGCTCCCCAGAGCAGTGGTTGTAGCCCCAAGCTTGCCAGAGCTCAGGGAGCCTTTAGAAAATGCTCTCGGGCACATGGTGGGAATTCTTGGGGCTGTACAGGGCCAGGAGTTGGACTCTGATGCTCCTTTTCCACTCAGGCTATTGCATGAGTCTATGGCTCTGCTCSTAAAGCCTATGATGAAGCAAATGCATGTGTCCTGCTCGGTCATATCTGTCACAGCCAACTGCCCCCAGCTCCAGCAYACCTCAGGCACCCATCATGAACACCCAAACCCCTCAGAAACCATTGGGATCTTAGCACCACCYTTCTCCTTCCTCCCCACAAAACAGCTGGGTGCCTTGGACACAGAAGATGGAAGCACCAACACCACAGAAACAGATACAAGCCTGCCCAGTGGTCAGTAAGRGTTTTGGCTCTAAAAAGGTCAGCTGTCCATCACACAGCTAAGTGAACATGAGTTGTGCCCCTTCTGGAGGCAGCCTGAGTGTCCACTGCAACTGTYTCATCCCAAAAGGCTCTTTCAGATGCAGCCAAAGGCAGCACAAACACAGGGAGTGCCATAGTTTAACTCCTGCTCATTCGTGTGGTTGAATGAGGCTGTACGTGGTGACAGAGCAACAGATTAGCCATGGGCATAAAGGCATCCATCACACACACAGGAAACAGCAACTTGGCAAGCTTCCTGCAGCCTCAGGARAGCAAATTCACAAATGGAGGGAGTGCACCGCTCGCCCAGCACTGGCAGGAGTGTGGCAGGGCTGCCACTCCAGCTGAGGTGCAGGCCCCCACCTGTGTGTTCTCACCTCAAAGGGGAAGTCTGTGGCCAGCAGCTCACACAGGCTGTCCGAGGAGCAGGGGAAGTTCTGCAGGCCCACAAATTTGTACTGAAAGATAAAAAGAGGGTTAGAAGAGGCAACTGCATGGCCTGCTGCAGAACAAGTTGCTGAATCCAGCACTGGTGTGGAGGCAGCTAAGAAGGAAGGATTYCTCCAGTGCAGGATCTGGCATGAGAGAAAGAGGGTAAGGAACAGCTCCAACATCATCATGACACCTTCTTTTCTCAAGCACCTAAGACTGCAGGAAGGACTTTTCAGGAGATCTGACCCAGAGATGCTCTTTTAACCAAAATAGAAAATGATGACCTCCAGGCAGGATGCAAAGCAGACAGACGTCTGCTTCAGGCTGCCARCTCAGCCAAGCCAATCTTTCCACCCAGGAAATGAAAGCTGAAACGAACCCCCCTTCRTTTAGGTAGTTACATTCTGGATATTCCTGTTGGCCTCAGAACAGGATGTTCTCTGAACATCCTCACTGAGACACCCTCACTGCAGTCAGCCCCATTTATCACTGAGATGCTCAGCTCACAGGAGCTGCTCTGCTTGGCCATGTCTGAGCAGACAAATCTCTCATATCTGTGCCCAAAAATCACGTTCTAAGCTGCTCTGGGCTCTAGGTCTGACCCCATGTGTAAGTCTTCAAAGGAAAGCTTTTTATCCTGGCTCAGCAGGAACTCCGGGTGGCAATCCAGCATTCATCCCCACAACTTCAATGTTCAGCTCAAACAGAGGGAAGGCTTAAAGCTTTACAAACCCACAAGACTGCAAGAATAAACCCCATTGTAGTCAGGCTGCCAACCAGCACCGCTGCTGCAGAAACCACACTGGTTTTCCATCCCATTACAAGGGAAAGCTAAAAACAGCATGGAAGKTAGCTGATACCCTGCAGGGTGATCTCCCTCAGCACTTTGGATGGGGGAAAAAAACCCCACTGAACTCATTTCCAATATGCAGTGGTTCTATTTACATCCTGACCACGGCATCCCATTTCATCAGACGCACACTTTGAAGCCTGATCTGTGAGGGGAAAGGAAAAAAAGGAAAAAAGCTTCCGCTTGTGAAAGAAACTGCTGAAGCCTGCTGAACAGGAGAGCTCACCCCCACAGCCTCCTCCTCAGTACAAAAGGACTTACTGGATTAATCCTGCTTTTCTCTCCCAGCCCTTCCTCCTCTTGGATCTTTGAGGACAGCCAGAAGAATCTGAAGTCTGTCTGTAAAAGGAGGCAGAGTTAGTGACTGTTAATCACACATCGCCTGACAGCGCCTGCTGAGTATCTTTGCTCCTCTGCATTCACCTGGGAGATTTACAAACTCGACTTTGGTGCAGCACCCCAAAGCCTGCTACTCCCCCCATAAACACACATACAGTTATTCTAGCAGCCCTARAGCTGTAAAAATGCTGGTGCTTAAAAAAAATATCCATCTTTTGCAGAGTGAGCAGCACACAGTGCTGGGGCAGAGCAGCTCAGGGAACAACAGGGAGGGCAGGGATTTGGTACCTGGCAGTCATACACAGGGTGTCCYCTCCAGCACATCACATCCAGGATGTAGTAGGTCTGCTTGGCCTCGTTGTAGATGCAGTCCAGGATGCTGTACACTGCACAAACAAACACAAGGAGGTCCAGAGCTGCTCCAAACACYGCCCAGCTCAGTTGGCAAACATTAATCCTGCCCTGATGTGAGACTGCGGGGTGCAGAGGGATYCCCTTCTGCTGACACAAACTGCCACCACAAAAAGCCTTGAGCTTGAGGAGTCCCACGAGGATGCAAAGGGACCAGCCAGAGGCACAGCAAGCAAGGGCATGTTTCAGAAAATGGCATTTGCCAGACAATAAGCTTCTTTCTTCGGGGCAAAAAAAGTTAACTCCAAGAGGTATCAAGAAAGAGAACACCATACAGAGGTCTCTGTTAGAGGACGGAGAGAATGTTGGGGTTTAAGAGTGTCAGTCAGACAGCTAGTGAAAAGATGTGGCAGGAMAATCAGCAACGGTTTTAAACTGGAAAAGGGCAATTTTAGATCAGATGTTAGGAAGAAATTCTTCCCTGCAAGGGTGTGGATTCCCTGGCACAGGTTGTCCAGAGAATCTGTGGCTGCCCCATCCCTGGCACAGTGTCCAAGGCCAGGTTGGACAGGGCTTGGAGCAATCTGGGATAGTGGAAGGTTCCTGCCCTTGGCAGGGACATGGAACAAGAGCTTTAAGGTCCCTTCCAACCCAAACCATTCTGAGATTCTACATGCACATCCAGCATAAAGACATCTGATACTGTTCCCATCCAGTTATCCCCAGAGACAGAAACAGGCCTGAAGCTGACTATCCCCAGCACTAAAAAGGGGCATAGCTGTGGGGCCTGGGGGAGCTCCCAGGGAGCAGCAAGCAGCTCCCCTCTCCCTATCCCAAATGCCTCCTCAYACCCGTACCTTTGTCACTGATTGAGTTATGCCGATTTCCCCCGGGCAGCAGGGATGGGAACCTGTTGACRCAGAAGCCACTCTTGGTGTAAGCTGCTGTTGTGCCCTGTGAGGTAAAAAAAGAGAGAAAAAACCCAGTCAAAGCAGTTTTATGTTGGTGTTGGCTGTAAACAGGTACAGGTCCTTTACCCCACTTACCCTGGAGGCCACGACAAGAGCCCTTTTCCCGACGGGACACACCACCACAACCCACTCCTGCTCCAGATCTGAGGGGACATCCACCAGCCACTCTGACAGCATCAGCTACGGAGAGTCCAGGGAGAAGAACCAGTCAGTGACAACTCTCCTGAAGAGAGAAGAAACTGCTCAAGCGTAAAGCAAGGAGCTTTTGACTTTGCTTTGACAGCTACACCGGGTGTGTTAGAGACAGCTGGCACCGCTTGTCACCCCCAAAAGGGCTCCTTTCCTCCCTCTAATCAAGTTCAACCTGCCTGACACATTCTTCCCCAAGTTTTTCTCTTGCTTCCCAGCTGCTGACTGAGCTTCAGGCCACAGCCCAGGGCTCACAGCCCTTGCTTGGGCCCCCCACACCTCGCCACGGGYACGCAGCTGGCTGCTCACCTGATTGGCGTAGCGCTTGGGCAGCTTTTTGCCAGCATCCACGTCCATCGCCTCTTCCTCCGCATCCTCCCCCTCCTTCTCCTCGTCTTCGCTCTCCACCCCTGCCCAGTCGTCCTCCGCCAGCCTCCTGGCATGATTCACGTAGTCCAGCCGCCTCCTGGGGTGAAGGAAACAAGCCGGCGGGGCGGCATGTCACCCCCGGCCCCCCGCACACCCCGCCAGGGCCGCTCCCCACACGCGGCCCCGGGGCGGCCTAACGCGCCCCGCGCCCCCGTCCCGCCGCCGCGCTCACTCTCTCTGGATGCGGAGGAGGCGCTGCCGGCGCTCGGCCTGCCCGGGGCCGCCGCGGGGTTTGTATGCGGCCAGGCGGGGGTGCGGCGCGGCCGGGCTGCAGGGCCCCGCCAGCCCCACGCCCGCCGCCAGCGCCGCGCTCAGCTCCTCCATGGCAACCCCGCGCCCCGACGCGCTTCCGCCCGCGCCGCCCCGCAGCCCGCAGCGCCCCCTGGCGGCTCGGAGGACCCGCGCACCGCCCGCAGCCCGCTCGTCCCGTGCCTCAGTTTCCTCCGCACCCGGGCACCGGCACGGGGCGCTGCGGACCGGGAGCGGGCACGGGCCAGGGGGGCATCCCGGCGGGGACGCGGGAGCGGCCGTAGCCCCCGCGGGCGGGGATTCGTGCCCCCGGGCCCGGCTGCCTGCAGAGGGCAGCGTGCGGCTGGCCGGGCCGGGCCGGGCCGCTCCCGCCGCGAACCGGGCGGCGGAGCGGGGAGCGCGGCGCTGCCCTGCGTCACGGGAGGCTGGCGGCCGGCTCCGCCAGCCCTCCGGCAACGGGACCAGCCCCGGCAGCGCCACCGGCAGCGGCACCGGCCCCGGCCCCGTCAAATCCAGCAGCAACGGGACCGGCCCCGACACCGACACCGACACGGGCACCGCCACCGGCGCCGCCTCCGTCCTGCGTGAGATTTACGGATTTCGGGGGAAAAGCGAACCGCACCAACCGCCGGGAAAGTCGGCCCGGAAAGGAATTGCAAAATCCCCGGGATCACCGCGAGGTTGGGCAGGGTTTGTTCGTTCCCGGCGCTCTCCCGGCACGCACCGAGGGGAAATTTGGGGTGTTTTATGTGCACCCGAGAAAAGTCGCTTTGGATTTATTTCCTCCTTTGGYAGCCAGGGGTTTTCCTCCCGGAGAGCGAAACCTCGGGATCAGCCTCGCAGAGAGATAAACCCTGCGTGGACATGGCAGAGCCCGGCTCTCGGGCCGGCCGGGATTCACATCCCGGAGGAGCCGGGRAAACGCCGCTCGCCTGACTGGGAACCTTGTTTTTATCCCGGGGAATTTCGTTTTTAAACGGGGAATGTTCTTTTTAACCGAGGCGCCGGGATCGGGGGGGTCACTTGGACGTACGGACCTTGGCGTCACCTCGTAAGGGATTTCTTCTCCACCTTTTTTATTTTTTTTTATTTCCCTGGGAAAGCGGCCAAGCCGTTTCCCACAGCGCGTGGTGGTGATCCCGGAGCCGAGTTAGCCCGCGGTATTGCCGGAGGGGGGGTTGTTTTGGTTGGGGGGGATCGCGTTCCTCTGGCTCCCCCCCGCCTTCCCGASCCGGGACCGGCCATGGCGTTGAAAGCCAGAGCGCTTTACAACTTCCAGAGCGAAAACAAAGARGAGATCAGCATCCAGGAGAACGAGGAGCTCGTCATCTTCAGCGAGAACTCCCTGGACGGGTGGTTACAGGGCCAGAACAGCCGCGGGGAGACCGGCCTCTTCCCCGCTTCCTACGTCGAGATCCTGCGCTCCCGCTCGGGCTCCAACTACACGGACTATTCCAACAGCCCGGTCGGCTCCCCTGGGCACGATTCCTCCTTGTACTCGGCGTCCCCGAACCCCGGGCTCTCCTACCAGGGCAGTTTTGAGGATGACGACGACGACGATTGGGATGACTGGGACGAYGCGTGCACGGTGGTGGAGGAGCCCCGGAGCACACCGGGCACCAACGGGCACCCCTCGCCCAGCCTGCAGTACCCGGCTGCCTACGGCCACCACCAGCACGCCGCTTACCGGCCCAAGCCGGCGCTGGAGAGGCAGGACAGCATCAGCTCCTCCAAGAGGGGCAGCGTGGTGGGCAGGAACCTCAACCGCTTCTCCTGCTTCGTCCGCTCCGGCGTGGAAGCCTTCATCCTGGGCGATGTGCCCCTGATGTCCAAGATCGCCGAGACCTACTGCATCGAGATGGGCTCCCGAGGCCCGCAGTGGAGGGCCAACCCGCACCCCTTCATCTGCTCCGTGGAGGACCCCACCAAGCAAACCAAGTTCAAGGGCATCAAGAGCTACATCTCCTACAAGCTGACCCCCAGCAACATCAACTCGCCCGTGTACCGGCGCTACAAGCACTTCGATTGGCTCTACAACCGCCTGCTGCACAAGTTCACGGTGATCTCAGTGCCCCACCTGCCCGAGAAGCAGGCCACCGGCCGCTTCGAGGAGGACTTCATCGAGAAGCGCAAGCGGCGGCTGATCCTCTGGATGGAGCACATGACCAGCCACCCCGTGCTCTCGCAGTACGAGGGCTTCCAGCACTTCCTCTGCTGCCGCGACGAGAAGCAGTGGAAGCTGGGCAAACGCCGGGCGGAGAAGGAYGAGATGGTGGGCGCCAGCTTCCTCCTCACCATCCAGATCCCCACGGAGCACCAGGACCTGCAGGACGTGGAGGACCGCGTGGACGCCTTCAAGGCCTTCAGCAAGAAGATGGACGACAGCGTCCTGCAGCTGACCAACGTGGCCTCGGAGCTGGTGCGCAAGCACGTGGGGGGCTTCCGGAAGGAGTTCCAGAAGCTGGGCAATGCCTTCCAAGCCATCAGCCATTCCTTCCACATGGACCCTCCCTACAGCTTGGACGCCCTCAATAAYGCCATCTCCCACACGGGCAAGACGTACGAGACTGTGGGGGAGATGTTCGCYGAGCAGCCCAAAAATGACCTGTTCCTCATGCTGGACACTCTCTCCATGTACCAAGGGCTCCTCTCCAACTTCCCGGACATCATCCACCTGCAGAAAGGTAAGGAGATGTTCTTCTCCCCAGGGATGGAGCCATGTGAGCGGGAATGGTGTGGGGAGTGGGATGGGGATGCAGTGGGGAAATCCTCTGTTGGGCCATGAAGGGAATGGGGAATGGGGAATGAGGATGAGAGCCACTGCCTGCACCTCCTAGGGAAGCTGTGGCATAGCCCTCCAATCACCCCAGCCTGGGACAGTCTGCTAGGGCTCTTGGTTCCAGAGTCTGCCCCWGTGATTCCATAATGGATTCCTGTGGATTCCATAATCGCTGCTGGTGCTTCCCAAAGCGCTGGCTGTGGGGGTCAGCACGGCTGTCACTTCCTCCAGACTGCGAGCAGGAACCAGCACTGCTGCTGTTGGCTCTGGGGTGACCTGCCCAGCGCCTCTTGTGCATCTCCACCCATTGCCATTTGTCCCTCCTCATCCTCCCTCCCTGCCAAGGCCAGCAGGGATGTTCCTGCTCCCCCAGGACATGGCTGGACATGGTGTCAGAGGGGACAAGGGGGATGTGCAGGGTAGTGGAAAGGGGGATACACCGAACATCTGGGAACAGCCAGGGTCACACTTTTCAGGAATATGTCCCTGCACCTTTCCCAGGGYKCTGGAGCTCCCCACATGCCATTTGYCCTGGKTCCCTGGGTTTAGTGGGATCAGAGGGGATGGGAAGTGCCTGCTRTGCTCTCCCTGGGGCAGGCAGCAGGCAGGGAGGGCAGGGTGTCTCTTTGTGCCCGAATGGCTGCCGAGTGTGGGAGTGAGGCCGAAGTCCACGCGYTCCTCCCGGCCCAGCTGCCTGCAGCAGGGAGGGGACGCCCACACCGATGTCCCCAGAGTTTGGGGACAGCTTTTCCCCAGGGTCTGTGTCTGAGCATCCAGGGATGTCCGTGCCTCGCTCCACATCCCTGGGGGAGGATGGGAAGGTGAAGGGGGCTGGAAGGATTCAATCCTGCCTTTCCTCCAGTGTTGTTTACCCATGGAGAGGGGCWGGATCCCGTCCGGAAGCGAGGCCGCGTGGGCAGAGCGGAAGGCAGGATTTGGCCTCCAACCTCTGCTCCTTCCTCCTCCTCCTCCTCCTCCCCTCTGGGAGCAGAGCTGGCGCAGTGGAAGCGCTGTAACCCCGGGTCTGGTGCTGCCGGCAAGGGGCAGGGAGAAGGGAAAAAAGCCCAGTGTGGGCCAGATCCTGTTTTTAGTTTTTTAGCCTCTGCGCTAATGAGGGGGAGGAATGCAGGGCTGGAGCCAGGCAGGATTCTTTCGAAACCAAGCTGTAAAAAAAGCATGGAAGGAGAGGGAAAAACTGCTGTCAGAGCATCAGCTGCCTCTGGGAGTGGGAGATGCTTTCCTGGCYGAGCTCCAGACAGCACCACATGCCCTTCCCACATCCTGGGTCACTGCTTCRTGGGCTGGGGTCTCCCAGGGCTGCTCCTGACCTCCCTTCATGGAATGGYATGGAACATTTGGGGCACAGGCTTGGCTGGGATGCTTGACTGTGCTAACACTGCCCCGTGTCAGTTTTGCACCGCAAACTTTGAGTCACAGCGCTCCAGACCCCAAAACCAGCTAAACACAGGGATGGGATAGAAAAGCCRCTGGGGACACCAGAGTTCAGGTGGAAGAGGCTCCTCCTGGTCTTTGCCTGCCTGGAGGAGAGGGGTGGGTTTGATGGGCAGGGGGAGATGCGGGCAGGGGTGGGTCTTTCATGGTCCCTTACACGGGGCAGGTCTGCGCCTCTGCTTTGGAGCACGATGGCACCGAGCAGGGAGGTTGGGAAAAAGGARCCGGGGATCCTCTGACCCTGCTCGCTGCCTCTCCAGGCGCCTTCGCCAAGGTGAAGGAGAGCCAGCGGATGAGCGACGAGGGCAGGATGGACCAGGAGGAGGCGGACGGGATCCGCAAGCGCTGCCGCGTGGTGGGCTTCGCCCTGCAGGCCGAGATGAACCACTTCCACGAGCGGCGCGTGGCCGACTTCAAGAGGATGATGCAGTCCTACCTGAGGCAGCAGATCGTCTTCTACCAGCGCGTCAGCCAGCAGCTGGAGAAGACGCTGCGCATGTACGACAACCTCTAACGCCTCCTGTGCCCGCTGCCCCCCGGCCTGCCCTGTCTGGGTGGGCTGGGAGCGGATGGGAACTCACCACGCTAGTGACCAAATGACTTTGGGCTTCCTTCCCCCTTCCCAGGCCGGCAGGGAAGGGCTCGCCCGCGGGCTGGCTGTGCCACCTCGTCCTCTCCCCGGGGACCTCCTGCCCTGCCACGGGTCTGGCGGGAGCATGGGGGTCACGAGAGGGACAGACATGGAGGTGGCGGTGCTGGGGTCTCTGCCCAGTGATTTTTAGCTTTCTGAAAACCCGCTCTCCTGGAGCAGAGGCGGGTGCATCCCAGCCCGCTGGGAGAAGAAATCCAAGCGGTCGACATTTTGCACACTAAAAGCTTTTCTGATGGGGAAGAAAAAAGAAGAGATCTTTATTTGGAAGAGAWTTTTTTTGTTTGTTTGTCACAAGATATTTTCAATATTTTCCATTTTTCTGCAGCATTTTTACCGATCAGTTTTTAACTAGATGCACAGAGGCAAAGAGAAATCTCTTTCTCAAGCATGGCTGCTGACTGGGAAAAGGGAGAAAAAAGGAAAAAAAGGGAAAAAAAACAACCCCACAGCCTTTTCAATAAAATCGTTGGTAGAAAAAACACCCTCCTCCTTCCCAGAGATGTCTGTGGAAAACTGAGCTGCTCCGGGATCCCAGGGAAGGCTCTGAGCATCCCCTGGCTTCCAGCCAGCTTTGAACATCCCCGTGCTGTGGGGGGAATGACCCCGGGAGGGGTTCCCACAGCAGCCACCCTCCTGCTCTCCAAACAACGCACCCGGGGCAGATCCTGCCCGGGACAGCGTGCGCTGCCTGGGAGCCAGCAGGGCTGGCACAGGGGCCTTGTTTTTGAAGGGAAATGGCTGGGATAAATCACAGCGAGGAAAGTTAGGGCCGCCTTGGCCWGGCTCCAGGGATAAAATTAGCCCCGGCATGCAGGCCAGCGGGGTATTGTTAAACTAACAGCGACGCTGGGAATGCTGCGGGCTGCGCTCCATCCTCGCYGAGCCCGGCCCCGGCCTGCAGGGACGAGCGCTCTGAGGTCCAGTGTGGCACGCAGCCTCCATCACGGCAGGACGTGCTTCCTCCTGCATCCCACAGCCAGGCCAGGCCCCTTTGCCATGGCCCCATCCCGCACCAGTGCCATCCTACCCCGGCCTCATCCCACCCTGGCTGCATCCTGCCTTGGCTCCATCCTACCCCATTCCAATCACACCCTGGTGCTGACCCATCCCATGGATCCCATCCCATCCTATCCCATCCCATCCCATCCCATCCCCATCCCCATCCCCCACCCCATCCCATCCCATCCCATCCCATCCCATCCCATCCCATCCCATCCCATCCCATCCCATCCCATCCCATCCCATCCCATGGATACCAGCCCAGCCCCATCCCAACCCCATTCTAGCCTGGCCACATCCTTCCCTGGCACTGTCTCACCCCATTCCCTCCCCATCCCACCCTGGCTCCAATCCCAGCTCAGCAGCCGTGGGAATGGTGTCTAATCCCGCAGCAGTGACAGGTCTCTGGCCGAGCTGGCCGTGCTCTGGGTGACCAGGGTGGCCTTGGCCCCGCACTGAGGGCAGAACGTGTCCCTTCCCCCAGCCCYGCTCCCTCAGGAGCACAAAGGGCCCTGGGCTGAGCCTGCCACCGCTGTCCCCGGGCAGACAGCCAGCCTGTGGCACTGTGAGCGCTGTGGGGCCGAGCCAACATCGCAGCTCCCCTGGACCTGGCTGGGCGAGGGGATCCCCTGCCTGGGTGCCCTGTGGCTGCTCGGTCCCTGGCAGCTCCTCCTGGAGCAGGGGGATGTCCCAGCACCCCGGGAATCCTGGGGTCCTGGCATGGGGACTGGGATGGGAAAGAGACCCTGTGGGCTGCACGCACCCTCTCAGAAAGCTGTGCCTCAGTTTCCCTGGGTCCTTGGGCACCCACAGCGGTCTCCCTGCTCCACCATCCATCTGCTCTGTATTCTCATGTCGGACCACGCTCCCAGGGCACTGCAAATCCATTGGCTGGGAGAATCTGTATCCCATTAACATCCCTGGCAGCTGGGCCCTCCCTGCCCACAGCTGGGCATTCCAGGATCTGCCTTRGCCAGTAGGAGGGCTTGAGCATCCTGCTGCTGCCCCCACACCCCCGACAGCATCCTGCAAACGTGCCAAGACTTGGAGGATGGAGCCTGATGGCTGCCCCAGGGTGCAGGATGATGGTGGAGAGGGCTCCACGTGCCCCAACAGTGTCTGTCAGTGCCTTCATTATCTGTGACACAGGCTGTTCCCTGCTCTCACCAGGGGAAAAAAAAAATCAGAGCACAGAGGGCTGAGAGGAAACACTGGGTTTTCAGATCCGTTTCCTCCTCCCACTTCCCAAGGCTGCTCCTGCGTGAGAAAGCCAAGGCACTGCTCGGGTCCCGGCAGCGGTGACAGCAGGGTTGGGAGGTGGCAGCAGCGGTGGTGGCTGGAGCATCCTCCCTGGAGAGCTCTGGGAGCCAGGCTGTGGCTGCCTCCGTTCCTGCTGGTGGCTTCCCGGAGCTCTTGTCGTGCTCCTTCTCYTTGGGCCTCTCTCCACCATGGGAACAAAACCTGGCACCCGTGTTCTGAGCTCTGGGAGAGCAGGGTTTGCGTGTGGGCTGGAGGGACAAACTGCACCCACCCCCTGCGCACGGTCCCGAGAGCAGCGGGATGCTCCAGGGTGGGCAGAACCAGCCGGAGCTCAGAGGGTGAAGGGTGGCAGGGCTGGGACAAGCAGAACCGCACGGATACACCCAGCGGGGCTCAGCCATCTGCTATCAGCCACCAGGGACCCAGCCCAGCTCCTCCCGAGCGAGCGGGAGCGCAGGGTGCAGCTGCAGGCGGGCAGGACGGGGCTTGCMGGGCACGCCACGCTGCCGGCACACGCTGGCCAGGGCGGTGCAGAGCGGGCAGAGCTCCTGGGGGAGCGGGGACAAGCCCTGCCTGTCCTCTGGGGTCAGCGGCCCAGGGGATTTCAGTGCCACCCCCATGGCGTCACTGTGTGCCCGCACGGAGCAGCGATTCCGGGCGGATGCGGGTGGGAGGATACAGGCGTGGATCAGGGCAGAGGGAGACAGCTCAGCCTGCCAGCTCCAATCTTTTAATTGCCGTGCTTCTCAAATATTTCCGAAACATGACCCTGAGTCGGCTCCTCCAGGCAAGGATACGAGCACCAGCTGGTTCCCTCGGCTGTAAACGCTCCCTCCTGCTCCCAGCCCAGGGCAATTATGGGGAATCAGTCGTGTCTGTTTTAGGGAAAAAGCTGGGAAACGGCTTTAATGGCAGTGTGTCAGCCTTCCATACTGCCCCTGCTAGCCATAACCAGTGTGATGCTCAGGACAGACCCTGTCTCAGCTCTCCACGTCAGCCCGGATTCCCTGTCGATCCCTGGGAAGGTGCTGAGCACGGAGGGGCAGGTCCTGCAGTGCCCGAGTGCCGTGTTTTGGGTGTGTTGTTTGTGCAGGAGGGGTGGAGAGCCCAGGCTCTGGGATGTGGTTATCCCTCCGTCATTGTCTGTCTGCCTCGCAGTTGCTGGGTGTGGAAACAGAGGTCAGCCTCAATTTGTCTGAAATTTGAATCGCAGCTGGGCTGGGGAGCCATGGCAGGCACGGGGGATGCTCTCTGGTGCCCCACTCCGTATTTCCAGACCTGGGAAGCTCCTCTGGCCCTGCAGGGTAGATCCGTGTTCTTTATCTCACGTGGGCAGGGCGGTGGGAGCGCTGCCAGGTTGCCGAGGTCCCTCTGTGGGTTTGTTTGAGGTGCTCCCAGGGTGACGTGCCGGCTCTTCCCCCAGGCTCCATCCCGTCCTGCCGGGCTTGCTGCCAGCTGAGCCTGTTCTGCAGGCTGCGGGCATGACTGGCCCGAATCAGGCAGGCACGTAGCAGGGARGGAGGGCTCCATCCCGGGCCACTGGGCTTGGCTTGGAGCCGAGCGGAGGTGCTGAGCCTCCTCGTCACACTCTGCGGCTGTCAGCCTCGGCTCTGGCTCTGAGTGTCCCACATGGGACAGTTCCTGGGAGGAGCTGACCCCTGCTTCACTCGCCTCGGTGTCCTGCTGCCCTCCCAGGACACTGGTCCTCATCACCTACCAGCAGGCAGCGTGACCTGTGCCCCCTGAGGGGACCCTGGGATGCTGCTCCTGAGCATCTCCTGGGGCTGGGGAGAGCTGCCAGGGAGGTTTTGGGATTGGGACAGAGAGGCAGGAGCCCTGGGACCATGCCTCCCCAAAACAGAGTGGGGCTGGCTGGCTGAGCTCAGGGGGTTCCTGTGCTCGCTGCCCCAAGTGTGGACAGTGCTTCCCGAGGTCCTGCAGCTGTTGTGGCCCAGAGCAGGGGGAATCTGGGAGGAATGTGATGATTGTGTGKGTCCCTGAATGAAGTCCCTCATTTGTTGAACCCCTGCATTTGCATGGCTAAAGCTTGCTGKGGGTGGGTTTCAAAGCCAAAGGATCCAACCTGCCCTGGCTGCATTCTTTGTTTGCATTTGAATCGCCTGGAAACTGGTCTGTGTCACCGAGCTGTGACAGCCTCCCCTCCTGCTCGCAGCCCTACCTGGGAGCCCCAGTGCTTCCCCTCCTGTTGAAACCTGAGCTGAGACTGCGGTGCTGGTGTTACTAACCCAGGAGAGGTGTGGGATCCAGCCTGTCGCAGGTGTGGTGGCTGTGGGCTCATGGTCCCTGTCCCTCCTCCCTCGAGATGCTCTCCAAGGACTCTGGGGACAGGCTGGGAGAGCTGGGGGTGTTCACCTGGACAGGAGAAAGCTTCAGGGAGWTCTTAGAGCCCTTTCCAATGYCAAAAGGGRCTCCAAGAGAGCTGGAGAGAGACTTGGCACAARGGTCTGGAGTGATAGGACAAAGGGAAYGGCTTCCCACAGCCAGAGGGCAGGGTTAGATGGGATCTTGGGAAGAAATTCYTCCCTGTGAGGGTGGRGAGGCCCTGGCACAGGSTGCCCAGAGAAGCTGTGGCTGCCCMRTCCCTRGAAKGGTCCAARGCSAGGCAGGACCGAGCYTGGAGCACCCTGGGATAGTGAMAGGTTGGTGGAACAAAATGACCTTTAAGGTCCCTTCCAACCCGAACCATTCCATGATCTTCCCTGAACCTCTGCAAATTTTGCAGCCGGCTTGGCAGGGAAAGGTGCCAGGGAAGCCAAAGGGCATGGCCAGAACACTTTTGAGCTTGTTTGGGCTGTGGTTTGTGTTTCACATCCAAGCAGGAGCCCACCTGGACCCTCAGCCCTCCCTCAGGTAGCGGGGGCAGCGCTGAAGCCGCGTCTGATGCTGCAAACCCCRAACAACCCAATCCTCTGGTTTGAGGATTTAAACCCTGCCGGCAGAGCTCGGCCYCAAAGAGCAGCCGTTTTCCAGGTTACTGCCTGTCCTCCCCTGACCTCAGGAAGTGGATGTTTCCCAGCAGCGGGAATACAACCACAAGCCTTAAAATAACCTGGGTTCGCTTTCAGCGCTCCTTACAAAATAGGCCACGTTCCTTCTGTTTAGTCCCCGGGCACAAGGAGAGAATCGCTGGGCAGGAAAATGTGATGCTTTGAGGCAGAATGGAAGTGGATGCAGCCCCCATCCCTYGCTGGGGGTGTGTAATTAGTGAAGATAACGAACGTGTGTGTTTGAGTGAGATGGGGGAGGTGCAGAGCCGTGATCTGGACTGGCAGTCAATGGCAGAAGTTGTCCCAGCCTTTTGGGAGCAGCACGGCCCTGGCAATCTCCCAGCCCTGGCGTGGGCAGCACGGTCACCCTGACCCCATTTCACAGAGTGGAGAGGGTGTGATTTGCCTCTGAGCCAAAGGAAACCTCATTTTTCCCTCTGGATGGGGCAGGAGGAGTGTTTTGGAGGTGGGGGGCAGACATTCACCAGCCACCCCTTTGGGCCAAGCAGGCTGGGAGCTGCTGGGGCTCCTTCCACTGTGCCCTGTCCTGTGGAGCTGGGGGACACGGGGTGACGATGGCTCTGGGTGCCCATGACACGTGCCAGCACCAGCTGAAGCAGGGCAGGTGTGATTTGCTGCTCAGCAAAGGTTTGCCACCCTAAACCCAGCCAGGAAAAACTGCTGGYGTGGTCCAGGCAAACATCCCTTGAAGCAGGACCACACAGGCTGCTTATTTGGGAAGGGGCTGTGTGGAGGATTTTATCTCGGGGGAGAGGGGTGCAAGTGGTCCCCCGTGGTCCCTGGGGGCTCATGTCAGCTTCCCATCAGAGGTGCACGAGCAGGACGTGCCCTGTGATGAGATTCCCAGCTGGAGCAGTGCAGGGTATTATTGTTGGGCCCCATCCTGAGCTCAGCGCTCAGTTTTTCCTCTGCCCTCCCTCAGACAGTTTCTATTTAAGTTTTTAAGACTCCAGGCTGGGGAAAATTTGAGCAAGAGCCCAGAATACGGTCCATTACCTCCAAATGTCGCTCGGCAGTTTAAAACAGGCCTGGCAAAGGAGACGRCTTAAGAAAAGAGCGATGCACCTCGGAAAAGGCACTTTATTCTGTTTGCTTCTGCCATTCTGGAGGCTACACTGGAAAACCACGCTGGCTCCRCTTCTCCGCTCTCCTCTCCGGTTTCACACTGGTGAAAGCTCCAGCAATCCCTCCCTCCCTGCCAAGGGCATCCTACCTGTCGTGCAACCCCCCAGGGCTTGGTGTAATCAACTCGATGCAGCGCACACACTGCAAGTAGAGAAAGAGCGGGGTGGATATTTTTCCAAGTGGGTGGGGACTACTAAATTCCCCTGGCATTGGCCACAGAGTTTTTTCCGAGCCTCTGCTCCAGTGTCTCAGCCCGCCTAGCCCTGGGGGATTTGGGCAGCTTCATCCCCAGCCTGACTCAGCGCAAGCCGCTCCTCATCCTCCCTCTCGCCAAGAGCTGTGAAAAGCACCCCTGTGGTGACAGTGCTACCCTCCGAGGAGCCACCACCGGACCAGCCCGGGTGCCTCTGTGGTGACCAGCGTCATCAGGTCCCCCCCAGCACTGTGGCCACCATCAGGTGGCCCAAATGAGCACCCAAAGTCAGCGTTTCCCAGCAATGCTCAGGAATTTTGCCTGTCCCCAATTGCTTATGCAGCGCTCCGTCCCTTGCCCAAGGGAGACGTGGGGCTGCCAGGTGGGCTGGAGCAGCAGCCCCCAGGGCCCTCCTGCATCTGCGGGATGCCAGCTCCCGGGGAGGAGGAGGAGAGCCGCGAGGAGGTGGCCGGTAGCGCTGCAGGAGGGGCCGGACCCCCAGGTGGCCTCGAGCCACCGCTCCTGAGCCCTTCACACCCAGTACTGGTTGTTTTTCAGCGGGGGGTTGGAAGTCCGGCAGTACTGGAGGAGCTCGGGGTCTGGCGGTGCCGCAGTGCCTGCGGGCGGGGGACCCGTGCCCTTGCCCTCGGCTGTGGTGACAGTCGTTAGGGGGATGCCTTGGCTGGGGTCTGTCCTGCGGAAGGTCTCGTGGTCTGGCACGGCCCCGTTCTTGGCCTTGGAGGCGGGAGTGCCCTGCACGTGGTGCTTGCCCGTCTTGTTGCGCTTGTGCAGGTAGAAGAGCAGGGGCAGGATGAGCGCCAGCAGGAGCAAGATGAGGCAGATGGGGATGATGATGCTGAACATGTTG
Source organism: Malurus melanocephalus (assembly GCF_030028575.1). Classification (NCBI taxonomy): domain Eukaryota; kingdom Metazoa; phylum Chordata; class Aves; order Passeriformes; family Maluridae; genus Malurus; species Malurus melanocephalus. Next base: position 1,981,185 of record NW_026623328.1, on the reverse strand, counting down.
GCCTCGATGAAGCTGAGGAAGGTGCCCCCCGCCCCAGGGCTGGGGCTGGCGGTGGCGCTGGGGGCCACACTCAACTCAGTGCCGCGGGGCACCGGGGGCGAAGGGGCCAGTGGGGCCGTGAGCAGGGTGACACCGTAGGATTTTGAGGCGTTGTAGGGCTCGATGCTGTACTCCAGGGACGCCAGTGCCGGTGGCACACCGGCAGCCACCAGCTCGAAGAGGAAGCCGTCGCTCTGCAGGGGTTGTTGGGTGCCCCCTGCGTCCTCCAGCACCTCCAGCCCCACCAGCCCTTGCTCCAGCTCGCTCTGGCTGAAGGTTTCGATSGGGGAGCTGGCTTGTCCTGGGTCCCTGGATACCCTCACGAGACGGCTGGCACGGGGTGCCCTGCGCACCTTGAACACCGGGACGCTCTTGGTGCGGTTGGCCAGCTCGCTGGCATCCAGGACGCTGGTGTCCAGCAGGGCTGTAGTGCCCTGGGGCCACAGGCTGCCCGCTCGGGTCTTGACTGTGGCGCGGACGGTCACGTTCACCACCCCGCTCCTGTTTCCTGCCCGCGACATGGCCACGAACTGGAAGTCATCCTTGGGCGACGTCAGGTCACTGAAGGTGAATGTCACCTCCCTGCGCTCCAGCTGCTTCTGCGAGAAGSCCCGTGATGGCTTTTGGTTGACCTGCACCTGGCCAAACCTGGGCTCCCTGGTGATCCTGTAGAGGACATTGCCGGCCCCTCGTGGGACAGCACCCAGCAGGTGACGCTGGGACACCGGGGCCCTGTTCAGGTCCTGGGGCACCTCCAGCGGTGCTGGGCTGGCAGCGGTGCTCACAGCAGGCAGCACCTCRATCTCCAGTGAGGTCTGCGTGGGGGGGTGCTGGCCACTGGAGAGGCTCAGGGCTAAGGAGCCCGAGGCAYGGCTCCCAGTGGCCACGAACACCACGTGGCCAGCGTTAACATCCGCTTGGGTGAAGCGGCCGATGGGCTCGCGCGGGTTGCGTGCACTGGCCAGGTGGCCAGCCAGGGCTCTCTGGAGGACGCTGTACACCATCTCCTCCGGGGGCATGGCTGGGTCTGCCACGTCCAGGTACTCCCGTGACAAGGTGACCACAGAGCCCGGTGGCACCTGCAGCACTTCCTGCCGCTTCACCACCCSCAGTGACTCGGTGCCGCCGGTCACCGTTACGTTGAACGCTTCAGAGATGACCACCCCGTCCTGTGGAGGACGCACGGAGCGCTGTTCCTGGGGCTGCAGCCAAGCCTTAAAACTGAAATGGTCTCTGGAGGTGCCATCCCCACCGTGGGCGTACACCAAACGCCTTGCTGCCAGGTCTGACTGCAGGAAGAACGGCCGTGACCCATCCACAGGCGTGCCGGCCACCAAGAGCCGTCCGTGAGCCGGGGGCTCTGTCACCAGGAATACAACGTCATATCCAGCCCTCTCAGGGACYAGGATTTGGCTCAGGAGGTTGGAGGCATCCAACACCGAGGTGTCAATCTCAGCCTGCTGAGCCCTTGCAAGCTGGAGACCTGGGGAGAAAAGGGATGAGAATCAGCTTGGGGAGGTTGGTGAGAGTTTGATGCGATGATGGAAAAAGGAATTGGATGCCGTTTTAGATGACTGATGTAATGCATCGACCATGGAGAACAACACAATGGTGTCTTCTGACAAACAAGCCCTCCTGAAGAGCTGTTTGGTACCATGTTTYTCCACCCCACCCTTACCTTCATTTTTCCACAGCTGAGTCGAGCGCTGGGGACACTTTTCCTCGAATGAGATCAGGACAAGGAGGATGAAGGAATCGGAGATGGTSGTGGGAGTGACCACACGGAAGCGGATGGCATCTTGGGCCAGCCAGAAGGGCTTGTCCGGCATCTCGTGCTGGTAGAAAATCAGCATGGTGTCCACCTAAAAATTAAAAAAAAAAATCCTTGATGAGCTCCTATCCTGACTCTAAGATGGAGTAACCAATCTCTAATTARGTAAGAAACGGGGATTATCACAAGCCATGGCACAGCAGCCCCATAAAGAGCTCACGGTGTCTCTCTGCCAGGATGTGAAGTTGTGGCTGCCCCATTCCTGAAGTGCCCAAGGCCAGGTTGGATGAGTTTGGAGCAATCTGGTCTAGGGGAAGTGTGCCTGTCAATRGCAGGGAGTTGGAACTAGATTACCTTTAATGTCCCTTCCAACCCAAACGATTCTGTGACTCTGTGATGTTTCTCCCAGCAGTTGGGGAACTGAGGCTCAGAGGAAGGGTTGAGCTTGCTCAGCATCCTTCAAGGGTGAGCACAGCACAGAGGAGCTTCCAGGGAGGATGAAGGTATGTGTTTCTAAGCYTTGGAATAAAATAAGCCCCTTGCTGTGCCCTGCAAAATTTGGCCYCACAGGAAAAGGGTTTTCTTAGAGCAGGGGTGAAAACAACACGCTTGGCTCTTCCCTTCAGCAGCARYAGCAGCCAGGCTGGCTGGCTCTGCAGCAGGGAGGTGGCCCAGGAAAAGGGATTAGAGCTCCCTCAGCCTCCCCCAGTGCTAAATCCAAGGCTGGGGCAGCAGCACTTAATCCCTCTTAGCAGCTGCTGGCAGAGCTGGGAAAGTCACGGCGCGGCTGGAGCCTGGTGCTGCCTCCTGCCCGGGATCGGTGGCAGTGGGGTCACACTGGGACCCCCATGCTGTGGTGGGGGCTGGCAAAGGGCTGTGCTTGGGGTTCTCAGGGGCTGGAGGAGGTGAAATCTCGCCTGGGCTTGGGTGAAGTTCCTGATTTCCTCTCCCTGCGAGGTGGTCAGCCTGCCCAGGCGCGGGGCTTGCTCGATGCTGTAGTACAGAGTGCTGGAGCTGGCGGGGCTGTTGCTCACTGCCTGCAGGTTCTGGCTGGTGATGGGCTGCAGGGCACCTGGAAAACACACCCAGCATGGATTTCAACCATGCCCCGCACCCGCAGCCTCTGCTGTGGGCATCTCAGCAGTGCTTGGGCAAGGGCAGGCGGTCCCAGGGGGCCCCATTTGAACCGGGACAATGGGGAACTGGTACCCACCGGGGCAGATGGTGAGGCTCTGCTTCCTGGCCAGGCTGACRACGGGCTCTCTCTGGGCCCTGACGAGGAAGAAGTGCCCAGGAGAGAGGTTCTCACCATCCCACAGATCAAAGGCGAAGCCACCGTCCAGGGGTCCTGCGGAAAGCACAGAGCTTGGCATCCTTGGGGGGCAGAGGAGACGCAGCTCCTCATCCACCCCGGCAGGTTTGGCCCGGGGTGCTGTGCCATGGGGTCAGCGCCCGCCTCGGTGGCACAATGTCCCCGTCACCCTGGGGTGGCGCAGGGGGCCTGGAGCGCCTCGGTCCCACCCTACCTTGGTGAACGAAGAGGACGAGGCCGTTGTCRATCTGGGCCTGGGTGAACCTCTGCACCTCGGCACCGGGCGCTGACCTCAGCACCACCTTGCCGTTGGCCGGGGGCTGGATGGAATAGGTCACCTCTTCGGCCGGGGAGTCCTCGTCCTCGGCGCTCAGGATGTGGGGGCTGAGCACAGCCGTGGCACCTTCCCGCAGCTGGGGGAGAGCGAGAGAGGCTGTAATCCCCGGGATAGCCCTGGCTCCTCTCCCCTTTCCYCGGCTCAGCCCGCTCTGCTGGGCGCCAGAGCGCATCCCAGCCCAACAAGGGCRCCTTGTCTGCGCCTCCATCCTCTGGCCCCTTCCCAGCCCTGCATCACCGCTGCCGTGTTTGCCAGCACGTGCCACACAGCCGGGTCTGCGCCTCTGTGCGCCGGACGGCAASCGTGCCTCAGTTTCCCCKGYTCCTGGAAGTGTGAGAGGGCACGGTGCCCGGGGGCAGGGGGTGTGCCTTTGGGACCTTGCTTTGCAGGGSAGGGGGTTTCAGCCCTCCCAGACAYSATGACCCYGTGCAGCCTCRTCTCTCCCTGRYTGGGTGTTTCCCCTCGCTCCTGCTTCCGTCCCACTTGCCGCTGTCCCAGCAAACCCTTCAGGAATGACAAATATGTGGCTGAGTTCAGAGCCACTTCCCAGGACCWCTTCCTGTCATCCAGCGGTGCCTTCCCTCCCCTGGGAACGCTGCTACCCCAAAGCCCCGGCATCTCCCATCTCCAGCTGGAGGCAACAGTTTTCCCCGCTCGTAACCCTGTGCCACATCTCGACTTTGTCAGACCACAGGGATGAATCTCGTGCTGCCAAACAGGTCCTGCCCACACAGCCCAGAGCTGCCCTTTGCCCTCAGGATGCCCTGGAATCACGGGGTGYGTGGATGGAGCCGTGCCACGGCTCGCGTGGGGCGGAGGGGTGGGATGTGCCGCATCCCACAGCATCGTGAGGCTGGGATTTGGGAAATCTGCATCTTGGGAATCTGCAAGGCAACACCCAGGCAGGCGCCGGAGGAGGTGCTCCGCTGGATGAGCTCTTTGCTGTTTTCAGCTGGCCTAACCCAAAACATTGCTTGAGTGGGTGTGGGTGCCGACAGAGAAATAAAATCCCTCAGCAGTCCCCACGGGATGGTGGAGGCAGGCTGGAAAACACAGCTTCGGAGAGACAGGGTGGGGGAAGTGCTGCTGGACACACAGCCGGGGCAGGAGCTTCACCGAGCTTTTTGGGCTGCTTGCTYTCCCCAGCACCCACAGCGGTCGGAGCTGCAATCACTCAGAGGGCTTGGAGCCAAGGAAAACTCCCTGTGGGCAAAGCAGGGGGCACTGGCAGCCCCAGGGCATCGCTGTCCGCTGGGAAGGGACTGTCAGAGCGGCTGGAGCAGCTTCCCTCCCCGCCCCGAGCCCGCGCCGCGGGAGCTGACCCACTTCTTCACGCTGCTCGTCCTCCCTGAATTATTAAAGCCTTCCGCCCGGCTCCTGCGCTCGCTCGCTCGGCTCATTGTGTTTGCTCAGCCTCCGTGTCGCCTCTGCTCTCGGGGAGAGATCGCAGGGAGGCGGCCAACAGCGCCGGGAGCGTGGCCGTGCGCTCTGGGGTGGCAGCGCAAGCCTCTCTCTTGATGGCATCCAGCCATCCTTCCTTCCTTCAGATCCACCCCAAAACCTGCTGCTTCTCCYCGAGGGGCTCCTGTTTGGGGTCCAGACCCATCCCGCTGCCTCCCAGCCCTGCGAGGACTCGGCATCCCCGGAARCCTTTGTGCAATGGCTCTCCCGGGCCCGGGCTGACCTTTAAACGCTGAAGTCATCCCTCAGCAGAGCACAAACACGGCAGGGCCGGGCCTCTCGCATCGTTCCCGTTGGGGGAAGGAAGCTTTTCCCAGCCCCAGAGCTCCTCTGGGCAGCCGGGGTTACTCTTCCCAGSGTGCAAAGGGATTCCCATGGAAAGCCTGACAAACTGCTGACAAACKGAGTTCATTTTTGGGAGCTTTTTCTGTTTTTTCACCCTTATTCTCAGCGTGATKGCTGGGAGGGAGGGAAGGCCATACTTCCACTGTGTCTGGAGTGGGGAAAGGGGACTGGCAGGGGACCAGCAGCTGAGGGGTTAACTTCTCCCTGAATTTTGGCCTTGGTGATGCAGATCTAGAAAAGGCATTTGCTGGGAAGCTTCCTGGSCTGGAGAGGGAAAACCTGGGGCAGGCACACAGCTGGGACAGGGGGTACCTCCCAAACTTTGTACACCCCCCAGAATGGCTGTCTGTGGGGCTGGGCACTGCAGCCCCTTCCCCAAGGGCATCTTCTCCAGAGCCCAGGCTCCCAGAACCCTTCCCAAAACACCTGTGTGATGATCCCTATGGAACAGGTTGCTTTCCTGCTGCCAGCCTGGGAAATCCTGGGATAAGTGAAAATAGATTGGGGGTGTGAGGTCGGGGGTGGGGGAACACACGCGATTGTGCTTGCATGTTTTCCAACAAATTCTTTGCCGGAATTTCGCATTAATGACCTCTAACGGGACAGGGTGGTGTTGGAAGCAGAAGGTGAGAGCTCAGCAGCAGGTGAGAGAAACCTCTTTGCTTCTCCCTAAGGAGAGGTGTGAAAGCTGCCCCGAGAATTGAGTAATTCCAGCCTGCACTGGTGAAAYGCGGGCAAGCTGCTGTCGGGAGCTGGCAGGGATTATCCCGGGAGCAGGGTTTTCGGGGGCGCTGCTGCCGCTGCCGCGCTGGCACCGCGGGCCGATGCTCCCATCTCGCGGCCGATCCCCGCATCGGCGGCGGGGCGGGACAGCGAGCCCTCCGCCTCCTGCACAGCCTCGCCCCGCCAGGAAAACCCTCCTCCTTTCCCCGTTCTGCCCTCTGGGCGGCAGCCCGGCTCCGCCGAGCTCCCCGGGTGAGTGCCCGGGAGCGCAGGAGGGTCCCCGCTGACCTGCAAGCCGGCGTTGACCTTCAGCCGCGGCCCCTTGCTGCTGCGGGGCAGGATGGTGACGAACAGCGTCCTGGGCTGGCTCTGTCGCGACACCTCGGAGGCGTTGGCCAGCACGGTGAAGCTGTCGGCGARGGATCGGGGACCGTCCTGCCTGTACTGGATCTGCTGGTTCTCCACCTGCGGGGCAAGGGCCCGGTGATCCTCCAGGGACGACAAAGCCCACCACCCCTCTGAGGAGGAGACCCTGCACCATCCTGGGAGGATGCTGGCGACCCACCGCTCGCTCGGGGGCAGCCCTGCAGGGTGGATCCATGAGACAGGAGTGGGATCTCTGCGGGAAGCAGACCCAGAGCCCAGCATGGGCTGCAGAGCAAACCCGCTGCCCCAAAAGCCTCCATCCCTTCTGATGGGGAGAACACCCCTGCAGCCCTTCCCAGCTTCCCGGTGTGAAAACCACCCCGAGCTCTCCCCAAACCCTTGGRAAAGCAGCCGTGGGTGCTGTACCTCGCTCCAGGTGAAGCTGCGCAGCCCGCCCTGCTCGGGCCGCTGGCTGCTCAGGAGGGTGCCGAAGCGGGGGGGCTCCAGCACCCTGAACTCCATGCCCAGGGCTGGGTAGTAGGTGTTGGGAATGCGGAGGATGGCCGAGGAGAGGGCGGCAGAGCCACCTGCCGGCACCGTGATGTTGTGGACATCCAAGGGGACGGCGATGGGCAGCACGACCAGGCTGACCACCACCCCCTCCAGAGGGTCCGCGCCGCGGGCTGTGATGTCCAGGACGAACCGGTCGCGCTCCTCGTTGGGCTTGGAGTGGAGGTAGAGGACTCTGCYGCTGCTGATGTCCTCCTGGGTGAAGGACTGGACGGGGTCCAGGCTGGGCTGCTCGTTGGCGTCCTGGCTGTGCTGAAGCATTGCCAGGAAGCCGGAGGCTGGGGGGCTGCTCAGCAGGTACACTATGTCTTGGGGAGGGATCTCTTCATGCGTCACCTATGAGGGTGGGGGAGATGGGGTGTGAGTGGGAGGGCTGGTGCCTTCCCCACAGCCCACCTGCTCTGCAGCCAGTCCCTCAAAGCTTTGCTGTGGGATGAACTGCAAGAATCACCTTACTGAAGCTGTGCCTGAATCCCTCTCTGCCCCTGGGCAAAGCCTGGCAAGAGCACAAGGCCTTGGCTCTGAGCAGGTGGGAGTAAAATGGGGTCCCACGGRTGCCTGTMCTGGTTTGGTGGCCAGGGAAGACAYGCAGGCGTGGGGAATGACTARAAAAGGGAAAACTCACCAGTAAATCCTCYTCCTCAATCCCGGCCGCTTCCCCCTGGAAAACATAGATCTCCTTGTGGTTGACTATGTTCAGGGGGCTGGGATGGGTATCCAAGAACACACTGATGGCCAGCGTGTCCTCCACTGCCACCTCGTTTGCTTCTACTGTGAACTGGAGCTCATCCCGGCTGTTCCTGCTCCCATTGTGGCGGTAGGAGATCTCTCCTGCCAGCAGATCCCTCTGGGAAAAGGCCATGACTGGCTGCTCCCCTCTCAGCACGGTGCCCCACCTCGGCGGGGTGGTTATCAGGAACCGTATCTCTTCGTCTGACCTGATGTCCATGTTGGTCTCCAGGCTGAGRACAGAGGAGTCAATGCTCCCTCGGGAGCCCTGGTGGATGACCAGACCAGTGTTGTTGACTATTTTGATGTAGGGCTCTGATGCCTGCACTTCCAGGAGCGCYGTGGTTTGGTGGAGGCCATCTGAGACCTGGAGCTGGATCCAGCCCCGGTCAGCRCCAGAATGGACAAAGAGGATCTTCCTCTTCCTCAGGTCATCCTGTGTGAACCGATAGACCTGGTGGTTTCTGTCATCCACTGACACGATGCTGCCAAACAAGATGTCCTTCCTGGCCAGCACCAGCTGCGCGTCGGAGAAGCCAGAGTCCTTGTCGGTGAAGGCGATGTCGTCAGTGGTCAGCAGGTGCTGCCCRTTGCGCACCACGTTGAACACTCTGTTCACTGCCCGGACGGGGCTGTGGTCATTGACGGGTTGGATGGACACCCTGAAAACGCCTCTCACCTCCTCGGCCTCGGGCTCGCTGCTGCCCTCCCCCTGCCTGATGGCTACGAAGGGGATGTCGTCCTCCAGCGTCTCAGAGTCATCGTGCTGGTACAGCAGCCGGCGCTGGAGGATGTCGTCGTTGGTGAACTCCGTGATCTCCTCCCTGGAGGCCCAACCGTGCGACGCAGCCCAGGCCAGCCTCCCGTGTGCCGGCCCCTCAATCACCTCGTACACGTAGTCCATGCTGTTGACGCTCTGCACRAACAAATGATCCTTGGAGATGACGGCCTGCCCGCCTTCCTGCACGGTCAGGAGCACGTTGGTCAGGGTGGGTGCGTCAGGGTCCCCGCCGATGCTGATGGGGTAGGTGTAGACAGGTGAGTAGCGCTCGCCGGCGTGGACGCGGAACTGGAAGGAGTCCTCAGCTTGCTGCGAGTTCCTGATGGTCACGCCGTAGCTCAGGCGGTTTTCCTGCAGGTCGTCTTGGGTGAATCCAAAGCCTTCAGTCAGCCTGTGGCCGAGCARCTCCAGGTTTCCCTTCTTGGGAGCCTGGGTGATTATGTAGTGGAAGGGAACCGGGGTGGAGTTTGGATCTTCCAGCACTGCTTCCAGCTCCTTGCTGGTGATGTTTCTGTGCCGCTGATTCTTCATCTGGAGGGCAGCCATGGTCTTCATCTTGATGGTGGCTCTCTTAATTCTTACAAGGAAGGTGTTGTTTGGCAAGAGCTTCTGCCCCACCTGGACTTTGAATCTCACCTCCTCCACACTGTCTTCCAGCCGGTGCYCTGGGTCTGTGCTGAAATACTGGATGCGCCCTTGCTCCACGTCTTGCTGGTGGAAGGACTCCACTTTTTTCCACTCCCCTCCCATGCTCCCTTGCTTCTGGACTTCACCATACTTGAGGGGCTCCGTGAGGACGTAGAGGATGGAGACGCGTTGTTCCGCAGCGTTCGTCACCACGGACAGGTTGGCTGCGGTGATGCGCGCGGCCCCGCCTTGCGGGAGGGACAGGCCGGTGTTRTTGAGCAGGCGGATCTCGGGGTCGATGGCGAGGATCCTCAGCGTGGCAATGGGGCTGGGGACCGTGCCGTCGCTCACCTGCAAGGTGAGCTGTGGGTTTGTCCCGCCCTGGTGCACGTAGACCACGTTRCCGGCTTCCAGGTCCCGGCAGGAGAACTCTTCGACGGGCACTCCGGGGTGGAAGTCTAACTCCACGTAACCCTCCTCCATCTGCTGACYGTGCAGCTGGAATTCGAGGTCATCRCAGGACGAGTCGTCRTCCAGGACCTGCAGGATGTCGGTGGTCAGGTGTTTCCGTGTGTGCTTCAGGATCTCCATGTGGTTCCCWCGGGGAAAGATCACCTGCGGGGCGTCGTTGACGGGGCTGATCATGATGGGCAGCAGGTACACCTGGCCCTGCCGCAGGCACTCCGGGACCCCTTGCTGGGTGGTCACCGTCACCTCCAGCATCAGCTGGTCCATGGGCCCCTCGGAGCCATCGTGGATGTACCTGACTTTGCGGTTCACGATGTCCAGCAGGGTGAACTTCCTTCTGCTCCTGGAGCCCGGAATGTCCAGCTCCAGCTGGCCGTGCCTGGGGTCATTGGTGACGCTGAAGAGGATTTGGGACTGACGGATGTTGGCCAGGCTCAAGTCGACCGTTGGCTGGGCGTGTTTCCACTCCAGGTAGGCCATGCCCCCTTCGGAGACGATGAGGGGGCTGACGTGCAGCAGCCGGCTGATGTTGGCGAAGGCCGGGGGGAAGCTGCTGTCAGGCCGGCACGGTTCCGCCACCAGCCCCGGTGCTCCCGACCAGGTGTTGGGAGGCGGAGAGGTGGATGCCTCATCCTGCTCGTACACCTCCTCGTAGTCCCAGTAGTGGTCCTGCTTCCCGCAGCCTGCCGTGATGTCCTTCGTGATCACGGCGTCCTGCAGGCTCCTCCTCTGCAGGTTTATCCGCAGGTCCTCCAAGCAGCCCACGAAGGAGTGGTTGGTCATGGTCCACAAGGAGATGAAAGAAAGGTGATGCTCCCTCAGCCTCTGCAAAGCCTTCTCGTCCATCCCTCCGATGAAGAGGTTTCCCTGGAGGTCCAGGTAGTTGTTGATGCCCCGGTTGGACGTGGATGAAGCGTAGTAATCTATCAGTATCTCGAACTTGTGGACGCCYGTGTGGACTTTGACGTAGTGCTGCTGCTCGTCGCTGATGAAGACGTTGTTGTGCAGGACGATGACTCCGTTCCCCTTCTCCACAAACCCTCGCAGGCGCCCGTTGGAGATCTCCAGGTAGAAGAAGTCRTTCTCCAGCCCGGCGTGGTAGATGAGGGGTGCCTGGGTGATGCTCGTCGTTATCACAAACTCRATGGTCGCTTCCTGCCTCGCATCCCACGTGGGAAAAGCAATGTAGGAATGYGGCCCCGGGAATCCGAATGGCTCCTCGGGCTCTGCGGAGAACTGCGTGCTGCAGCCTTCCTGGACGCGGTGGAAGGTCTTGGGGCTGCCATCAGCAGACAGACGGGCCAGGACATCCAGGCCGTTGAATGTCACCRAGTGAAGACACCCCCTGAAGGGAGGGCTGGCCTCGCCAAGGTAYGGCAGGTCCAGGCTGCCTGTCCCGCCGGCGTAGAGGCCGTGCTGGATGTCCAGCTCCCTCGCCGGCCCCGCGATGTCTGCCGAGCTGTTGAAGCGGCCATCGATGGTCAGCGTCATCCTGCCATCTTCCACCAGCAGCTCCACGTCATGCACTGCCAGGTCGTTGAGCTGCAGCCCTGCTGGGGACTGCARGGTCACCTCCTCTGAGCCCAGCTGCAGCCTGGCCTGCAGGGAAACGCACAAAATCCTCCAGTGAGACCTCTCCACCTTCCAGAAATACCTGCTGAAGCTTGGTCCCATACCCAGGTGCTCACAAGGGCTTTGGTCCCTGGGTTCACTCCTCTTCCTTCATCCTCCCCACGGACCTGCCCTCTTCGTGCTGCTCCCTGAATTTCTCTCWTTTTTCATTCATTCTCAGCAAACCCCAGTCTCAGGGTTGGGACCCTCCATCTCCCAGTCCCACAACTGGACTTTTCCCTCACAAAGCAGTGCTGCCAGGCTCCTCCTTCCCTGCTCTATCTTGCCCACTGCCCTCCACCCCTGCAACCTGGGCTGCTTCCAGCCCTTTCCCTGGGAACTGGCAGGGGAAATAGCAGGCTTTGCTCCCCGTGGGCAGCAGCCTGGAGCCTGCCTAAGTAGAGGGTTAGCTGGTGGGACACRTGGTGTGCATTAGGGACACCTCTGGCCAGCAGCTCGCTTTGGTTTAAYGTGGGAACATCCTCGCAGGGGATGGAGCTGTGACACAGAGGCCTGGGAGGGGTTGGGGTGCCGGGGTGCTGACCTGCAGGGAGCCAGCTTGCAGCTGCAGCAGGAGGTGGTCGGGCTGGCCGGCAGCCAGGAAGAGCAGCCCGCTGCCCTGGCTGGTGAAGAGCTGCAGGTGGAGCCGCACCGTGCGCGAGGCGTCTGCCAGCGGCATCTCCACGAAGCTGTCCCCGAAGAAAGAGGCTGGGGAGGAAAGGGACAAAGTCAGGCAGGGAAGGACACTCCTGCAAGCCCTGTCTGGGTGGGTGCTGTCATTATGGAGCCTCTCAAGCCCTTCCCTYGTTTGCCCTCTGACAGGTTGCTGGGGCCCAGCAGCCTAAAAAGACCYTTGGGGGAGTCTCCTTGTCTGATTTACCTACAGGAATCCTAGAAGGGTTTGGATGAAAGGAACCTTAAAGCTCTGCTTTAGTCAGAGACATCTTTCTCTAAACCAAGTTGCTCCAAGCCTTGTCCAGCCTGGCCTCGGACAATTCCAGGGATCCAGGAGCAGCCACAGCTTCTCTGGGCACCCTGTGCCAGGGCCTCCCCACCGTCTGATTAAAGAAATTGCATTTCTCCTCAGTGCTGGAGGAATAAACGCCTGTGCTGGTGATCCATATGTGGATGTGCCAGCGTGTGGAAACCTCGGCTCACAGCGAGTGCCTGGAGATGCAGCTGGAACATGTTCAACACCCAGTATCCATCAGCCCTGGAGGACTCAGCACAATGGCATGTGGTCATGAAATGACAGACTGTGTCGCAGGGCAGAGGCAGGAGGGCAGGATTGAGAGTACAGGGAGCGGCAAGGCTTAATTTTAGAGCACTTATGGTTTTTTAGCTGACTCAATGCATGCGTGTGCATCTCACACATGTTAAACGTGTGTGGCTGTGGCGTGCAGCCACCCATCCCGCTTGGCTGCAGCTCAGCCCGTGGCAAAACTCTGTGCTTGAGCATAAACACTCCAGCCCTGTAAACTGGGAATGTTTGGGGAGGATATGTCAGGGAGCAGGGGGTTGGAARTGCACATTTTCAGCCCATATGTAGTCACAGGCTCTGCTGGGGTTTATACGTGTGAAGTTTTCCCATTATGCTTTTCTACAGCAGTTATCAGATCCACTCAGTTGTTGACCTACACTTGGGTTTGGGGCTCCAGATCTGTCTTGCTGAGTGCCATGGGCAAACAAAGATAGGAATTTGGCTTTTAGGGTCCCAGCCCTGATCTCTTTTGGGGGAGGCAGGGGTGGGTGTTGGATGCTGGGTGAAACCAATCTTCTGCACAGCGAGGTCTGGGTACAAACACCCACATCTGCTCTTACAGCTGCTTCCCTATTGCATTTTCCTCTTGCCCAGATTTCTTTGGGGATGACCAGGGTGGGAATGGGCAAAGCAGGCTTTGTTCACAGGGTGGTGCAGCAAGTGAAAACCCAACCCAGCAAGTGAAAACCCAACCCAGCAAGACTCAACCACAGTCACTGTGGCATTTGGAAGAAGACCATCCATAGGTGACAGCAAGGGTTGGCCTGGCAGGGACAGAGTTGGAGCACTCTGTTTTAGCTTTTCACATTTTCTTCAGAGCTGAGCCCTGCAGTGCCCTGCGTGGGGGATGCTCTTCCAAGCCCTTTGGGAATGGGGAGACCTCCTTGTCCAAGACACCACAAAAAATCATTTCCTGCCGCTGGCAACAGAAAAAAGTGCCTCAGTTTTCCCCTGMGGTCTGGGAGGATGACGTGGGTGTTGCAAGGACCATCACCCCACCCACTGTGGACAGGGAGGAAATGGCACCATGGAAATATCTGGCCTTTGCTGTAACACCGAGCCCTTTGCCCAGCCCAGGGCAAGGCTGTCAGGGTTCCTGCTCATTCCCTGGCCCTCRTGCCTGCTGCTGGCACRGGGCACTTTGGCTTCCTTGTCCTCYTCAGCCCAGSCAGTGAGTCAGAGGAGCTGTTCTTTGCAGGGCCCTGTCCTTCCCTGACCTGCTCCCTTGCCCAGTGGTGTGTGCTGGGGCGCTCAGCACCACCTCGTGCTGGGGTTTGGTGGGCAGCAGTGATGAGGCACAGTGGAAAAAGGGAGATTTCCTGTCCCTCCGTGCACAGCCACAGGCACACATGCATGCACGTGGTCCCCGGAGATGTCYGTGTACGTTCTGTGCTGGCTCCCGCCAAGGCTCCCTGTGCGTGCTCTGTGCTCCAGCTCCCACTGGGATTTTGCTGCATTTTAGTTTTGTGGCTTCCCCTAATTCAAAAAATGTGTTTTTCAGATGGGTATCGAGCGGCTGCTCTCACAGGGAGGGGAAGATCAGATGGGCTGGACCCACCAGTAACTGCCATGCCGTGTCAGTGTCTCGCCATGGGTGCTGGGGACGATGGTTTGGGGCTGCTCCAGCCAGACCAGCTTRTTTTCCAGTGTGCCAAGGGGCACCAGCTCCTGGAGCCAGCACATTTTGTCCTGCTTCTATTCTCCCAAAGCTGCCAGAAATGTTTTTCTTCTTCTCTCATAAAATGCTAATAATAAAAAGCTCCCGGAGGTGCGGATGCCCAGGGGAGTGGTGCTGTTTGTTGGGGAGGAGGGGGGACCCTTGCCCAGATCTGGGAGGTGCTGGGATTTTTCTCCAGCAGCAGAGCAATGTGAGTTACTGCTGTTTGTCTTCCCAAATTCCTGCTTTATTTCAGGGCCACTCTCCTCCTCCCTCGTCGGCCCAGTCAGGGTGTGAATGCCACTTGGCCTGTGCCATTTCACTTTCACAAGGGACCTGCAGCTTCTCACCTCTATCTCCCCTTTTCCTTGCCCTCCACTTTGGAGAAAACATGGATTTGGTTTTTTTTTTTTTTCAAATGCATTTTGCTCTGAAGGAGCCTCTATAGGACAGAATGCCCCATCCTGGTCCATCTCTTGGAGCAAGCAGGGACCTCCCAGCACCCATCCTCATCTGTGAGCAGGTTCAGGTGAGCATCCTGGGATCACCCCACGAGGATGAGTTCCCATGCCCCAAAAGCACCTATCCCGAGTGATCTAAGCATGCCGTGATCATGCTGCAGGGCTGCTGTGCCCCAAGCAGAGCCTCATCCCTGAATACAGATGCCCGAGGCAGCCCCTTCTCTCCTGTCATGAGGAACAGGTCCCCACGTCCCGACCGTGGGTTGGAGTGGATGCCCCAGATGTCCCGCTCACCCCGGATAAAAACAATTGACATTCCCATCTTGCTGCGTCCCACAGGAAATCACYGTCCCTGCCTTGCCAAGCCGATTGAAAGGCGTTGACGAGGCGAGCGGAGCCTCCGTCACAGTTTCCGAGCAGCCAGCCAGCAGCCAGCAGATTATAGCCTGCAGTGTCACTCGCGTTTGGGGCTTTTTTCTCTTGGAGGAAAACAAGGAGATGAGCCAAAAGCTCTAAGGAAGGGTCTGGGAGCGAGGCCCCGGGTGTGCTGGGCTGCTCCTGGGGCAGCGAACAAGCGAGGGCTCTGTGCGATCCAGCCCTGCCCCGGCAGCCGCCCCAGCCGCCGGCCACGCGCCGGCTCCGGGATGCCTTGGCCCTCTTCCCCTGCTCCTCCAGCTGAGAACACGGCCCGTTTGGCCTCTCCAGCTGCTGGTTTTTTGGTGTGCAGGGAATTTTCTGGCTGGGGCAGCAGAGCCTGGGGGGATCCCCATCCGCTCGGGGGACTCTGGGCTGGGGGCTCTCGGAGTGCTTGGGGCTCAGCAGGGCCGCTTTGGGCTTTCCTCCGTGTTTTAACATCTCAGCACAAAAGCTTCTCCCACCTCCTTCCCAGCACGTAGGAGGATGAAGGAGCCAAGTCTAGGCCCAGGCAAGGGGAAGCACTCGGAACGCTCAGCGTCAGGATTTGCAGAGTRCTGGACACTTTTCGGAACAGGGCAGCATCTTCTCCTGAGTGTGTGGGAGGGCTCGAGAGCTGGTGGGTGGATGCTGCCCTGCCCCCAGGCTCCTTCCGAAGTGTGGGGCATCCCCAGCCCTGCCGCAGGACAGTCAGCTGCATGTTGGGGTGTGCGGGAAGGAGAAGCATCGGCGTGTTTGGGGTATAACCGAGCTCTCCAGGCGCTGCAGGGACTCCCGCTGTCCCGGCCGCAGGAGGATGCTGAGGCTGAGGAGGAAGGAACGGAGCAAACCCTGCCTAGGGCCAGGGGTGTGGAGCCGGGGAGGGGCTGGGTGYTCAACAAGGCTCCATTCAGGCTGCGGTGGGGCAGGTGGGGGCCAGGGCCGGCTGTGTTTGCAGGGAGGGGACTGGAATCCATTAAAGCAGCTCTTTAATGAGCGCAGCGGGTGCCAGGAGAGCCCCGCGCAGACACACGCGCCCCCCTGAAAGACTCGCTGTGTTCGCAGCCGTTCCCACCCCGGCCGCACCGCTTTTCCAGCGGTGGAAAAACAGCCGGCGAGTGAAAGCTCCTTGTTGCCCGAACAGCCCCGGGCTTGTGCGGCCGCTGGTGCAGCCCAGCCCTCCTTCCTGCCCGCCGCCCTGCGCCAACAAGCGGCCCCTGTGCCGGCGCTGTGCCTGCTGCTGGGGTGCTGCTGGGCCGCCCCACGGGCAGCCTGCCGAATTCCTTCTTCGCTGCCTCAGGAGCTGGGTTTGGGGCCCTCTGAGTTGTTCGGGGTTGGTTTCTTTTATTTAAAAAACTTCTAAGGTAGTGAGGTCACCCGTTAGCAGCCGCATTGTGCTGCACCCACCCGCTGTGCAAACGCCCGGAGGGGCTGGGGAGTGTGAGCCCTGGAGGGATTCAGGGGGATGTGAATATGGGAAGGGTTCAGGGGATAAAAATACTGGAAGGGTGCAGGGGAATGCCAGCGTCAGAGAGGCTGGGTGATGTGAACATCAGAGGGGTTCAGGGGGATGCAAACACTGGAGGGGCTCGGGGGCAGCTGCCCAGCCTGGGGACGCTGCTCAGCAGCTTGACCCCCTCTTGTTCACCCCATAGTGAGTACATGAGGCTCCTGTCCCACTCCCAGCACAGGCAGGGTGGGCAGAAGCRCCGTGGGTGGTCCTGGGGCTCAGGCTCCCTTGTCCCCAGGCTGGCTCTGTGCTGCCCGATGGGACCTGCAGCTCCCCGGAGCTAGGGCTGGGCTGCGCCCCCATCCCCACGCAGGATGGAGGGGCTGCGGGAGGAAGGGATCCGATGGGCTTTTGGAGAAAGGCTTCTTTATGTTCCACATTCCCTTGGTTTTACGGCGTGGTTTTATTTATGGCTGGGGAAGGAAATGAGCAGCTTGTGAGGAGGTGAAGGCAAACACAGCAGCCCTCGGCTTTGGCTGGGGCTTTGCTGGGAGGAGGGGGTGCCAGGGGGACAAACRGGGGGCTGCTGCCTTCAGACATGCCCTGAGACCTGAGCTGAGCACCCACTCTGTGAAGAAATCCCAGTGCAATGGAGATGAGCTGGGTCTGGTGTGCAGCGATGGCATTCAAACCCGGCGGGGAGTTTGGGATTACACCGCAGTCCCCTCGTGCCTGCCCCAGGAAAGCTTGGGGTTCTGTCGCGGGATTTAGACGATGGGGTGTCACGGGGACAGAGCCATTCCTGCTGCCATAGCTCCTGACAGGGAAGACTTTTCCTCTTTATCCCCACTCCCAGCGATTCCAGCGAYTGCTGCTCCCACATTCTGAGCCAGGGCCGTGCGTGCTTTCCCAACCCCGGAATGGGAACGAGCGGAGCGCTCCGGCTCTCGCTCCCCCCTCCATCCGGCCCTCCCTCACGGCGGGGCTCCCGGGGGCCGGGGCCGGCGCTTTCCAGGAGCGCTGGCCAGCACAGATTGCTGGAAAGCAGCACCCAAGAAACCACCAGCAAAGCTGTGGTTTGTGATCACCTTCCCGAGCCTGCTGACCACCAGAAGTGCCACCTCCCTTGTTCTGGGCGTGACAGGAGAGTGGTGGGCAGGGCGCTYCGCTTTGCCCCCGTGTCACCCCGGTGGCCTCCACCTCTGGCTGCCCCGCGCCGCTTTGAACCCCTCCTCCAGTGTTTATTCGCGCAGTTCCTCTCCCCCGTTCCCCAGCCAGCTGCTCTCCGCTCGCCTTCCCCAGCCTCCTGCCTGACAGCTTTTGGGGAAAAACAGCCTTTTTACAGCCCACGGACTCCGGGGTCAGGGGAAAACATGAAAACATGCTCCCTGCTAATTCTCTGCTGCCTGGGAGCGGGCTGGCTGTACCCTCCCATGTCCTGCCAGCCACCAATTCCCTGCCCAGCGCCTGTGCCTGCTCCTGCCTGCCTTCCCCGTCCTTACAGAGCTGTGATAGCTGGAGGCTGTAAAACGGGGTCCAGGAGGCTTGGCTGGAGCCCCGCAGCTCCATCGCTTATCCAGCATGGTTTAACGATGATTCAGCCCTAAAGCTGATGGTATTTCCTGAGCTCTCCTGCTCGGCCAGATGCAGAGCCATGGAGGGGAGGGCAAGACGCTGGGAGCCAGCCTGAAACCCCCCTCAAAGATCACGGTATTTTTGGGAAGAGCTGGGGGGAGAACGAGCAACCCCAAAGCCTGCAGKAACAGGGATAAAGAGCTTTTAACGATGTGTGGCTCAATGGCTCTGGAGGGAATAAGGAATAAACCCAAGCTGGAAGCAGAATTTGGAGTGTTTGCCCTGGGAAGTGAAGCAGAGCGGGGAGAAAGTGGGAGGATTTGGGGAAGCGGGAGGCTCAATGGGGCTTTTGTGGCGTCCCCTGCAGCGTGACTCAGGCTCACTCAGGCTCCCGCTGCCAGGAGAAGTTGGCCTGGAAATATTGTATCAGCCCCAGAGGACGTGGTTTCCAAACCATTCTAAGTCGGGTTTTGTTCTATTTTTTCTTTCTTTTTCTCYCTCYCCAGCCCTGTTTCCCTGCCTCACAGGCTGGCAGGTTTTCCAGCTCCACCCTGCCCGTCCTGGCACCCGCTGCCACAGCTGCTCCCACCCTGCGAGGCGAGAGCTTCCAGAGCTGCGGGAAGGAGGGCATGTGGTGGCATCCGAGGGGACAATGCCAGCCAGCTCCGTGCTGGAGGAGCAGGAGGACCTTGGGGGAAGCCTGGGCTGGAGTCTGGGGTTTTGGCGAGTGGGTGCACATCCCACCTGCAGATCCCTGAACCCAATCCCTGCCTGCCCAACAGAGCCCGTGGCCGATCCTGAGCTCATCCCCAGCCCCCGCGAGGGGAAGGAGCTGGCGGGGGGATGGAGGAGCCGGGCCAGGGGATGCTCACAGRCATGGAATGGCTGCACGTTACCGGAGAGATCCTCGCCTGCTGTCAACAAACAGCCCGGCAGCCGCCGCTGGAGGGGGGCCCGTCTCCAGCCGCCGGGCTCTGATGTTTCCCAGCCCCGCTGGTGTCAAGTGGCTCCCGACGTGCCAGGATTGGGGGAGTTATCGGCCAAAATTGTGGGGAAAGAATGGGCACGAGCGGGTGTGTTGAAACCTTGCCACAAGCTACCTGCTTGCCTCGATTGCGGCATCCGGCGCTCAGGGATTGGGAGGAGATGTTAAAAAAGTGCAGCTGAGGTGTAAATTGGGGTGATTCAGCTTTAGTCGCGGCACCCACAGCACCCTGCACCCCACAGGGCAGCGAGGACCGTGGCCAGGACGGGCTTTTGGTGATGCTGAGTGCTGTGAGGGACAGAGAAAAGTGTCCTCACAGACAGAGATGGAATTTTGCAATGTGGAAGAGGGAAAGAGATTTTTTACACCTTTGGGGTTGGCATGTTAAACTGCCTGCAAAGAAAATGAGTATTTTGGGGTTTTCCCCCTCTTTCTAGAGCTGAAATCTCTGCCCTCTCGTCTCCTCTTCCCCCATCCTTCCGGAGGTCCCGTCCCCTGCCCTGCCTCCCCCTCCCCACTCCCGGACTTTTCCATGCATGAGAAACACGCGCCGGGGTGATGTTTACAGAGAAAATAAATGCCTGCTCTATTTCCAGCGCGGAGGGGAGCGCGGCTGCCGGGGGGGCTGTGGGGGTGTGGAAGCGGGCGCTCACATCCCCTCYCAGGGCTGCACGGCTTTCTCAGCCTCATCTTCCTCGGGCCAAGCCTTCCCCCTCTTCTCCCCAGCTCCCAGAGGAAATGACCCTGGTGGGCTCAGAAATTTCTGTGGGATGGGATGCTGAAAAGCTTGAAGCCCTGCCGGAGGCTGGGAATGGGGATGGGAAGCTGCTGCTGCCCGCCCCACCACGCGAGGGTTGTGGGACACAGAGGATGGGGAGCACCCATTGACGCGCCTGGGGATGGCACCGCAAGCGCTCGGCGACTCCAAACCCTCCCTCCCTCGGCTGCCTGCAGCAAAGTGGAAAAACAACTTCCAGAAAGCCACGATTTGGGSAAAAAAAGCAGCAGCGGGGATTCACAGGGCCGTCCCGAGCTGAGTCACCGCTCGCAGCGGCTCCTTGGCCAGCCAGTGAGTCACGGTGACGGATGGATGTCGCTGCTCTGTCTCCGTGTCTGGGCGGCACGTGAGGGACCCGGCCACCCCAAAACCGCGCCGCTTGCCCCGTGACTTTCTCCACTCCCAGCAATTTTTGGCGGCACCCTCCTTTCTCCGGGATGCTTTCCGTCTGCCTTCTGTCGGGCTGTCAGGCAGCCAAGCGCGGCCCTCGGGCACGGAGCGGTTCCCAGAGGGATGCGCATGGCTCCGGGCGACACACCCCGGGGAGGAAGGACGGAAAATGGGAATTCATCACCCTCGTGGGTGCACAGCTCAGGGCACAAACATCTCCCACCCCACCCTGATGCCAGCTCAGAAACCCCGTTTGGTCTGCCCTGAGGATAAACGGCTGCTAACGGGTGACAAAGCAGGCAGCAAACCTGCATCCTCCCCATCCTGCTGCTGGGAAGAGCCACAGCAGTCCTGCTCCTCTGCATTTTAGCCTGGCTTTGCAAAGTCCAAAGCTGCCCTGACTGCGGGSAAAGGCTTTGTGAAAGGCTCTCTGACTTTACAGAATGTATTTAGAACATACCTTAGAGAGTACATCAATATTCTATCAATACAACAGAATAAAAATTATCCTCATAGAACAATATTTAACAATATTCTGCTATATCGGTCAATATAACAAAAACTCGATTTCCCTTTTTCTGTTCTGTGTATCCCAGAAAAACTCTGAAGGCTATCCCATTGCAGCATGGCAATGTCCAACCAAGCACTGGGTGTGATGGAGAAGGGAAGGGCTGGTTTGGGAATGAGGGAGCTCTGATGGACACCTTCCTTCCTCTGTGTCTCCAGGAGGTTTGGAGCAAACCAGGCTCGGGATGCCCAAGGTKAGAGCTGGGAAGTGCACAGGGATGAGTGAGGAATTTCCAGGAGCCYCCCAGCTGAAGGCTTCCCAAAAAGGAGACAAGCCGAGCCCAGCACCTGGAAAGGGCTGGGAGCAGCCCCGGGGAGCCRGGGCTGGGCTGGGCCAACGCCCCTGGTGAACAGTCTGTGCTTTGAGCTTTATTTAGGCACGCAGACCGTTATCCTCCCGCCTCCCAGGCCCTGCTCCTGTCCAGCCTTCAACCTGACGTGAGCTCCTCRGGGTGAGCTTAACCCTGTCCTGCGATCCTGCAGGAATGCGCTTTTTATATATTTGCTCGCAGCCCGCTGTTGCTAAATATAAGAGCGAGACAAGAATATTCCTCCCCGATTCCCACGATACCAGTTTGCGTTCTCCCCCCTTTGCAGCATTTTTCCTGTTCTTTCCCATCAGCTGGAAACTTTTCCAGCTGCTCTGAGCTATGACCTTAAAACATGTGGC
The DNA here is from genome assembly GCF_030028575.1 of Malurus melanocephalus. Taxonomy (NCBI): domain Eukaryota; kingdom Metazoa; phylum Chordata; class Aves; order Passeriformes; family Maluridae; genus Malurus; species Malurus melanocephalus. The sequence goes on along the minus strand of NW_026623328.1, from coordinate 1,959,858 downwards.
GCGATCATAAAAGAGAAAGTTTGAATAAATCAGTCAGATTTCCAAAAGTGGAGGGAAGGAAGAGCCGAGGTGGCTCCACGGAGCTGAGAAACCTGGAGGAGGCAGGAGGGGTCCTGGATGGACACCCCAGAGCAGACACTGCAAACAAAACCAGCACCCCATTCCCCTCCCCATGACCCCCATCACAGMTTCTGGGGGTCCACCCGAGCCCTGGGCAAGTTTATGGCACCCACTCACTGAAATCTTGGGGTCAATGCTGCTCACAGGGAGCCTACACATCCAATCTCTTCTCCCCTTATCCCAAACCTCCAGTAACCGGGATTTTGGGGAAGGGGGAGCCCTGCCTGGGAGCCAGAGGGGAGCCAGGCTGTTGAAAAACAGTTTACTGAAGCTTCACACTCTGATGTCAAGAGGACAAGTATTATGAGTGTTTTCTTTTGTGGTACAATCCTGATTTGATGAAGTGCATGATGACTGTTTCCATGCTGGGCTGGGTAGGAAGGTCTAGGTCCCTGAATCTGGGCTTGGAGGGAACACAAAACACAGCTTAACCCCCAAAAAGCAGTCTGTCTTCAGCCCTGTGCCCAGCTTGTGGCTGTCCCTGATGGAGACACGGGGATGTCCCACGGTGGGCCAGAGTTCAGCTGCTCTCAGCAGGGATGTTCTCAAATGCAGGGGTTTTGTGAGAAGCTGCTGCCCATACCCAGACTCAGGCTCAGCCCCATTCAGAAATCGTTCCCAGCACTGGAAAATGGGTGTAAACACCCTTTTCTTCTCCAGCCCCATGTGTTTAGTGCCAGGAAGATCCCCAGAGCCGTGTCCCAGCCTGTGGGGAGTTACCTTGGGGTGTCTGGGGKTGTTGGGAGGTGTCAGTGAAAGCCACAGGCTCTTTTTTGGGGTTGCTCCATCCCATTCCCCRTGAAAGAGTTTGGGGCTGCCTGGGACCCATCCTGGRYGCCACAGAAGCAASRGACCCATGTGGGGAAATCCCATCCYGGGAYRGAAAGGTCAGGGCTGGGAGGAAGGAGACCACTCTGTTCATTAACAAAAGGGATTTTTTTCCACTCAGCTTGCCAGGCACCCTCCTATTTTGGTGCATGATAAAAAATAGAACAAGGCCTGAGGTAAGGAAAGGAGCATGTCCCAGAGGCCACCTGCTCTCTGGGAGGGAACAGGGACAACAAGAGACCAAGAGCAGCCCTGCAGGTGCTGAGGGCCGCAAGGCTGGGCTCTGGGATCATCCTCCTCCTTGCACTGACASGGGCTGGGATGCAGAAGGTGGTTGGGGAGCAAAAGACTGGAGGTTTTTCAGTAATTTCTTTGGGAACTGCTGGGAGCAAGCTCCTGCTTCACTGCTGGTCAGAGTCCTGGTCCTCGGGGGAAAGTTTGGGGAAGAGAAGCTGCTCAGTGAAATCATATATTATTTTTTGAGGTGAGTTAGGGACATAAAAGTGCTTTTTAAATTCCCTCCACTTTGCAAGCTGCAGATGCTGCTGACACAGTGCAGTGCTCAGTCAGGAGGGTCAGATCTGTCCCAGAGGAAAGAGACCCAGCCCAGACCCAGAGGAATGAGACCCCAGACCCACAGAGCTGGCTGAGGTTCAGACCATGGCAGCTCTGAGCATCGCGGGCCAGGGGAGGCAGCAGGGTGGGAACAGGGCTGTGGGATGGCTGTCAGGATGCTGAGGCTGGGCACACGTCCACGCCAAGAGCCGAGGGGCAAACCCGGCTGCTTCATGGGGAAAATCAGGTATAAATCCCCCATTGTGTCCTGCAGCAACCGCTGTGCCCAGCTCGGAGTCCGTGCAGCTCTGTGCCACCATGGTGGGGACCCTCAGCTGGTCCCCTGTGTCCTGTCAGCTCAGGGGTGGTCATCCAGGCAGGGTGAACCCCTCAYCCCTCACCCCTCGGCCCGGCACACCGCCCCCGCTCCCGGGACGGAGCAGCGCCGGGAGGTGACACACACCCCGCAAACGCTCCGGTGCCTCCTTCCCCCGAGCCCCCGCTGCCGGGGTGCAGAGGGGCTGCCCTCGCAGCCCGCTCCCGTGGCACGGCCAAACATGGGCAGGGAGGGCTGGCGAGCTCCCTCCCCGCGGCGCCGGTGCCTCCGTCCCGCCGGCCGCCCCTGGCGCCGGCCAAAGCGCCGCGGCTGCTCCGAGCCCCGTCCCACGCAGCGGCACATCCGCGTGTGCCCGCGGGAAAGGCGAGGGACCCACCCCGCTGCGAGCCCCCGGCCGAGCCGCCCCTCTCCCAGCCTCGGCTTTCCCCAAAAKCGCAGCTCCGCGCTCCCGCCAGCTCGGCGACAGTCCCCCGCACCCCGGGAGGGACAGCCCGCACCCACGGGTCACCGTGCGCACCCCGCTCCCCGCCGCTTCCCCAGCCCAGCCCGGAGCCGTGTCCCGCGGCATCTGGCACCGCTCCGCTCGGGGTGGGCTGGCGGACGGGACTCACCTCCGGCCGGGGGTCCGGCGCTGAGGGGCTGGGGGTGGCCGGCCAGCAGCAGCAGCAGCAGCACCGTGGCGATGCCACCTMGGGCACCCATCGTGTCCCCCGGAGCTGGAGCAGCGGCGAGGGCTCCGGGACGGCGAAACYTCGGCCGGCGCCTGCTTCCAGGCGAGAGCTCCTGCTACTACTATATTTAATAAAGAGGAGCGAGGGAGGGACCTACAACTTCTCCCGCCTGTCAGAAAGGAGAAATTCGCTCAGATTACAAACCCAATTTTCCCTCTTAAAGGGCTAGAGGCCCTCGCCACCCACCCRGGCGCTCCTGAAAGCAGCCTTGTTCCCGCCGGGCGAGGCGAGGGAGGAGCGGGGACAGAGCCCGACGTGGGGTGCGAGGGGCGGCTCCGGGTGAGGCAGGATGTCACAGAATCCCAGAATATTCTGACTTGGAAGCGACCCACGAGGATCAGCGAATGCAACTGTTGAGTGAACRGCCCATGCAGGGATCAAAGCTTGCTGTTATTAGCACCATGCTCCAGCCAGCWGAGTGAATCCCCACAGATCCCTTGGCACCAGAAGCTTTTGGGGGAGCAAACCCAGTTCCCCGGTGTCCACATGGACCCAGATCAGTGACTCGGTCCCAAAGCTGCCATTTCCCACCCCTGGCCATACTCCTGAAGTGGCTCTGCCATCCTCACACCTCTCACAGCTGGCAGTCAGAATGACCTTTGGCCCTCAGGGTTCAACAGAATCAGGCCCAACAGAATCAGCACAACACTGGGGAAAAAGCTTTCCAGCTTCTCCTCCTGGTGCAAAGGTCAAGGTCACACCCCTTTGGAGATGCAGCATCCCATCCCTGCCCCTTGCTCAAATCCCATCTTTCCAACCTGCTCCAAAGGTGTTCCCATCCTCCTCCCTGGCTCTTGTCCAGCACTCCCCTCCTTCCTCACAGGATTTCAGGCCCTTTCCCCCATGCCATGTTTCTCTGATGGATTACATGTGGCTTGCTCCCTGCTGTGTTCATTCTAACCCCTCTAAGGCCCTCTGTGTGACTTTGCCATCTTTGGCAGCGTTTGCGACACTTCCAGCGTACAGTCATCTGCAAACATAATTAATTTGTTGTTTACTTTTGCTTTCAGATCATTAATAAAGACATTAAATAAACCTGGGATGCTCTGTTTTTTCAGTAGCTTTTTCTGAGTAATTGCCAGGGGCTCRGTAAGTTCATTAGCTAATTCTGTTTAGTCTGGGGGTTACATATTAGCCAGGCTGGCTGATTTGCACAGATTCAATTTTGAAAAGTATTCCCTTTCCTGTTCTTTATCTTAGGGTCTACTGAGGACCCTGAAAGGCTTTTCTCTCTCTGTCTTCAGCAGTCCCCTCTCTTTGCTCCTTTTAGGGCTGACAAGGGAGGGGAGGGGTGCAGGGCTTTGGCCTCCAGGCTGGATTTGATCTCTACTGTCCCCATCATGTCACGAGCATCAGGTGGRGTGAGCACATCCACTCCTCTCCCATCTACCAGGACTATCTCCAGCCCACCAGAACCACCACCAGCCCACCAGGACCACACATCCTCCACCTCAAGGATGCTCATGGTCCCCTCCATGGGCAGGAGACTGGAGAGAAAATATCCGAGACAAACCTGTCCACAGCGAGGGCCGCGGAAAACTTCCAATGCTTTTTGAAATCTTATTATATTGCCCCCCTCCAACGAGGAAATCACAACCTCTAGTTGAAACTTCCTGTGTTATCCTGAGGATCATTCCCACCAAGTCCTGCCGCAGGCAGCTCGGGCAGTCCCCCTTGCCGGAGCCCTGAGCACAGCCCCGTGCCCCACATCTGGCCAGCACATTTCCCATCCCTCAGCCAGGCCCTGGTGGCAGCAGGGGATTTGTTTTTCCCTTTCCCAGCCAACATCTGGCTGAGCGGCAGAGGGGCAGGGCCGGCTGGAGCGATGCCTTCACTCTCCGGGCAGGGCTGGCAGCCTGGTTCTGCACCAGGGACCCTCGTTCTACTCCCCAAGGCAGCAGCTGGCAGCCTGGTTCTGCACCAGGGACCCTCGTTCTACTCCCCAAGGCAGCTTCAGCCGCGGGGAGCCAGCGCTGGATGTCTCCAGCTCCATTTTCAGGCAGCGGGGAGCTGCCCTCGCCCTTTGGTGAGTGCCCACTGCAGGCGGCTGGAGGTGTGGGGGGCTCCGAGGAGGGAAAAAAAAGAGAAAAATTAAATGCTTTCCTTCCCCCACAGCCCTGGGGCCGGTGTTTGAGGTGGCCATGCTTCCCATCCCTTCTGGCGCTGGGCTGCTCCCCTCCTCCTCTCGGTGCTGGCTGACCCTCTGGCCTCCGGACGCATTTATTTATCCGATCCCAGCTTTATTTAGGATGTGTTTCCAGGGCAGCCGGTACAGAGGGAGGTGTGGAGGGCTGCYGAGAGGGTCTGCAGCTGCAGCCCTYCAGCCTGAGCCCCGCCGTGCCTGCAGGGCACCCTGCTTGGGTGGGCACCTCACCRTCACCCCATCTCTCACAGGAACCCCACCTCACTGCATCGAAGCCCTGTGCGGGCTGGGCAAGCCAGGAGCCCTT
>NW_026623328.1:1917336-1954289 GCF_030028575.1 Malurus melanocephalus | reverse complement strand
AACAAGCAGAGCTCAGCTCCTTTACTCGGCCTTTTTTTTCCCCCAAAACCACACCCTGCGCCCCGGCCGGGCTTTGCGCCGCCCCCGCTGCCGCTCCYCGCCGGCAGGGGAGGGTCGTGCCGCCCACGGAGTGAGGATGGGGGTCCCCACSGCTGCGAGGGGCTGCAGCTGGGGAGGCCAGCCCGTCCGAGGGAGGAGAGCGGCAGGACGAGCGCCTGGAAGGAACATCCCATCCAGGAATGTCCCATCCGGCGCTGGCAGCGGAGAGCGCATTCACGAATGCTGCTGGGATTTGGCTTCTCGGCATCTGCCTTCCCATGCGCTGCTGCAGGGATTGWAAAAGGAAACGGAGCAAAGCCTCGGGGTCTGGGCTGGCTGAGGCAGTGCCCTGGGTGGATCTGCAGTCCTGGCAGTGCACCCGCTCCCCCTGGAGCAGSGGTTTGCCCTCTGTGGGTTCAGGAAGCTGTGGGAACCTCGTGTCTGCGGGTTGAAACAGCTGGGCAGATGTGCTGGCACTGTCACTGAAACTGCGGGAAAAGCAAAAACTCCCCAACAGCATTTTTAATGTTACAAAGTCAAGGCATGACTTTATTTTCTAGCCAAGAYGTTTTTCTRGCCAGGATGTGCCACAGAAATCATTTCATCCAACAGGCTCGCCCAGGGGAGTAGAGTGGGACATCACAGGGTTTGTTTGGTGTTTCTGAGCGCCTGCCCTGTCCCAGGGATGAGCTCARGGGGGAAGAGGATGCTGCAGGGAGCTGGGGGTGCTGCAGGGAATTTGGGAATGCTGCCTGCCCCTGTGTTAAATGGGAGAAGTGCAGCCCCAAGCCTATTTCATGTCTGCAACCACCAAAAAAACCCCAAAAAACAGAGTCGGTACTCGTAAGGCTGTTAATTTAAGGAGACAAACAGTTAATTGCCCTGCCAAGCTGCGCCTGGGCTCTCACCAAACCCTCCACCCTGCTCACCACCCCAGGCTGCATTTCAGCTCAGGTGCCCTCAGATTCTGCTCTTTCTCACCCGTGCTGGGTTGTGCTGGGCTGTTACAGGGTCTGGGCAGGGAGTTTTTGCCCCTTACCCAGTTTGGGGGATTCCTTTGCCCTTTAGAGGACCAGGATGGGGATGAGGGTGTGTCCCCAGAACCTTGAGCAAACCTCTCTGTTGWCTTGGTGCTACTTTGGGGTGCTCCCACCTGAGTATCTCCCATGCAGCCTCTGTGCACGGATGGGGTTTTAAGTCCCCAAAAAGTCACGTGCTGGGGCTTTGGAGCTGAGGTGGACCAGGGGACAACCCCTCTGGGCCAGCCCCACAGCTCTGCTGCGAGGGGTTTGATGTGAGATGGGTTTTATTTGCACCCGTGGGGGGTTTGGAGGGCTCTGACTGGTTTTGCCTGTGACTAATACCTTTGGCTCTTCCTTGAGCACAGAACACATCACTCCCCAGCATTAGTTTTAAAAAGGAAATCGATAAAGCCCATTTATTTTTAGCCGRGATTTAGGGTGCTTTGGAAGAGGAACTGAGCTGTGATTTGGAGGCAGCGGGCTCACCACCTTCTCCAGGGCTCGTCAGACAGAGGAACCAGCTTTTAACGCTGGATGGATATTGACCGATGTATTCTCACGGAGCTCACCCGCACTTCGTGAGTGGGGAATTTATTCTCTGAGGGCATGGGAAGGGCTTGGTGRGCAGAGGTGAGAGCAGAGGTGAGCTGTGCTGGCTGCCGGGGCTGATTTTGGGTGTCTGGTGAGCTCTTGGGCTCTAACTGGGCTGTGGCAGGGCTGGGCTTGGTCTTGGGGACCTTGTGACAGAATTGTAGAGGGTTTTGGGTTGGAAGGGACTTTAAAGGGCACCCCAGGATGGGATACCCCAGCAGGGACACCCCAGGCTGATCCAAGCCCTGTCCAGCCTGACTTGGAACACTTCCACGGGGCAGTCACAGCTTCCCTGGACAGACTGTGCCAGGGCTTCACCACCTGACGGGGAGGAATTTCTCCCAAATATCCAATCTCACCCTGCCCTGCCAGTTTGAAGCCATTGCCCCTCATCCTGTGCCCCAAGCAGTGTCCGCAGTGACCGAGGCAGAGCTAAAGCCCTCAGAGACCGGCCCGAGGGCTCGGCAGGCTCGGGCAGCTGCGGTCGGCAGAGCTCTGGGAGGGCAGGAAGGTGCAAGAGAAGCGTGGAGCCGCCCTGTTGGGCTGTGTGGCTCGGTGTGGCAGGGAATGCGATCGCGGGGACCCTCCTGCAGTGGGCAGGGCTCGGGAGCCGCCGCCGGCGGCCGCAGCCCAGAAGATGGCACCAGCACTCCGCGCTCGCCCGGCCGGGGACGGCAGGGAGGGAGGGATGGGTGAGTGGAGGGATGGATGGGTGGAGGGATGGAGGGATGAGTGCTCCGGAGGGGATTTGGCATCCCAATCCTCCTAATTTGGGAGGGTCTTACCTTGCTGCTCTTTGCTCCATGTCTGGTGTCCCCAAAGCAGCCTGGGAAGGTGTGTGCAGGTGCAGGACCTGCCCTCACAAACACCCATTTCCAGGCTGCCAGGWGCGCACACAGAATGAAGCCCTGCCCCTGGAAAGCTCCTTGGAGAAAGATGAAGGTGTCTTTACCTGGGGGAAGGGGGTGCTGCCTTCTCCAGGGACCTGCCCAGGGAAGATGCTCGTACGCCATCTCTCCACCCCCGGCCAAGCTCACGCTGCCTGRAGCCCCCAAAGCCCTTATTCATCCCCATCTAATGTGTGGATAAATGAGCAGAGAAAGACGCGATGACCCCTCCCTTTCACACTGCTCCAGCTTCCAGTGCTGTGGTTTTAACCGTGGGATTTCTCTCCCGGCAGAGGAACCCATCTGTCTTGGAGCAGATTAGAAAGATGTCACTTTGCCGGCACAGCCATTTATCACGGCGGCTGGGGAAATTAGCAGACCCGAGCAGGGAGGAGGGAAATTGGGCTTGTCCTGGAGCTTTCAGTAGAGGTTGTGGGGAATTCTAGCTGGACTGTTTCTAGCTTGGTGTTAGTTTGTCCTGAGAAGAAAAGCWGCGCCTTGGATTTTCCACCTTCGGGCCCTGATGCGGCAGAGAGCAATAAATCCTATCAAAATTTACAGGGCAGAATAACTGGGATCTCTCAAGCATTGGGGTTTTATCCAAAAGCTAATATCCTCCTTCTGGTTGTTAATTCCAGGAGCCAGGGTATGAATGAAGCCATAATAACAACAACATCACCCTGCTGTGGTTTGTAGGGTTACCTGCACCTCTCTCTGGGAGCAGCCCAAGAAAGAGAGGTGGGAAAAGGGCCCTCAGTCATTATTTGCCAGCTGGAAACATGACAAAACTCAGGAAAGGAAATAAAAATTAAAAAAAAAAAAGAAAAGAAAAAAAAGCGATTTTGCAGCCACTGTGCTGCAAACAAACGAAGAGTAAAACGCAAATTAAAACCGATAAAAATTCCTTGGCAGTGTCCCCTTTAAGCGTCATATATTTTTATCTCGCTCTGGTTTTATTGGCTGGAAAGAGAAACATAAAGAGAGAAACATTCAATTAAACCTGCTTGTCAGCTGGAGCCCCTGAGCTGTGTCCCTGGGGGTGGCAGGGGGGCTCTGCCAGGGGTGTCCTCTGCCCTGTCCCCCTCAGGGACACCTTGGGGTGGCTGGCACCATCCCTTGTCTGCGTGCTTGCCCACCACTGTCACAAGCAGCTTGTGGCACAGGGCTGTGTGMGAGGCTGTGCCAATCACCATAGTAACCAGGGCCTCATTTCTGGCAGGATTTGTCCCCCTGGCTGCGTGGCAGAGTGGGGCCATCTCCTCCGCACCTCCTGTGTTCCTGCCCTGTTCCTCTTGGTGACTCCAGCCCCACCTCACCCCTCACTGCTGSCTTCTCTCCTGCCTCCTCCCTGTGCCCTCTTCCTCCTCTCCTCTCAGTGCCCCAGAGCCCCTGGGCTGTGCTAGAAAGACCCAAATCCAGCAGTAAAGTGCCCCCAAAAACCCAGGGGTCAAAGCTGGGAATTTTGGGGCAGCAGCTGCCTCTTGAGTTGCACTGAAGCGAGGCCTCTCTGGTGTCCATGCTCCGCTCACACAAGAGGGAGATGTTTATGGGATGGTTTCTGCTTGGATCACCAGCRTTTCCTTCTGCAGGGTGAAATGTTGGTGTTCCCCCGAGCTGTGTGGATCCACAAGGAGGTGCAGCAGTTTCCAGGTGGCAGGAATGAGGGGTGAGGGCCAGCTGCAAAGCCCAGCATGTGACATTTTCCTGTGAATGCAGGTGGAAAGAGGCAGAGAGAAGGTYCTAGGGATGAGTTTCTCCCCAAATCAGGCGGGGCTGACTCCCAACAGAAACTGGTGATGTGGAGGATCCTGGCCACGTGCTGGTGGGAAGGAATGAGCTTTCACCTTTTTTCCTGTGAAGGCACAAGGCAGTGGAGCAGATGCTTCCAGAAATAATCCCCTTGTGGGCACTTAGACTGGTGCTTGGTGGGGAGGAACCTCCTTGCCTGGTTAGCAGAGGTGTGACAGGAGCAGCTGCAATGTGGACATCTGTCTCCTCATAACCAGAGTGAGACCAATTCCCTCGCATGAATTCATCAGCTGGCAATGACTTTCTGTCTCTATTGACCCTGGGCTAGAGCTGAGCCGAGGACATGGAGAGAAAAGGGTCTATTACCCATGAAAAATACTCCTGAGGCWCCTTGAGCCTCTTCAGGCTTCTAACACTGGTGAAACCATGGATGTGCTGTGCATGGGGAGGTGCTGGATGGATGGAGCCTTGCTGAAACCTCAGGGGATGCCCGTGAGGTGTGGAGAGCTGCTCTCTGGGCACACCAGAAACGTCAGGGAGAGTGGCAGCTCAGCAGCCCAGGGCAGGCTCGCCTCCTGCCAGGATCCTGCAGCTCACCAGCAGCTCCACCGAGCCCCTGGAAAGCTGTCATGCACTGACATGGCACAAATAGAGCTGTTCTGCTGACAGAAACCGCACAGAACAGCYTCTGCTGCGTTTCCACCTGATGGGSTCTCGGTGAACCCCCTGGCTGAGTGCCCTCGGGTGCCCTGAAAGGGAGAGAGGGAAGGGGAAATGATAGAAATGGGACAGGAGCCAGGAAAGACTGATGAGTTGGAGAAGAACATGGGGCCAAAGTGTTTCAGGTGAGAGAAGAGCCCCTATCCCTGAGCATGGGGTGGCTTCAGCCCTTCCACCACCTCCTCAGCCTTCTCCTGCCCAAGTCCCTCTTCCCCCCTGCTCCTACATCTTCTGCATCTTTCCAATCCCCTGTGTCCCCACCCTCTCTTACCCCATCAGAAACCCCAGTCAAGGAGCTGCACCTGCTTCCACAGAACCACACATCTCTCTCCTCATTCTGTCTCCCTAAATGGACAAAAAWATCCCCATTGTTACTGACTTTGTGCATTCCACATCCTCTCAGGGAGGCACATCAAATTTAATKCTTGTACAGGCAATTGTTATTTTTATTTTGTAGCTTGTTAGAAGGGCCAGGTACATCCCAGAATGCTTCCCTGTGGAAGCCAAGGCTGCCAGGACGTGCGTGGAGAAAGGATCAAGAAATCTTCCTCTGGATGCAGATGATCCCCAGACAACCCAGACCCTGGGGGAATTAATCACAAGAGGAAGAACTGAAGTCAGAGGAGGAGGAGAAAGCATGGAGGCCATGAGGATGGATATTTGGAGCAGGTTTGGGTTGTATTTGTTGGAAATTGCTCCTTTGTCAGACAGAAAGTGCGTGTGGGGAAGGTCAGGCTCCGTAAATCTCCCCGGTTTGAAAGCAGGCGCTCAGAAACGCTCTGCAACGTCCATTCCTGTGATTTGTAAGCRTCCAAAATGTGGAAGGGTTGGTTCAAAAGACTTTTTGCCTAGGAAATGTGAGTTTGCAGTGCAACACCTAAAGACAAAAAATGAAGCAGACCCTGATGACTGAATCTGGTTGGGATTTCTGTCTCCCGTTCTTCCCTTGTGGATCTTCCCGATCTCTGTGTCCTCGCAGGGTGACTCCTGAGAACAACAGCCCTTTTGGGTGAAAAAGCCCTTTCCTATCATWTCTAGCAAGAAAGCATCTGAAATTCAGCCCAGAAGCCTGAAGAGGGGATTCAGGAAACTGGAAATTCAATCCTATGGAAAACTCAGTCTTGCCCAAGTTGTGGTTTTGGTGGTGCTGTCACTGACACCCCACCCCTGATTTTCCAGCATGGCTGGATGCAGGGAACATCCTCAGCCTGGCACTGGCACAGGGTAATTCATTAAATGTGGGTCTTTAAATATTSTTATCTTTAAATATTCTCTGCTGGGGTGGCTGTGAGGAGGAAGAGTTACCTGGGAAGTGCCTGGGGAGCTGGTGGCTGGCAGGGGATGGAGYTGGGTGCAGGATGGGTGCTGAGGGCACTGGGGTGAGCTGAGAAAACCCTGCAGAGCTCTGGGGGCAGAGCAGAGCTGCCTGCAGCCCCACAGCCACCTTCCTGCAGCCTCCCCAAAAAATGGCTCAGCTCAGCTCCAGMGCTGGCTTGTGGAGTTTGGTGTTTATGTTTTTTTCATCTGCAGAAGTCTCATGGGGGCAGCTGTTGAGAGGTAAAGAAGCTGAATTGGATTTTTGTGCCTGCACAAAGTAGGCTCTGGTTACATAGTCCGAGAGAATAGGATCCTAAATTGGATTTCGCTGCTCACTTGGAATGGGCTCCAGTCATGTGGGATTATTGGGGATTTAAAGCTAACATATAGGAAATGATAATGAAACCATCACCCAGCCGAGGAGCTGGGGAGCTGCTACATTCACAAATGAGGAGGAATCTCCCAATTAACACCTGAGCCATGAACAGAGCCTTGCTTGGGATGCTGGAGTGTAAATCCAAATTTACAGGATCACAGGTGGTTATTATCTCCTCCTCTGATGTGAAACAAAGGCACATGTGCCAACACGGCCAGCCCCATCCCACTCATCTCCTTTCCATGCCTTTCCCAGCCAGGCAGGCCCTCACAGGGATGAGGAACATCCCTGGGATTTTGCAGATCCATGGATGGATCTGCCAGCACCCATYGATGGACCTGCAAAACCCCTGTGTTCTCTAATAAAATCAGTAACAGATTTTTATTTATTTATTTTTTAAAGAGTGAAATTTGGGATGCTCAACCAGCTTTGCCTGATGCTGAGATTTTATGTTTGATTTGTTTCCTCACCCTTGTTTGGGCCCCAGAAATGCCGAGGCTGTCGGTGTTATTTCTCCTCTTGTTTTAGCATTGCCCAGCAGAACACTGGGAAATGGGGTGGAATGTACCAGAATTACCTGGTGCTGGTGTGGGCAAACAGTTCAGTTTGGTGAGTGCTCCCAYGGGTGCTCAGCAGAGCCACAGCTGAGAGCTGGGGCCTTGATCTGGTATTTTCATGGGGAGGGAATCGAAGCAGAGCTGGGGGAGCTGATGTGGCAGGAGAGGGGTTTGGTCAGCAGGGGCAATTTGGGGCTTTCTGGGTCCCTCCAGAGGGATCCTGCTCCGGGGAACTGGGGATTTGATGGGTTTTGGGGGTCCTGGTGGGGTGGGGAGCAGGGCTGGGTGCCAGCAGGTGGMATTTTGGAATGTGCCACTCAGCCTCCTGCTCTGCAGAAACTGCTCCCARATGGCTGCTCTGAGCTGGGGCTGGCTGCCCTCCTTCCCCCTCGCTGCCCCACAGCTCTCCGGGGTGAGGAATGAAACCAGAGGCYCCTCCTGCCAGAGGGGGCTGCCCAGGAGCTCCAGCCCCAGGTTTTTGGGCTCGGGTTGGAAACGGGAGCGCCACAGGGAGGAGGGCTGGGAGCAGAATCGTGCAGAGGCGGTTTATTTTCTGTCCCTTGGGTGGTAGGCTCTCACCTCTGCCTCAAATTACAAGTCATGTCACATCTTGGGAGGCTTGAAATTGTGTTTCTCAGCAATGTTCCCAAAGAGATTAGAAGCACTGAGATGGCTGAAATACCCTCTGAGCCTGCAGCAGAACAAGCCACTGAACGAGGAGTGGGATGGGGAAAGAGCTGCAGCATCCTCGCTGGGGTGGGATCCTTCCTGGAGGGGGATTGTGTTTTCAGTGCTGGTTCATCCTGGTGCCTGTGGGATGATCTGGYATGGGAGGGAGAGGCCCAACCACCACCCCAAATATCCCTTGGGATCTTTTAACCCATGGAGCACAAGGTGCCGCTCCCTGAATTTACAGATGGAAAKCAAGGAACTGTGATTTGTGGGAATTAAGAAGGGCCAAGCTGACCCTGAGCATGGAAGGGATTGGTTTCCAGGCCTGAAAGGAGAAGGCAGAGATTCAAAAATTCCCGATATGAGGCAGAAGCTGCCTGCAATTGCCCAGCTCCCATTCTTGACATTCTTTTTTTTTGCAGCTGGAGCCCCTGCTCAGCAGAGAGCTGTGCTGGCTGTGGTGTGCACCCCATCCCTGCTGTCCCCCTCCTCCCACCCCTATCCCCATTCCTGGGACAGTGCAGAGCTGTCTGAGATGTCACCGCAGCCAATTGTTCCCGAGGTGCYGCTCGGAGGGCTCGGCTGACAGAGTGATTTGCGATCAGCCGCCTGAACCGACACATCCCGCAGCAATCACAGACCTCCTGGAATGGGAGACACCCAGCCAGGCAGGGATGGAGCTGGGTACAAATATCGGAGGAGCTGCTAAAAACACAAACTTGTTATCTCACGGGCAATCCAGAGCCCCTTGCGAGGATATCAGAGCCAGAGCAGCACAGAGATGATGGATGCGTCCAGAGGCGTGGGTCTGCTGCTGTGGAGTGGATGGAAAGATGAGCTTGGTGACAGATAAACACGGCCATCATCCCAGTTACAGCCTGGGAAGGGCTGCAGGGTGTGAGGAATGGGAATAGATTGAAGGGGTGTCAGCAGGGTGGGACAAACTGGGGTTTGCTGCACGGAGAGGAGACCTCGGGTGCTGAAAAGCCAGAGAATCGGTGAAGGAGGAGCTGGGATTGAAAGAGGAGCTCGAGCMGTTGGGTTTATTTGGTGATCTGCCTTCCTTGGGGATTCACTGGCTCATTATGCTGCCCTGCTCCTTGTGACCTGGGGCAGCAAAGCTAATTGAACCGAACGCCCAGCCAGAGAATTTACGTGGCCATTTTCAGAGTGGGCTTTTCCCACACCTCTGGAAAAATGCAGCTGAGAGCGAGCTGCCCTCTCCTCCGAGCCTGGAGGGACCTGCTGCTCCAGCCCCGGCTGAGCTGTGCTCAGGGGAGAGGGATTCTGTGGCCTTTCAATTTTCCTGCTCTGGGGAGAGAACCCCAAACCCATTTTCATCTGGCTGTGCAGCTTTCTCTCTGCAATAACAATGTGCTCAGTGTGCTGAGTGAAATTAAACAGAGCCACATTTACCTTGGGACTATCCAAGCAAGTTTTTTAATGAATATTCATTGGAATTTTCACGCTTTTTTACATCTTGCTTGGCCCATCATGGCTTTAACTGGGCAGCTGGGTCAGCTCTTTCCAGGGCATGGCTCACCAGGTCAGAAACGCTGAAAATGTCCCAAAAAAATGCACCTACCCCTTGTTTTCTCTGCAGACTTTAACGTTATGGGTATAATGCAAAACTTGATGTTGACACCTTTGCTGTGAGAAAAGAAGAGCCGTGTCCAAGGTGCAGCTCCTGCCTCCCATCCCAGTGGTGCTGGTTGGATGGAGGAGAGGGAATTTGCAGCCCTGAAAGTGTCCAACACCCAACACCCAGGAGCTGGGTCAGAGCTGCAGGATACGTGTGGACTCTGCGATTGTAATAAAAGTATTTGAGCTGACCCGCGGCCAGCTCCACAGAGAGCTCTCAGYGCTGCTGCTAAATGAGCTGGTGGCAGATTTGGGCAAGACTAAAATTAAACCAGGTCAGGTACAGGCAGGATCGTGGAGCCAGGAGCCAGAGTTTCAAAGCACGCTGGCTTAGAGAGAGGGAGAGCAGGAAAAAAAGCTTCCTGCGTATGCAGAGGACATCTCCAGAGCACTAATCCTTTGATTATAACAGATCTTAGGAGAARCTCTGCTACGCCTTGAAGATGGGAAGGGAAAAAACCCGTAACTGTTCTGAACYGATGGAAGTGGAGCTGCTAATCAGAGGAGAATAATGATCTATTTATTGGATGTGGGRCATTTAATGATGAAATAGCAACTGTCTCCCCTAATTCCTGTGACTAATGGAGAAGGACACGGTAAAAAGTGCTGGGACTCAGACTGAGGTGGGGCAGCGGGTGTTTAGACAAAAGACAAGCAGAAAACATGAACTGAGCTCTGCCGGCAGCTTCAGGAGGGAACTGGGGTTTCCAGGCTGTATTTCAGGAGAATGKAATAAAAATACAGCCATGGAATGATCCTTTAAGCAGCCAGGGCAGCTCAGGGTGCTGTGGACTGACCCTGTCCTGGATCTGGGTGGGGACAGTGTCCCACTCTGGGACCGTGGGTGGCTCGGGGGAGCTGTGCTGGCCAAAACCCCCGAGCCATGGGGCAGATGAGCTGTGCCAGGGGGATYCTGCTCCATTCCTGGGGCCTCCCGTGCCTCCCCCAGTGCAGTAGCAGAGCCTGTAGCTAGGTGCCACTCAGCACCAAGGCGTCATTATTTTTTACGAACTCGGAGAACATTCCCTAATGCGCCTCGGAACATTATCGTAAATAATTAAATCTGAACTGCAGTTGTCACAGTAAATGAACAAAAGATTGTTCCGCTCCYCATGTGCAAAGTACAAATCACAGACTTTTAGTCTCCCTCAATTTTTACTGCCAATTTAAGGAAAATGGCAAAGAACTGATATAAAGTTTCCAGGTTGGGAGCGAATCCAAAATCCCTCCTAAAGAGCCGGCATTTGGGCAGATCAAATCTGTTTCTCTGAAGGGATTGGAAAGCTCGTTGTGATGGCTCAGATCATAGAATTTCAGAACGGTTTGGGGTGGAAGGGACTTTAAAGATCACCCAGTTCCAACGCCCTGCCCAGACCTCTTCCACCAGAGCAGGGTGCCCAGGTTTTCTGGGATTTGCAAGTCCTGCCTAAAAAGCAAAACCCAAATTCCTCTCTAGCTGAGACAACCCCTTCACGTGTGCTAAAGTTAAAGGGATGTAATGGGGCACAGTTAGGGGGTTATTTATGTAACAAAGATTTTTGTTTAGCTCTGGATCCATCCYACTGCTCACAAATCAGCTGCCAAGCAGACAAATGATGTTCCCAAATGGTGGCATGGCCAGGACTTGGGGAGGACAAAACGCAGTCTCTGTCTGGGGCAGATGGCTCCTGTGTGTCACARGGACTCCGGTGGCCACCCAGGCTGAGCTTTGGAGAGCATCTCCTGGCCCCTTTCCTTGCCTTGATTTAAGGGTGTTGGTTTGATGATGGATCCTGCTGCCTGTTATATCTGCCTGAGGGACACCTCACCTCCCTAAATCTTCCTTAAATCGGTGCAAAGCGCCACTGCAGGTGTCAGCAAAGCTGGGTGCTGGTTTGGCTGGGACCCCCAGGCTGTGGCCATTGAGCTCAGCACACACCCCTGGSCTCCAGCGAGGCAGAGCGAGTGGCAGGATAATCACCTTCCTCCGCTCCATTCCAGGTTTATGATGCAAAACGTTTTAAAAGGGCGAATAATTAAGTGCTGCTCATAAAAAGGGTTGCTCGGCACTGCTGCCAGACTCCTCTGGCTCCGGGATCCGTGATCCAGATGGGGCTGTGCCGAGCTGAGACCCATCCTCTGCCGGGCACTGGGCTCATCCTGTGGGCCCAGCAGGGACTAAACATCCCAGTTTCCTCTGACAAGAAAGACAGAAACTTTCCATTTGGKCTCTGTGGCTGAATCCATTCGTAGGCTGTCCGGTGCAGGGGGTGTTTCTCTTGGCAAGATCCAGCAGTGGTAAATAATCCAGAATTTATGCTTGATGGATGTTCGCTCCACGCCAGCCTGTCTCCTGAGAGTTATATAATTCCCTTTCCTGCAGCTCAGCTGTAAATCCAGAGTGATTCATGGCGGGTCCCTCCACCAGAGGCATTTACAGCCCTGCCAGCCCTGGGCAGGCAAGGACAGGGTGGAGGGCGTGGGGTGGCCWGTGCTGAGCTGGGGAGATGCTGCTTGCCTGGCTGCTCTGGGTCTCTGGGGATGAAGCTTTTGGGCAGGGTGGCTCTCAGTGGCATCAGGGGTCCCATGAGRATGGGGCAGTCTGGTCTGGTCCCCCTCCTCTGGCTGACAGAAGSCTCTCTTTGTTGTCCCTGGTGTCGTGGTGTGGGTGAGCCAACCTCCGTGGCTCTGGAAGGGTCCCCTCAGCTCTGAAAGTCCCAGAGAGCAGGGGGAAGTCAAGTTCCTGATGGATTTTTGGAGGGAACCATCCCTCATTGTGCTGTGTAAGYTCCTGCCTGGCCATAAAACTGACTGAGGTGGTGGAGGCCTGTGGGATTTAYGACTGGGCTGGGCCCTGCCCACTCTGGCACTGCTGGAGGGGTTGGGGAATGAAGAAGCTTTGCAAATATTCCTGTTGCAGTGTGSTCAGTGCTCAGGGGCCATATCCCACCTGCAATATTGGGACATGTACAATGGGTGTATCCCTATCCCCCCTTAAATCAGAGGGACCCCGTGGTGGGGGGAGCTGAAAAACCCCCYAGGCGGTTACAAAGGCAGGGAAATGTAATTAATTCTCATCTCTGACAGAGGCAGCAAGCAGCAGGAAGGAAAAGGGATCCTTTTGGCCTCTTTTCTGTGCTGAGGAGGAGGAGGGTGAGGAAGGCTGCTGGACTCTGCCCAGCACTGGGGCTCCCTGTTCCCATCCTGATGCCTGAGCGTGGCAGGCTCCTGGGAGGAGAGACAGAAACCTGCCAGCCTTGCTGCTCATAGGCCTGATCCATCAAAATCCAGGCAGCTAACCACGTCAGAACGCTGGGACATATAAACAGCTATTTGCAGGTACTGGGAGTATGTCTAAATAAAAGCAGCTCAGCTCAGCTGCTCATCCCAGACGATAAACACCTGTAAATTGTGAGGTGTCCACGGGAAAGTATCTTGGAGTGGTGTTTCTCTCTGGTGGTTGGCTCTGGATTTGGGAAAGCATGGCAGGGCTGGATGCTGCAGAGAGGGGCAGAGGGGGAACGAGAACGTGAAGCGGGGCATGGGTGGTTCTGGGGAAAAGGGAGCGCGTGGTTCTGGGGAAAAGGGAGCTCGTGGTTATGGGGAAAAGGGAGCTCGTGGTTCTGGGGAAAAGGGAGCACGTGGTTGTGGGGAAAAGGGAGCACGTGGTTCTGGGGAAAAGGGAGCTCGTGGTTCTGGGGAAAAGGGAGCTCGTGGTTCTGGGGAAAAGGGAGCGCATGTCTGATGGTGGGATGGGGACCCACTCAAAGGGTCACCTGCGACTGCTGGTCCAGAAGCTTCCAAGCAGCCTGGAGGTTTTGAGCAGAGCCAGGCTCAGGGGGGTGTGCTGCAAGGGGAGAGCTGCTCCGAGCACCCCAGCTCCCCCCAGCTGCTCCCCTGCCCCAGGAAATGCCGTGACCTGGGGGCAGCGGTGGCRATGGTGGCACCAGGGCTCAAGGACAAACCCTGGCCATGGTGAGGCTGTGGTGCTCTGCTCTGGGCAGCAGAAGAAGGTCCCTGTCCTGTGCAGGCTGTTCAAACTCCATCCAACTTCACCAACTCTGATCAATTCCTCAGTTTTTAACGTTCCTGTCCTCCCAAGAAGCTTCGTTTTCTTTTTTTCTTTTCTTTTTTCTCCCTGTCAGTGGCCACTGCATTTTCATCTTCTTCTGCCGATAGTTCATTTTCATTTGACATATTAATCTATGCTTCTTTCTGTAAAGATAACTCATCCCTGCGTGGTGGCAGGAGTGCATAACCAGCACCAYGCCAGGAATATTTTACTCCCTTTGAAAAGACGATGGAATAASAAGTAACCAGAGCCGAGCTGGTGTCACCCATCCATTTGAAGAAGCCAGAGGTCCCTGGGGTGAGGGTTTTGCAGRTGGGTGAGATTTGGAGCAGGAGGGTCAGGATGCCAATGTGGGGCTGGATGCTGGGCCCCCCCATCCCCACACACACAGGAAYGTGGAGCTGTTGGTGCTGGGTTGGTTTATTCACTGCTGTTAATCAGGGTTGTGGCTGCTGGCAGGTTTAATGCTGTTTATATAAGGAACGGGAGCAGCGTTCCAGAGCAATTATCCCCACCAGCGTGCCTGGGGTTGGGAACTGTGCTGATCCTGACAGTGGGGACAYGGGAGGTACCACACAGGGTGGCAAATGTCACCGGGAGGAGGATTTGACAGCAAAAGCTGCCCAGCTTCCCCTGCACCCATCTGCCGAAACCACCAGCTCCGGGGATGCTCCCGGTGCCGTTCCCTCAAACGCTTAAAAGGACTCCATCTGGTTTTAATTATTCAAATGAGCTGACAGGGTAATCAATATAAATGGTTAAATGTGGCCAGGACTAGTGTCAGCTCTGCTGCAGAAGCTCTGGAGAGGGGGGGATGCTGCTGGAGGGGTTTTGGGGTGTCCCTTGTCTGTGGGGACAGGTGACACCACAGCCTGGGCCGGGGTCACTGGGATGGTGTGTGCTCACAGCCACCCTGTCAGAGGAGGATTTAAAGCCATAACCCGCGGTACTTCTGGCTCTGGCTGCTTTTTTATTGCTAATATACTGCTAATTGCACTCTGCTGTGTGGTGATACTAATAAAGAGAGATTTAGAAAGCAGGAGGCTGGAGAGAGTAAATCAAGGGCACGGCACAGCCTYGGCTCTCTGCATCACAATTACCCACAGCTTCCTGGCACCGGGGGCGGGGGAGGGACCCCACAGCAGGACCCACATCTGGGGACCCCACAGCACCCCAGGCTGCTGGGGTGGAGGGGTTTGGTGGGTGCCACATCTGGGGGTGGGAACCCCAAATCCTTGCTGGGGTCACTGGGCTTCGTGTCCCTGTGCCCTCCAAGCAACACCAAAGTTTCTCCTGACGCCTTTCTCCTCTTGGAGCCATGTCCGTGCTGCTTTTTTTTTGTTGTGTTGTCATGGAAATGCTGCCTGCATCCATCCCTGGTCCTGCCTGTCTCCATCCTGCCTGCATCCCACCCTACTCCTGCAGCCCAAGAGTGCCACCCTCCCTCGGGGCTCCGGGGGGGTTCTCCCATCTCTGCGAAAAAAAACGGACAAAACATCATTAAGAGAAGAAGAGAGAGAGGGAGCAGGTGGGCACCCCGGGTTATTTAATCTTCCCCCATGCCTGGGTGCAGGGCAGATCCATCAAACCAGCCCCTGCCTCCGAATGGGGTCATGCAGAGACAGCCACCGAAAGGAGAACAGCTGGAATTGCTGCKTTTTYYCCCCTTTCTTCTTTTGCAGGAGGGGAGCAATGGCAAAAGCTGGGAAGGGGGGACAGTGACATCTCCCCATCCCCACTGCCAGCCAGGCACGGGATTTCCAGGCTCATCCAGCCCTGAGCCATGGGAGAGTTGAGGCGAGGCCGTTCCTGCTCCCTCTGTTCCCAAACCCTCATTTTCTCCTTGTGTTATGGCATGGAAATGTTTGACTTTACAGCCTTAGTTTATATTGCTGGGAAGTAACTTAACCGTGCTCTCTAAGTGTTGAAGCTGCATTTCTTTTTGATGATTTCAAAGATTTATTAAGTTCTCTCAGGGAGAAAGAAGGAAAGAAGAAGAAAAAAAAAAGCAACCCAAACCACGCCAGCAAATAAGATTCAGTGTGAGCCCAGCGAATAAACCCAAAATATATGTGCAGTGTTTAGAGATTTCGCTGGAGCATTCAGTTGCTGCCAGCTCCTGTCTACAACAGGATGTAGGGGCATCTGATGTTCTGTATTATCCTTGGCTGGAGGAGCTCTGGAACCCATGCACGCTGTTTTCAGGGTTCCCCCTTTATTTTGGGGGGTCAGATGGAGGAGCTGAGCAGGGGGTAAGTTCAGGTTTGCTGTTTGCTGACAGCTGGAACAGCGGGAAGCGTTCATCCAAACCACTCGGCTGAAATTAAAACATAGTAAGTGCTTCCTGAGCTGGAATCTGGAGCGGTTCCTGGGCAGCCTGTGAACATGAGAGATGGGTCCAGTTCACCGCACAAGTTAGTTGCAATTAATTAATGAACCGGTTCTATTAATTTACTCCAAAATCCAATCACTGGGGGATGAGGTCACAGCTGGCAGAGTCGTACCAGCAGGTTGCGGAGTTTTCTGAAAATAAATTAGCCGCTTTTAATTTCAAGAATCCAGGGGGAAAAAAAAAATATGATAAGAAGTGATGGAGGCCTGGAAATCAGCTGGGGCTGGAGYCAGGGGAGGCATGGCCAGCTGGGAGGTGGGTGAGACACAGCCAGGATTCCATCCCAGGGTATTTATGCAACCTGCAGCTCCCGGGACCGAGCCACACACCTACGGAGTGGAAATTCCTGGGGGAAGYCGGTCTAAATTACCCTCTCCCCCAAATTGGTGTGATTTGAAGCAATTTCCTGAAGTGTGGCATTATTACAGGTAAGTTATATATTGATTTTTAAGGCTTTCAGGTGAGAAGAAATATTCTCGCCTCATCACAGGAAAGCTGAAGGGTTGGGGTGAGTTTTTTTTTCTTTCTTTTGAGGGAAGAACAGGGAAATGCGCCATAATGAGGCAGAAATGAGACACAGGAAGGCAGTGCTGGATCTGAGATCTCCAGAAGAGCTCTAGCCACTGAATTATCCTCAGTGAGAGGTGAAAAGCAGTGAATTGTGTCTCTCAAGGTGCCACAGGTGTTTTCCTTCCTCCCTTTTCCCCCATTATCCAGCATCTCTCCAGCCTGGAGAGGGGGCTGCTTATCAGGGACAGCGAGATAAATCCCTGTTAATCTCTGCTCGCTGTACATGAAGGGCAATGGCTCTGCATGTTATTTTCTCACCTGTTTGGTGAGCTGGGTGATGGAAAATTGAGTTCTATTCCTCTTCCAGCCCCTGCTCTGACAGAGACCCAGCCGCTGTGTTTAGATGTGGGATGCTGCAGGGAGCAGGGGGAAGATGTACTGGTGTAATTGCCCACAACGTTCCAGAAATCCACCTGACCTGGGAACTGCAAAAATTGCAGTTTTCTTCATTAAAAACTACCCACTGATGTGACCTGGGCTGCCCAGAGCTGCTGGAAAGGGGGTTCCTCACATCCAACCTGTCCCTGCCTCACACTGAGTGCAGGGAACACTCTCTCCCATTTTGCAGCCATCACCACCTGTATTTGCAGACTCAGTTTTGCCCTTGACAGTCTCTTCCCTGGGTTAAGCAACTCAAATTCATTCGACCTTTTGTGTTTCCCAGATATTCTGGATTGACTTCACTGAATTCATTCATAGGTTCTTAGGGGAGGAGGAGGGAAGGTCCTGTCTGAGCCTCAGGCTCATCACTGGAGGTGAATGCTTTTCCCCTCTCATGATGCCTTGGGGCCTTTTGGGATATTTTAAACAGTTCTGGGGTCTTTTTTCCCCTTTCTTCTTTTGCAGAAGGCTGGCAGCACCACTGGCAACAGAGGAATCAGCTCTCAGCATCTTTATCTTTACCTAAGCACATCAATTTGGCATTTCCTGCACTCACTCCTGCAGGAGCACCTCGCTGCTTCTCCCTCCATGTATATATTTAGGTATTTTCCCATCTCCAATTAATCCAGCCCCTGCCTCGATCCATCCTGCCTTTCATCCTCCTGCAATAAAGGATCTTTTGTTAGCAGCTCACTGCCGGCCGTGTTCCTGCGTCGGGCTGGTGTAAAACATCCCCAGACCCCGCCAGACAGGGACGTTCATTACCCTCTTCTGCAAATCTCGGGGCTGGGAAGGGCAAGGGGAGAGGTTCATTATATTCTGAGCCTGAGCCCCCTGGATGAGAGGCAGCTGGAGGGAAGGAGAGCTCAAGCTCTGCTGTGGTTAATCAGAAAAAGTTGGGGCTGTAAGCCCAGGAATTGTGATGGATCTTGTGGCATCATACCGGGGTGTTTATAGCTCTGCACACTGAGAGGATCTGCACTGTTTCCCCCACCAAAACCCCTTTGAGGTAATGATTTTTTTTTTTCTCACTGATGTATTTTATTTCTATTCTTTCTCCTCCTTTCTCCTCTTAGCCCAGGGATGATGAATCCATCCAGGCCAGAGGGGGCCTTCGGGGAAGGAGGTGGTTCTGTAGGGTTCCCCCACCCCAGTACCTGATGGGGCTGAGGCTGTCCTGCCAGGGGGATGTCTTTCCCAGGGAGATGGCACTTGGAGATGCAGTTCCTTCCTGGCTCCTCTTGCCAGCAGCACAGATGGATTTTTTTGGGGGGAAAATTACAGCTGGGATTGAAACCATCAAGCAGGGCATCACCTTAAGTCTGTCCCATTTGAGACACAAAGCAGGGACATCACAGGACATTTGGAAACGTGACAGCTTCTCCAAAGCCAAAGGGGTGCAAGTCTTCTCCTTGCTCCTTTCCCTGCAGAGGCTTGTGAGCAGGTCATTGCCATCCCTCTCCTTCCCCTCCTGATGGATGCTTTGCTGTTCCGAGTTTAGCGTCAGTGGGTCTGTCAGAAAAATTAATTTTTTAATTAAAAACATTTTTTTTTGGTGGTGCTTTAATGTCTGGATCTGGAGTAATTATTAGTAGCTCCAGGGAGACCGTGCTTTAGAAAAATTGTTGGTGCTACTGCAAAGGAATTTATCTGATTAACGTCAGCCTTCACACGTGGCTGTCGGGGGGGATGAATGAGGGTGGGAGTCCTGCTGCTCTCAAGCAAACTGATTAATCATGGAAAACGAGGCAGGGCRCTGCAGGTGCTGATTTCCCACCTCWGAGGTGGGTTKGGAGCAGCAGCGTGGGGCTCCCTTTGCCGTTCCCTACCCCCCACACACAGGGCCTGGGATATGGCCTGAGCAACCATAGAGGTGAAAAGTGTGGGTTTGGCCCTTTCTGGAATGAAGAGGMAGGAAAACACCCAAAGAGAGCATGAGCAAAACCTTGGATATTATTATTATATAACTGGATATTCTTGCCCCCATCCTGGGTGGGAGTGGAGGGGCTGCTGCCACCCCAGGGCTGGGGATGCTCGGTGATGTCCCCATCCAGCCCCTGCCCTGTCACAGCTGCTCGCACCAAAAATTAGACTTTTCCATGGTCAAACCCTTCTCCCAGCCAAAGATTCCCAGAAGGAACCAGCTCTTTCCCCAGCTTTTCCTCCTCAACTCCTCATTAGAGTTTTATCCCTGTCCTGAAGTGTAAGCTTTTATATTCCCCGTAAAACCCCTGGCTCTGGGGACATTTGCAGGTTTAACCCCTGGCTGTGCTGGTCCAGCTTTGGATTCTCTTGGCTGGGAGAGATTAACTGGGGAAAGTGGTGTCTGCTCATTCATTCCCCTTCTGCCAGCACCTCCTGGTGACAGGGCTATTGGGATGGATGGATGGACGGATGGACGGATGGATGGATGGATGGATGGATGGATGGACGGATGGACGGACAGGGATGGATGGACAGGGATGGATGGATGGATGGAGGGATGGATGAACAGAAGGAGAGAGGGATGCAGCAGGGGGCTCTGTGCTGTCCAAGGACCAACCCCTGCACTGCTCAGGACCCTTTTCCCCTCGCAGACCCCGTTTACCCCATTTTATCCCTGCATTACCAGCTGCTCCCCTGATGGGTTCTGCAGGCTCCAGGCAGATCCTCCCCTTTGTGCCCAATTAACAGGCTGTACCCTGGAGAGCGGGAAGCAATACAAATATTTTCCATGTAGTAATAGGACTATTTTTTCCCCTTTCTTTTTTTTCCCCATTTTTTTGGCTGTGGCGCTGTCATTATAATATTGATTTGACATCCAGGTGTCAGAAACAGCTGGATGGCAGAAAAAATGGCAACTTTAATTCATTTTGCAGGCAGGGGAGTTGGGGGAAGAGTTTCCTTGAGGCTTTTTCTCCCCCCCCACCACCTTCCCTCTGCGATGCTCCATGTTCCACCCTGACAGGAACATTTATAAACTGCCACTGTGGGGAGTATTATTAACAGCTCGATTCCTTAAAGATGCAATTAATTATTCACCTGCTTCCAAATCAGTTTAAGCAGCTTCTAAGCTGCAGTGTAAATAAAACCTTCCCAACTCGCCTCTCYTCTTTCGCACACGTATTCCTGGTATTCATAAAGCTGAGCTATTTAAATTGAGCCAAACTAGCAGTTATTGTAAATTACTGCAGCTCCATTGGCTTCCCGGGCTCTCCGCTGCGTTACGCCAGCCAGGATTTTAACTCATCCTTGTGGGGATGGCAACTGTCGCTATTTTCTCATTTGCCATATTTTCAGGCTATTTTTACCCTGTTGCTAAATCCCTCCTGTTTTGTTGTGCCTGTCCCCTCTCAGCCCAATCTCCCTTTTACCTGTTTGCTATTCAATAAATCATCYCCTAAATGATCCCTTGACTTGAGCATCAGCTACAAGGCCCTGGTGCAGGGTTTATTTATATTTTTTTTCTTCCCTCTTTGGAAAGATGTTGATTAGGTCTCAGCTGATGGCTGCTTTCAAATGAGGAAATGCTGACTGTGCTCCAGGGGGGGTCTTCGAGAAATAGGCTCATTTCTCGTGGTTAAGTTTCTGGGCTGAAATTTTGGGTAAATGGTAGGTATTTGGGGAGAAAAACATTTTTAAAAGAGGTTTGGACTTTTTTTTTCTCTAAGGGAAAGCTGAGACCTGTGGTGGATTTTAATGGGAGTGGATGGGAGTGGAGTTTTCAGAGCTCCTGAAAAGCCTTGGCATCACCACCCAGAAATGCTGAGCACCCAGAGCTGAAGGGATTAGGGAGTGAGCAGAGATGCCTGGAGGATGCTCACCTGCATAAATAGACTACAAAAAAAGAAAAATAAATAAAAATAATACTAAATGGATAAAAATCCCCTTTCCTGTTGCAGGGTCTGTCTCCAGCATGAACAGAGCAGCCGCCTCCTGTGCTTCAAAGAGGCCAGGCCAAGTCTTTGCATGGATTAGTCGTTAACAATGGAGTTAATAACGATAATGGCACAAACGTCCTGTGCCTGYGTGAGCTACGCTGAGGAAAATCTGCCAGCACCAGGTAATCACCATGTTTCATACTGTCAATGAGATCAATCATGTCGAGAGCCCATTCATCAATCAGCTGGGCCCGGGGCAGGCATGGGGGRAGTACAGGCAGCTCTCAGTGCCTCAAAAACCAGCTCCTGGGGGAAAGAGGTGGTCAGCTGGGATTAGAGAGGGGTGGGGAGAATCCTGCTGGGCTCCAAACCCAGCTGSGTGCCAGGTAAAGCCTCTCCTCAAGGGTGCTCCCCTCGCTGTGGTGGCTGGGGCTGTCTCTGCTGGAGACAGATCRTTTGTTGCTGTTTCTCCATCTGGCTGGAGTCACGTCTGTGTTATTTGTTGCCCGATTGCCACCTGTGAACCATCTTTTCTCCTTCCTGGCAAGGAGATGTCCTCAGCTGCATGGCCTCAGGTCCCACTCCCCTGTGCAGGATCCCAGTCTACTAGCGCTGAAAATCCCACCCCAAGGGACTTTCTGCTCTGAAAAATAGGACCTTGCCTCAAAAATGCTCCCTAAACCTGTCTTCCTGACAGAAAGGAGCCAGCAGGCAGGGAATGGGCAGCTGTCCCACGGCRGCTTCGCTCCAGCAAGCAGGAGGTGACGGAGAGCCTGTGCCCATCTGTGGAGGGGCCGGGGCTGGACCCTGCCCGAGGGCACTCAGGAAAGCTCAGCCTTGCAGAAGGGACTGGAATAGACWGCCAGCAGTGTGTTATGGGCAGTTTGGGCTCTGCAGGTCCTGCTGGACTGTCCTTCATGGCTGGTGTGTTGATAAAGGAGAGACACAGCTGCTCTCAGCACCGACCCTTGTGGGACAGGGACTCGGTGGTTCTGGGGCAGGCAGTGCCCACCCTGCCTGTGCCTCCTCCCTGCTGACTGATGGGAGCTGGGAAAGGGCTCCAGGTGCTGCCAGCTTAGAGCTGCTGTGTCTGGTATGGCTGTCACTCCTGGTCTGTGTGCATCAGACAGCTGAAGGCACAGGGACACCGAGGGGACACAGCCCTGTCACTCCTCTGGCCGCTCCAGCCAGCACCAAACCAACCCTGCTGCTGCCAGCTCGGATYTGCTGGGCTCCAGCCTCTGTGCTAAAATGGGGATAAAGCCTGGGGGAGACAAGGGGGCACAGCAGGATTTGGGGCAAAGGATCATAGCCCTTATTCTGGGTCTTAGTGAGAAGGGAGCAAAGTGTCCTACCTATCACACCACTGTGCCAGGTAAGCAGAACTGGAAAACCCACCTGATGCCACCTGCAGACAGCCAAGAGGGTGTCCTGAAGGACTTGGCACTCAATTTTAACTCCATCACCTGCATGGAATTACCTCACTTGTACAGCACTGTTGTAATTCCTGGGGCAGTATTATTGCAGAGCATGGCCTGTGAGCCCAGGCTCAGCTCTCTGCTCTCCAGAGGTTGACCTGAACTTTCTCAGAAGCTGTAAACCTTCCTTGCAGGGCCGTGGCCAGCACCCTCATCWTCCTCTGCACGGTACCCATCTGCCTCAGCACCTCTGCCAAGGATGCTGCAGACATTGCCCAGCAGGTACCAGCACCTCTCTCCTCACAGCTGCACCAGGAAGGGGTGCAGGGYTGAYAGTGGRGCACAGCCAACCCCAGGAGTCCCCRTTTGGCTCTCCCCTCCCTTCTCCCAACCTTTCGCAGCCCATTTCTCTCTTTCTCCTGCCAGCAGCCCTTTCTCCCTTCCCTCCTCTTTTCSCCACTTCTGGGAGGCTGCTTGATTGCCTGGCTCCCTTCATTAGCATGCTACCTCCTGGAAAATTGGTAAACAGAGGCGTATGAATGAGGTGTTGATTGCAATCAGCGGGGGAGAAGGGGGACTGAGAGCGCTGGAGAGGCCGACGACGCTTCTCAATCACCCGGTGGTCCGGGTCGGCTGCTGGAGAGGATCCGCTCCCCGGCACGACCCGTGCGGGGCGGCCAAACCACGCACCGAGTGCCGGGAGTGGATCCTCCGCCGCGGCCGCCCGAGCATCCCTGTGCCCGAGCATCCCTGTGCCCGTGCATCCCTGTGCCCGTGCATCCCTGTGCCCTTCCTTCCCTCTCGGGAGTTTGGGGCGCGGTTTGGGGCATCTGGCAGAGCCCATCCTCGCTGCGGGGATGTGTGGGGTGAGGAGGCGCTGGGTGCCAGGGTTTTGGGGTACAGCAGGGAAGAGCTCAAAGGGATAAGCCCATCACCCACCCCGGCGGTGTCTGATTCAGCCGGGCCCTGGGCTGCTGCCAGCAGCTCACCCACAAGTGTCTGTCATTAAGCATCTCTTTAGGCRTGCACAAGTTGCCTAATTTTTCAAGGGTGCTGCCAACTCCTGATGTCCTTGAAGTCAGTTGTTGCCGAAAGCACCTGATACCTCCAAACACGAGTCTGATCTCATGCCCAGCAGCAATAGGTGGGTAAAGGACCRGCCTGAGTGTGGAACCGACATTTCCCGATTAGCAAAGGGTGTGTTAGTGTGGATCAGAACCCTATCCTGGGTGCTGGGGAGTGATGCCCTGACCAATACCAAGGCAGGCTGCAGCCCTGCATYGCTGGATGCACCACAAGAGTGATGGGAAACGCCACAAAAGTGCCTTTCCCTGTGAAGCATCCCATTGTCACCCAGGCTGTCTCTGCTCCGTGTCCCCAGCCCTGCTGCTCCCAAAGGTGGCCTTTGCTCATGGGAGACAAACTCCTTGTAAAGATCTGCCTAGAAAAGGCAGCCAGAATGGSATGTCAGAGGATTATTCCCCAGCCATCCTCAGCAGGGAATGTGACCAGCGAGGATAAAGGCAGGAATTAGAGGTGGACATCTGAAGATGGGGGCTCAGGCTGGGAGAAGGATCCCTGCAGAAGGAGGTGGTGGTTTTCACTCCCCTGCATCTGTTATTTGACCTTATAAAACTCTGTTTGTGGAGGTGGTTGTTATTTTTTGTTAAAACTTTTAATCTAAAATCCCATTAGGCTCAGCGGTGTGTTCATTTGTGAGCAGAGGCAAAACGGTTCGGTGTTTGCTCATTCCTGTATCATCGTCACTTCAAACAGATGTAATAAAGTATTTTCCCTTTCCTTCTTGTTTTCCTTTGTGGTTTGGCTTTCTTTAGGAGCCTTCGAGGCAGTTCAGCCTGGTTTTCTCCATTCCCAGCRCCGCATGTCTCTTCCAGCTCTGCCGCTTTCAGGTCTGTAGAAATCAAATAAATTCACAGAATGTCCTCTGAAGCAGGGACTTTTCTTTGCCTGGCTGTCCTGCCAGTGGGGTTAAACCAGCCCATCCAGACTAAACTGTCTGACTTTAGGGTAAAACAGCAATGAAAGATACATCCAGGGYGTATTTTTGTGCGTGTGCCCATCTCTGCCAGGCAGCAGCAGCCTGTGGAGGGGACAGCCTGGTCCCCACACCAGGGAGGCAGCACAGTGGCCCTYTACAGTGGATTTTTTCTTCACCCCCACTTCTCTGTCATCTTTATTTCAGGAATTGCTTTAAAACCAGGCTTTGAATAATTCACTGGGAGCACACSGCAGTCCACCCTGATTGCTTCGTCACAGCTTCCCTTGACTTCAATAATTCACTTTCCCACCAGGAGCTGATGTGCTTTCCTTGTACGTGGGTTTGCTGCTGAGCACACCCGGCTCCCGGAGCAAAGCTGGTCACGAGCAGGAGGGAAAGGAGATTTAAGGCCAAATGCCTTTGTTTTAAGAAGCACCACATTTCAGGCAAGGCGAGGGGTTTGCCAGGCAGCTTCTCCAGCTGTGGGAAAGGAAACRCCAGGTTCCCATGGGAGCAGAGGACATCGGTCCTGCGGCCCCTTGCTTGATGTGAGGCTTTGGGGCTGCACCTCAACCAGGAATGTGCACCAGCCCCACTGCTCCAACTATGAGAGCTGTGTCACACCTCAGTCCTCTTAATGARCCATCTAGGCTGGTGTTTTACCCCMRAAAAMCARGCCAGAAGGGGCCAATTATCTGGCRGTGGCCAGGAACAGCAAATAAGAGTGGGAATGGTGACAAGCCAGGGGAATCAGCAGCCTCTGCATCCAGGCCCTGCTTAACTGGGTAAATTAGGGTTTAAGTTAAAAAAACCACAAAGGCTCCTATTGTAGTGTATTGATGGGAGAAGGTATGATATACGTGGGGAATAAATATAAAATATATAATGTTCAACCTCTCTACAGCAGTGTTTCTGCTGTGGGTCTCTTTTCCTGCCATCTTGGGAGCAAGGCTGGTGACTGATGAGCAGCCAGGAGCCACGRCTGTGAATRAGCAGTGAAATCCTGGGAGGAGAGSTGGGTACCTGATCCTGCAGGTGCTGTGGGACAAGTGTTTGCAGCGATGCAGGGTGGGGCAGGGGATGGTAGAGATGCTCTGGTGCCCTTGTAAGAGTGTGGCACTGAGGAAAGAGCTTACACTGGCGCTAAGTGCAGTGGATTTAATTTCCTCACAGTAGCACTTCGATATTACAAGGCGCTCCAGAAAAATCAGAGAGGGCCCGGAGCGAAATGCAGCCGAGTCAATTGAAGTTAACTTCCCTGGGCACAGGGCCAGGCCCCTCTTTAAAGGCTATTTTTCCAGAAAGGCTGCAAAAATGTATTTTGAGCTGCTTTTGATTCAGCTGCCTTGAGCCTGCTTGAGTGAGCTGTGTGCAGGAAGAGCCCTGAAAGCCTGGGCTTGCAGGAGGGGGTGCAGACTGAGAGGAGCTGGCCTTGAATCACCCCTGCATCTCTGGAAGGAGCCYCACGAGTGCTTTAGGGGCACACAGGGGCCCCCAGCCCTATCCTTTTCCTGGGCACTGAGCAAGACAAAGGGACCAGGCAGGCTGGAGGAAGGTGGGCACGGAGAAGGGTTTGTCACTAGGCAAGGCAAAGCTCCCCCCRTTCCCAGGGCTGGCTGGGGGCAGAGGAGTCCCCAGGAGACCCCTGGCTGGAAGGGAGGTTCCAGGAGAGCTGAGATTTAGGGACAGAGTGACTGGACAGGTTTGTTGCAGGTCGGGGCTGAGCTGAACTTGTCCCCAGGTCGCTTGGGGGGGTTGATGCTCCACATCCTGGGGCTGACAGGGCACAGCATCCCCCAGCTCGACTGGCAGTTTCTGTCCCTTTCGGGTGTGCTTCCCGCACCACGGTGTGGAGCAGGAGGGGTTTCCAGAGCTTTTCTCCCCCTCCCCACTCCCCCTCGMCCGCTGCTGCCGCTCCCAATCGCTGTTGCCTCTCTAATTGCGTTATAGCCAATGCGGGGAAAGAAAACACCGCTTCAGCTTCAAACAAGCGACGCCCTAACCCAGCTCATTAGCCACCTGACTGGCTCCCCAACCTCCCGTGACACTCCCGTATTTGTCACGCTGTTTTAGCACCACTAACGAGCCCAACAGGCGAGGCTGTGGCCGGCGGCTCCCCAGCACCGGACCCGGGCTCTGGCAGTGAGCTTGTGTCCAGCACCCCGAGGGGATGCTCTGCATCTGCCGTGCTCATCCTTCTCTTTGCCGTCATCCTTTKTATTCACAGGCGCTTCTCCTGGCCTACTTGCATCCAGTTCATTTTCCTTTTGTTAAATAAAACCTGACTCCGGGCCTTATTTGGCAAACAGAGCTGGGAGAAGCTGGGCTCGCTCTTTCTTCTCCTGACAAGCCTTTCAGGATGAGGGAGATGAGATGGAAAAAAGGGAGACTGATGAATAGGATGCAAAAGCGGGGAAGAAAAATAAACAGGAGATAAAGGGGGTGTRGGAGAGGGAGAAAAGAGAGGCAGATCTATAGCTGGGATGGGAAGCAGAGGGAAGGCGAGAGGGGACCTGCTAAACCCCTACCCTGTGAGTGAAGCGAGGGACTGGGGTCCACACTGGTACAATGTGCACCWCCCCAGCTCCTCCTGGCCACGCTCTCATGCAGGATTTGGGAAGGGGGGCCTGCTGTGGTGGAGAAATGTCCGTGTTTCCATCCAGGAGCTCCCCTCCCCTCTCCTGCAGTATCCCCTAACGATTTTCCCCTAAGRTGCAGGTCGTTTGTGGAAGCAGACGAGCACTTAAGCCCCACTCTGTCTCCAGCTGTCAAATGCTGTAAATATCTGGGAGGTGGTTAAAGCTGGGAAAACAGGGAGATGCTTTAACCACAGCCCAGAGCCAACCCCACTGCTGGGAGGGCTCATAAATATCCCCTCTGCTTTCTGCTCTGTCAGGAGGYAGCAAGAACAGGGAACAAAAGCCAAAGCCATCATGGGGTGGCTTCAGCATCTCTGATGCCTCCTCASCCCTTCCAGGGCACACTGAATAGCAATGAGGAGTAAAACTCAGTTATTTGGGGGGAGATGGTGGCACGGRGGTGTCCTCTGGGCATGAGATGGTGAGCTTGGGAGCCACTACAAGCAGCTCAGCATGGAAGTCATTGTTTTTCSTATTATTTCYCCATTTTCAGCTGGCTGAGTATCACTGAACATCTKCCTTAAGGCAAGTCACCTGGCCCAGCTCTTGAAACCACCAGCTTCATTGGCAGCAAACAAAGTCCTCGGCTGAAGACAGAAATCGAGGGCTTAAAACTGTCTGTGCAGGAATCAGGTGAGAGTGAGTGCTGTTAAACAGGGCATGAGACAGGAAATAGGAATTTGCCAGCACAGAGCAAACCCTGGGCATCGCTGGGGAAGCCGGGGAAATGTCTCTTCTTTATCGACAGAGCACATCACCCCATCAGCCCTCCCAGCACAGGACCCACGGGCAGCAGGACCCGCTCACAGGGAAGGTGGAAGCTTTATCCGGAGGCAACACCGGCAGCACAGCTCTGCCCCAGTTGTGATTTTTATAATAAGCTGAATTCTCAGCTGGACCCGTCAGAAAATCAATAGCAGGACTCGAGAAAGCAGTCCAAATCCATGGAGCTAAATTGGCCACCCCGCAGGCTGCCGGGCCTGCTCGGGCATTGTGATGTGCAGCCACGCTGAAACGGGAAAAATAGGACAATTTCAAAAATCCCTTTGAAATAATTGCCTAAGATTATTGAATTCTCTTGAAATACCAGGGCAAGATGCAGAAGTGCTTTTAAAAAAGTTGGCAGTGGGAGCCGGAGGAGCGAGGGAAGCCACCTGGCTGCTGCCAAAGGCATCTGGGGACGTGGAGGTTGAGGGGGGTTTTTCCTTTTCCCAATTAGATCCAAAGAGCGCCGGCCACTCCACCTGTGGAGCTTTATCTGCAGAGCAGCACATCRGCTTTAGCAGAAAGCCTCTCTTTCTCCAAAGTCTCTTTAATTCCATCCTTTTAGATCTGCCTTTTCAAGCGCAGCCCCAGCGCCTTCCATCTGCCCTCACAATAGAGACGGTGTCCTGAATCATTTTATTTTTGGCAGCTTTGCCTTCAGCTCCTCGTTGGCAGGGAAGCAGCGAGAAGATCTCATCCTCTCTGCAGCCTCTGAGGATACTGCTGGATTTGGGAATGGCTATTTTGGTCCTCAGCTCCTCTCCCGCCAGTGGATGCAGGACAGACGGACATTGTTGGGCACTGTCCACGAGTTGTTCCCAGCACGTGGCTCTTGCTGGTTTTAGGGACACCTGGCTATGTCATGTGCATCCCATATTCCATCCCACATCCACCCCGTGGCAGCCCAGGGCTGGACATTCCCCACTTGGGGCTGGGGAAGGCAGGAGGGATGGGTTTTCCCATGGCCAGTTTTCCATGCCTGTCAACCTCTTCCAAGGTATAGGAAAATGGACAGGGGAGGAAATTGAGGCAAAACATAAAGAAACGATTTTCCCCTAACATTTTTCTCTTATTTTTTAATGTGAGCCCTTACAAGAGGAGGTCTTTAAAATTAATAATGTTCTTTCCTTTTCTCTTTCTATTCCCGAGACTCCTGGTTTAAATTAATGAAATGTCAAATACTATTAAGTTCTGGTGATGTGTTTGCGATAATGAAGGAACTGATTTCCAGCCAGTTTACAACTCTGATCCCCTTCTCTTTTTTGGCTCTGATTAAAACTCCCTTTATTACATTTGCTCTTTCATGGGCTCCCTCTGATTTCTAACCTTTCTGATCCAAGGCTGGGGAAAGCCTTTTCATTGAGCAGATTTGAAGGCTTTTCAGCATTCTGGTATTTTCCTGCCACGTCTGCTCAGGAGCTGGTGGGTGCTCCCAGGGTTGTCGCCCGGGGTTCTTGCAGGGTGCATCAGGACTGGGACCTGCCACTGGTGTGTGGCATTCAAGGCAGCGGGGATGCCAAGCTGTGTTTTTCCTGATGGTGACTTCACCAGGGCAATGTGAAAAGGAAAAAAAAAAGACTTTTGATGGCCACAAACTGCCTTGGGAAAGGCCAGACAGTGATGTCCAGAGAAGGCTTTCCCAAATGGGGGAACAGCCTGACCAGGAATTGAGGCAGTCCTTGCTATGTTTTCCTCCCTGGCAAGGTCATACAGYGAGGGTTGTACAGCTGGCAGCGTGTCCAGAGGGATGAATAAGGGAAGGACAAATGGGTGGACTAACAGCTCGATGGGCCCGTCTCTTATGGATGGGCAACAAGGTGACAAGGTGCTCTTGCCGAGGGCCTCATTAGTCACCTGTCTGCCTGTGCTCCCCGGCAAACTGGGAGAGCTCAAAGGGTTAATCCGTGATTTAGGACTCKGCGCCAAAGATACAGTTGTTGGGAGAGAAGAAAGCTCTGTCGAAAGCTTTGGGAAATAATTTGCCTTGGCACTTTCTTATAAGAGTGAATTGATTTTTGCTGGGCTGTGTCAGGCTAAATTATGACTGGGGGAAAGCAGGGCTGGTGCTCCTGGAGCTGAAGGTGTGATAATTAGAGGCACGTGCAGAGGGGACCGGGGGCTGCTCCTTCCAGGATTTCCCACGTGAATCCAGGACTCAGAGTCCTTGGAGAGACTGCTTTGCTTCAGCCTGGACACAGAGGTGGCCCCCGTGTTCGTGCCCCCCAGATCGGACCAGGAGAAGCCTTTTCTGGGCCATTTCCTTCCTCTCCCAGTCCGGGCAGCAAAGCAGCAGACCCTGATTGCTGGAGGGTGAAACAAAGCACCCCATCTTCCTGGCAGGAGGTGGGAACGCTCAATAGGGGATCCCGGCACCCTGCCTCAATCCTGCCCTGCCCCTGCAGCTCTGCTGGGAAGGAGCCGTGTCCCCAAGCCCCGTTCCTGCCCTCAGAAACTCCTGGCGCTGTGTCACCGCCCGCGTCCCCTCCATCGCTCAGCGCCGAGCCCGCTGTCCCCAGGTGCGCACCGTGACCTGCTCAGACGCCGCTTTCCGAGGCAAAGGCGTGCAATTCCTGCAGGCTGCTGGGAATTGTAGTGCGGCAAAGCCAGCAGGCAGCAGAGGGGACAAAGGCGGGCTCCCAGGCTTTGTGCTGCTCCCCTCGGCAGAGCCAGCACCGGACCTTGTCCCCGGGAAACCTGCATCTCTCTGCGGCACCGGCCACCTCCCCCGAGCTCCGAGCATTCTGCCATGCCTGGCTTTTGTTTGCCAGCCCAAGGGGAGGCACTGAGAAGAGAATGAGGTCTGGGTTTCTCTTTTTTTTTCCATTGCCCCTTTATTTATTCTCCTCTATTACGAACCAGCTCCAGCTCATCAGTAAGACCCGGGAACAACAACTCCTGAATAGGAGAGACGCTGTGGAAAAGCCTTGCCTGAACGCAGCCACTTCCCAAACAAAGGGGCTCAGACTATCCACTTCCTTCCCTGCCCCTCTTCCCAGAAAATCCACCCAAAGAACAGCTCGTTCAATAAAYCGTCTGCTCCGTAATCAGACTAAGCCAGCAATAAGCAGCGGGCTCATCCAGCTCGGCACAGCGTCTCCCGGTTCCTGGGAGGATGGAAATGCCCTGCTCCCCAGGGAAACAGGCAGGCACGGAGAGGAGGCGGCTCTCACACGGCACATCCAGCGCTCGGGGAGGGGGGGACCCATCTCTGTTGCCTCCCGGAGCCGTGGTTTAGCCCTCCCCAGGTAATTGTGCATGGAAATGGATTCCCATTTCTCTGCTCAATCGTCCTGTTTGCTGTCACAGCCGAGCGTTTTGCATGTGCAATTACCCGTCCCCGCACATCTCCGTGGGCGCGCTCAGGTGTCGCCTGCCAGCCTCGGGCAGCCACATCGCGCTGCGTTCGGGCTGTGATAGCAGTCAAGCAGAAGCCATTTTCCATATGAAGCTGCAGGACCTATGGGATAAATAAATGGGTTGGAAAACCGGTCTGTGTAATGAGTTAATTTAAAACCTGCCTTCCCTTCTTGTATATTAATTTACTTGGCGTAATGTTTAATCTTTCACTTACTGGGTTTCCCTGGTTTCTTTCTCTCCTTGCCCCTCCGGCAGATCCCTGGGATGCTTTGCCTTCGGCCAGACTGGGCCTAGAGGAGGTGCTGAGTCCCACAGGAGCCCAGAAGTAGCACCTTAAAGGCTTCTGTTCTTGTGTATGCCCAGCAGGAGTGGACAAATTCCCTGCAACGGAGGGGAGACTATCGCTGTGTATCCCTGGGGTCATTCCCGAGGTGCTAATTCCTTTAATCACCTGGGAGGGGGGAGCAGGGAATTAATCAGCTGTGATAAGGACAATTAGAGCCGACAAGGTAGCAGGAAATGGAAGCAAAGGACTGGGTGGAGGAGCTGATATGTGGCTGGGGGTGAGCCTGCCCGAGCATCCATCACGCTGCTCCGGTTCTCCYGCCGGCAGCCGCGAAACCTCGGGTGTGAGCGGATGGCACTTCACACGAGCGCCTCTCTGAAGGGCATGGCAGGTCAGTGCAGTGAGTGAAAGGCTGCTGCAGCYGGGGAAAGCAGGACAGAGCCAACGGCAGCAGCTCCGTGGTGAAAATGAACGAGTGAACACAGGTCCAGGAATGAGGCTGTGATGCCGCCCTGTGCCCAYGGCTGGTCTGGATTCCCACCAGATTGCTCGCTGGTCCAGTCGGAGAGAAACTCGAGGGCAGGTGTTGCAGGCAGGGGGGAGTGGTTAAGCGGGGAGCAGCAGGTAGAGCTTGGCAGGGCTCACCAGCGACCCGACTGCAGCAGTGAGTGTAAGAAAGTGTGGTAGGCACGTCCAGCATCAGGATACCTTAGTGGGAGTAACCCTGGCCATTCCCATCACCTGTCTCCGCAGGGGATTAGCTTAAACTGTTTTAGAGGGATGGATGGACAATCTGAAAGAGAGACTATTGTGGAGCTTATTTAAGATAGGCTGACCGGAGGAACTGTCCCCCGAGGCCATCCCAAAGACAGAGACGGATGCAGGGCCCTGGGGCTGCATCCAGCCCAGGGAGCATGAGGTCACAGGCAGGTTTGATCCATGCCCGCTGCCTCTTCCGTGCTGGGGGAGCATGGGGAGCATCGCAGCAGCTGCTGCTGGGAACATCCCCTTCCCTCCCCTCTTGCTAACGAACGTAGGTGAAACTTGCTGTGCCATGACTTTAATCAGCAAAGAAAACTGCAAAGCCTTTTTTTTTCCCCCTTTCCCCACCTGCTGAATTCAGCACCGAATGCGAATTAGGCGGCGCTTCGGCTTGGCTGCGCGCCCACTTCCCGTGCTAATGCAGGGAGCCAGACTCTCCTGCATCCTGAGCCTCCCAGATTAATCCGAGGCGCGCCCGGATCAGCCCCTGGCATTTCACACTGCGCGCGTAACACCGGGGTTTAAAGGCTGCTCGCTGCCTTCTCTGAGCAGCCTCCGCAGGCTCAGCCCGTGCCGGGGCGTGGGACTGCCCTTGGCACCCATGGGTGGCTGGGCAGGGTGGCTCCAGCAGGAACGGATCTCACCAACCTTGGGAGCCAAGCCTGCAGCTCTGGGAATTGTGTGCTTGCATTATCCCAGTGCACTCAGCAGCATGGAGCCGCCTGCCCCAGGAAGGGATGCAGGGGTCAGCATTCCCAGAGCTCTGCCCGTGTGTGGGGTGCTGGAGCTGCACTCCCGGGCTCACACCTGTGGGTCCAGCGTGGCAGGAGCAATTTGTGGCTCCATTAGCACTGGGAGTCGGCACAGCAGCCCTGCAGTGTGTCCATTTGATAAGAAGCAAGTTCCACTGAATAATGAGCAGTAATTGGATTTCAGGGTTAACCAGCTTGCAGCAAAAATAGAAAAGAACAGAAAGCCATTGGATATTTCTGTTCTGGCTCATCAGACATTGGAAGTTTATCTCTGCTGAGAATAGCACAGGAGAGGTAAAGTTATTAGTGACCATCAGAGCATGGTGATACCATCTCCCTCTTGTGTTCAGTGGGATGAGTCTGTGCGTCCTCTGTGAGTTTCATTTAAGGCTACGGAAGTTTATAACCCCCTGCGGGAGAGCTCCACACGTGCAGCAATGCTGTGCAGCAGACAGGGGAGAAACCAGGAGCAYCCGGCCTCTCTGCCGCCAGCCTGAGGCCGAGGGCAATGTCTCCTGCCKGTGTCACCTCATCCAGGTGACAGTGTGGTGTGGGGAAGGCCAGCAGATGTGCAGCAGTACCGTGTCTGGAGCTGTGATTGCCTGCTTTGAGGTGGCACCAGCGTAGGCAGGATGGGTTCTAGTGGTGTGCCAAGCACTGAAACATGCACGGTGGCCCATCTTCCATCAGGACGAATTTGTGCTGGGAATTGTGCAGGGAAGGGCTGTTAGCATGGAGGGGATGGAGATCCTCCCTTGTAGGGTGAAGCTGAAAGCACTTGGCTTGTTTAGCCCAGCAAAGGAAGGCAAAACAGGAATATGATTACTCTCCATAAATATATCAAGCAAGTAAACACCGGGTACAGAAAGGAACCATTTAAGCTAAAAGACTGTGCTGGCACAGRAACAAATAGGCTTAAACTGGCTAATGTAGGCTGGAAATTAGGAGATAGTTTTTAACCATGGGAAGCAGAGGAGGAAAAATACCTCATTGCTTTTCCAAATGAAGGTGGTAGAGCACRTGAAGGGAACAGAAAGCTGGCTGCCTGCAACTGCAGGGGTCTGGGGGAGGAGCCAGCAGGGTCCTGCCATGSCAGGCTCCTTCCAGGATGGCTGGGTGCACAGTGCACGGCCGGCAGCTTCAGAGGTCCCAGTYTCCCAAGGAAGGGAGTGCTGTTCCTGACACAGCCTCCCTCTGTTCAGGTGCCTGGCACTTGGGACAGCCCCCCAAAGTGCTCAGAGCAGAAGGGGTAGCCTAGAGAACCAGACACAGCCAGCGGCATCTGCCAGCATGGAAGGTGCCACAGGAGCAAAAGCATCACTGATCTGGGCAGGGCAGCTCACAGCAATCAAATTTGGGCTGGCAACCTGCTGCCATCACTGCTTGGTCTGGATTTTCAGTGGGAATGGCACACAGCTGGGTCGCCAACTCCAGATTTTACCTCCTGCATGAAATKATTCTCAATTCCCTGTGTATCCTAGGTCCTGCCTAAAGGATGGGTGAAGAATCTGCTGATGAGGACTCTAATCAGTTTGGAGAGCAGGTAATTTCTCAGCTAGAAATGAAAGGAAATGAAATCTTGAAATCAGAGAACAAAGTGTAACAAACACTCTGGAAAGGAGATACGATAATATATAGTGCAAGTGAAAAAAAAAAATCGAAAATTTGGAAATTGAGAGAAGGCAACACAATGTATTGGGACGGAATGAGGTGAGGTGGGAAGGACTGAAATTTGCCAAAATTCTACTCATGCAAATCCTGAAATCAGCGAATGACGTGAAATCAAGAGATGACATGAAGTGCAGGGAAATGGACCAAACCTTGCTCAAGTGATGCTCATTGAAATGGCAAGATTTCATTTCCTTTCCTGAAAGGAGCATCAATTTCCTTTCAGGAAAGGAAACAAAATCCTGAAATCGAAGAGCRAAGTGGAAGAAACCCCCTGGAAAAGAGATAGGATCAAATGAAATAACTGAGGGAAAATTTGGAAATGGAGTGATAGAAATGAAATGGACTGGGAGGAAAAAGGTCCGTTAAAAGGACTAAAAGAAGCCAAAATGATACACCTGGAAATGGCAAAATCAGGGAAGGGATTGGTGAAATGAAGAGGTGACATGAAGTGTAATGAAATGGACAAGCAAAAAGTGACAAATTGTTGCTCATTGAAATCACAGGATTTTGTTTCTTCCTGAAAAGAAATTCTTTCAGGAAAGGAAATGAAATCCTGAAATCAGAGAACAAAGAAGAACAAACCCTCTGGAAAGGAAATATGATCAAATGAAGTAATCTCGATTGAAAATGAAAGCGAGGGGAAATTTGGAAATGGGGTGATGGCAGAGAAATGGACTGGGACAAAGCGAGGCACCATGAAAAAGACCCAAAGGTGCCAAAATGATACTCATGGAAATGCCGGTATCAGGGAACCAAGTGGGGAATTGAAGAGGGGACATGAAGTGTGGGGAAACAGAGGAGCGAATAGTGCCGAATTGATGCTCATTGAAATCACAGGATTTCTTTCCCTTTCCCCCTTTTCCCCCCTTTCCCCTCTTCATTTCACCAATCCACTCCCTGATTTCGTCATTTCAGGAAAGGATATCAGAGAACAAAGTGTAGGAAATACTCTGGAAAGGAGATATGATAATATATAGTGCGATTGACAAAACAATTGAAAATTTGGAAAKGGGGTGAATGCAACACAATGGACTGGGATGGAATGAGGTGCAGTGAAGAGGACTGAAACTTGMCAGAATTACACTCATGGAACTCCTGAAATCAGGGAACAAAGTGAAATGAAGAGATGACGCGAGTGCAGGGRAATGGACCAAACCTTGCTGAAGTGATGGTCATTGAAATCGCAAGATTTAATTTCCTTTCCTGAAAGGAAGGAGTTCCTGAAAGGAAGAAGTGAAATGAAATCTTGAAATCAGAGGAAAGTGTAACAAACACTCTGGAAAGGAGATGAAAAAGTTAAATGAAGAGATGGCATGAAGGAAACAGGAATTCAGATTCTGGAGAGATTTGCTTTATGCAGCTCATCCTGGTGGACTCGAGCAAAGCTTGTGGTAATAAGCAGAGCTAGAATTAGAAGAGCATTGTTAACATGCATTAATTACTTTA
The DNA here is from genome assembly GCF_030028575.1 of Malurus melanocephalus. Classification (NCBI taxonomy): domain Eukaryota; kingdom Metazoa; phylum Chordata; class Aves; order Passeriformes; family Maluridae; genus Malurus; species Malurus melanocephalus. The sequence goes on along the minus strand of NW_026623328.1, from coordinate 1,918,369 downwards.
CAATCCTCCTACCTCGTGTGCTTCCCTATCTCACTCATGTCTAGTATTAATGGAGCAGGAATAATTCTATACCCAGTCCTGGCATCTGGGCAATTTTTTTTGGTGATATTTCTCCTTCCTGAAACTGGAGGAAAGATGCTCCCTGCCTTCATCGCGCGTTTAGAGCCTGACAGTGTGCCTGGGATCGTAGTAAGACACAAAAGCATCTAAAGGAAGCGGCCACTGGATGGAGCCTTAAAGGTCAAAACAATCCCCGGCTCCGGTACAGATGGTGTTCACTGATGAAAAACACCAAACGGAAAAGCTGTGAGCATCAGGGCTGAGGGATGCTGCAGAGCCCAAACCCACCGCCCTGATCCCAGCTCCAGACGCTTGGGCCAGCTGCCAGCACCTCTGCCTGCTCYTGCTCCCGCTCCCGGATCCCACCCTTGCTGTGGCGAATGTAGATTGCTCGGGGCAGGGATGCACTCAAACCCCGGGGTGCCCTAAAACACCTCACTAAACACCTTGCTTCATTCCGGCAAGACAAGCAGAGATAAAGTGACTGTGTGCAGRGAATTCCAGTTTTGATTAAAACCCACAGACCTGCAAGCCTCGGCTCCCGYTTGAATTAGGATGAGGATGATATTGGCAGGAGCAAATGAAAACATCCGATGATATCTGAAGCAGAAGTGGGGCAGGGTGTCAGCTTTGGGAAAGGGGCTCACAGCTTCCTCCTGAGCAGGGTCTGCTGTGCCGAGCTCTTGGCGGCTCCGCTCCCTGCAGCGCYGGGAAGGGGTAAGGCAAACCCAGCCTGCGGGATAAGGATTTTCTGAATGAGTGGACGAACGCGCTCACTAAAAGGGGGAACGGGGGCCATCAGCGGGTCCAGCTGTTGGGATSACCCTCATGGCACACCCAGCACCCCAGCGGGTCAATGAGACTACGCGGGGTGCGGTGCATCTTGGAGGGGATGTCAAACCGCGCTCCCTCTGTGCGGGCGCTCTCCCTTTAAAGCAATCCCGGGGCCGAGAGCGGGGAGGAGGCGGGGGCG
>NW_026623328.1:1886894-1917281 GCF_030028575.1 Malurus melanocephalus | reverse complement strand
CGGTTCGGCGGCGGCTGCTGCGGGAGGTGGCCGGCGCCGCGGCGGCGAGCGGAGCCCGGCAGCGGCCGCCAGCCCCGGGGTATGCGGGTGAGCGGGAGAGGAACGCSGAGGAAGGCGGAGAGCGGCGGGGAGCGGGGCGAGGGAGCCCGGCCGAGCYCTCCCGAGCGGCGGAGGATGCGCCGAGCCCCGGGGAGTCGAGCCCAGCTGCAGCGCGGCGCGTCCCGCCCGGCCGCCGCCCCAGCCCGCGCAGGTAACAGGGCCGGGGGGATCGGGGGGACTCGGATGGGGTTTTGTGGGGGAGAACATCCTTCCCCTCGGAGGCGGGGGGAAGCATCCACGGTCCCCGGGGACCTGCGGCTCTGCAGCGCGTCACTCGGCAAGTGCGACTTGGTCCCCTCGCAGCCGGGTTGAGATGAGGGAAGGGTTCCCCGCGGAGTGAAGGAGTCCGCCGGAGCCAAGAGCTCCCTGGGGCAGGCAAAGAAGGGGTCGTCGTGCTCTGGGGCCCCCCAAAGCCCCGAGGGGCTGGAGGCCCAGCTCGGAGCGACGGCAGATGCTCAGTGCCAACCTCAAAACCGCCCCGATCGAAGCTCGGCTTTGAGGTTGGATGCATCCTGCAACCTCAGGCAGCCGGCGCGGGAGACGGGCAGAGTGCGGCGCGGGGTGACAGGTTCCCGTTTTGCCACCTGCTCCCCGAAAGTGGCCAACTTTGGGCGGATGTGGGGCACTTGGCCCCCAGTGCTGCCGGTGGGGGCAGCGGGAGCCAGTCCTTGCTTGGACTAGAGCTAGAGGAGATGACAAGGGTGCCTGGAACATCACCGTGTGTCCCTAGGGACTGCTGGCTCCATGATGGATGGTACCCCAGGTTTAGCAACCACAGGGGCTMGATTTGATCCCAGGCACTTTGTTTCCAGCTCTCTGTTCACCAGAGGATCTGCCCAGCTAGGGAAGCTGCCTGCGTGCCTCTTACATCTCGCTGCCCTGCTAAATTAGGGCAAATTGCCAAGCTGGCCCCCTGCTCCCCTGCCCATGTCTCTGTTGCGAAACTGAGTCTCATCTCATGTTCCTCRACTTGTACAGGAGCAACCCACCACTACAGCGACCCGAGGGCCCCAGGGCTCTCCTTTTATCTGCTGCGCTGCTAACAGAGGAGAGAGAGGTTTAATTATCCTCAAGTGTCAGTTCAAGATAGATCTGCTGGGACACAGCTCTTGGCAGGTGCAAAATAACAGGACGTTTTCATGCATGGGAGRCTGAGCTGGGAACAGTTCAGTGGTTTAATTGGAAGGGTTCATATCAGGGTACAGAAAATGGGACGGTGCAGGCTACAGCAGTGATCCTGGTGCTGCAGGTGTGGGAAGGGAAGATGGATGCCGAAGGCTAAGAACTTTCTCAGGTGCATTGTTTTGTGGGCTTGGAGCAGAGCTGGTGCTCTGGGCTGGTAGCACAGCCTCAAGTCCATGCTGTCCTCTGAGGGGCTGATGTTTTTTCAGCCTCACTTGGTTTCGCAGCTTTTCAGTCAGTACCCATGAGAGTCCTTGCAGAASCACTGGGAGATGTGCCCTGTTTTGTGGGGCATCCGAGAGCTGAAAGTGAGTGAATTATAGAACCAGGGCACTCTGGAGCTGTCTTCTARGCATGTGAGGTGGGATGGCCTCTGTGCTTGTGGAACAGCTTCTCCTCCCTCCCCCTGCCAAAATCCCTGAAATGGTTTACAGGAGCTCTCAAGCATTTGAAGTGTTTCAGTTCTCCAAATCCAAGGGGAAATGCCCCTTCCCTCACCAAACAACTGTGGCACCGGAGTCTGACTCCCTGGGGGATGTCTCCACCCTGCCTGGGCTGCAGTGCTGAATGCATGGAGCATCTGTCTCCTCATCTCCTGTCCAATCCATGCTTGGCCCCTGAAGCTGCATTTGGAACAGAAAGCAGAACCTCCTCCAGCTGTGCCATTCCACAATGGCCATATTGCTAAACGAGACCTCTCCGTGCCCAGACCCTGTAATCATCTTGGTCTGGGACACTCCAGCAAGAGGAAGAAGGATGCCCTATTTTATTTTATTGTTCATCCACATATGCTGAGCTCTTCTCTGTGCTCATTCCCTGGGGACMATGGCACAAATGTAAAAAAGCAGTGCCCCCATCTCTTCTGGCTCCTTGGAGGGAATGTGGTACCCTAATTTTTTGTGAAGTCACGGTATTGTGCTATTGTTCCTTGGTTCAGGGTCCAAGATAATGMCTGAACTGCGCTTCATTTCAGTGCTGGGTGTAACAAGCCAGCCCTCATGCAGCTCCTACCAGCACAAAACAGCTGCTGGCATTAGAAGTGTGGGGTTGGTCCTGTCTATAGCAATCACATTCCAGACGTGCTCCCCCCCCTCCCCGCTAATTGCTGGTGTTTTTTTCTGACACTGTGAGAAGGGACATGCAGTAAACACAGTGAATTTTGTAGTTGTGCTGAGATGGTGTTTTCAGGAAGACCCAGTTATTAAACGTCATTTTGGCACTGTCCCCTTCCCACCCATGCTTGGTGAATGCTGCCATTTGCTTTGCAGCCTTGCCTCAGTCCTGCCAGAGTCACATCCCTCCTTTGCAAGTCTGCATTAGTGAAACTTGTAGTTGTTGCTTGGGTGAAAACCTTGTGGRTGCTCCTGGTGCTGTGAGCTGTGTGGTGCTGGTCTCGGGCTAGGTGTGGCTTGAGGAAGGGCAGCTCTCAGAGGAGGCTTTCTGTCCTTTGTCATAGGTAGCTGTGCCTGAATCTCTGACAAAGGCATTTTGGAGGTGAGGCTGTGGAATAGAGGCTCCTCCTCACTTCTCCTTGGAGGCAACATCTGGGAGATGGGCTGGACCAAGTAAGGGCAGAACCCTCACTCATTTCAACTGCAGCAATCTTGTGGTGCCACCTGCGACAGGAACATATTTAGATTTGGTATATGTCCCCTGCCATGACTTTGGGCTTTGGATCAAGGCTTTTGACACTTGTGCACACAATCAGGGGGAAAAAAAATTAAAACCTCAAAATGTTTGCAATTCCAATAGCTTATCCTCACCCTGGGCAGGCAAAACTAACCAAGGACAGGATCAGTAAATCTCAGAATCAGCCATTTCCATTATCAAACATGAGGGCTGGGGCACAGCTGGCACAGAGCAGCAAAACCACGCTGAGTCCTTGGGGGGATGCTTGGGATCTGGCACCATGGGTTTGTGCTGTAATACCTTYGCAGCGAGCAGGTTGGGAATCAGCAGGGATCCCAGCCATACATGGATGGGCTGAGCTTCATATGGCTGTGATAAAGAAACAAAAGCTGCTCGTGGCACCAGGGGCACCCACTGAATGAACCTCTTGCTGGGGCTCTGCAGGAGACAGTGGTGATTCAGGCTGAAGTGCTGAGCGGGGAGAGCACTCACACTTTTAGCCCAGGGAGGAGATTTAAGTCATCCCTTCAAGGCTGAGAACATCCCATCTGGAGATCAGTACATCAGTGCCAACAATAATAAGAGTAAAGGGGCTGRTTGCACAGCATCCCATCACTTTAGCCACTCCCCTCCATCCACTTGTCACCAAAGCCCCTCTCCAGTGAGGCCAGTCCCTGCTGCTGGTGATCAGGGGCMATCTTCTCTCTGTACTTGGTGTGGTGGGCACGTGGAGTTGGATGGCAAGGTGTGGAGGGATCGGGCTGTCCTGGCACATGGACATCATAACCTGACTGTGTGGAGTGTGTGTGGCACCAGCGGGGAGATGGGCTGGCATTTGGCCTTCAGATCTGTCCTTCTGCCATGCCAAGAGCAAACTCAGAGCCAGAAGTAGCGCAGGTGGCATCTCCCTCGCTGGTGCTTGTGTGAGCCAGGCTGGTGTGTGCTCCATGGGAGGCAGCAAGCACAGGTTGCCCCAGGCAAAGTGCCAGTGGCCCAGGAGAGCACATGGCTTGGTAAAGTCAGCAGGGACTCAGAAACTCAGCCCACAGGGAGCAATGCAAGGCTGAAGGTTTTTTCCCAGCATGTTTGGATCTGGGATGTCAGCTGAAGCGGCAGCATCTCCAAAGCACCCCAGTGGTGTCAGAGTCTGGGGTCAAGCCAGTCCATCTGGAGTTTCATGGCATTATCTCTTAAATGCCTTTAACTGCAATAGGATGGCCTGACTGATTGGATTGTGCTCTGTAATTAATTAGCTGGGTGCACCGTATGGGAGGAAAGCAGCATCAGTGGGAAGAGAGAGGGGAATGTGCCGGCAAGAGCTGCAAAGCTTCAAATGTCCATTTCTCATTAAACCAGCCTCGTGCAGCGTTAGTCCCTGGGCACACGGCGTTAGTTCCAGTGTCCTGGCCCTTTTCCACCAGAAGAAGTGTGGTTTTGCTGCCTGATCATTCCCCTGAGAGCCCCAACCGACCTGCCTGGCCTTGGGGACCACTAGGAGGGACGAGCTTGTTTGGGCTGGGGTGTACTGGGGGTGGTGAGGGGACAGACCCCCCGCCTCCTGCCGGGGTGACAGAGCCTGCAAGGAGTGTAGGATGGCTCCAGGGGTCAGAGGCTGCTGGGCATGGCTGGCAGAAATCCCACTCCTCCTCCCTCCCACACCAGAGCCCAWGGACTTCTCCCCACTCCCCTCCTGCTCCCAAACCTGCCGTGACTCTGCTGGGCTCCTTTGTCTACTTTTAGCATCCATTTGTGCCTTTTAACAGACAGCATCCCCCTTAGGGTGGGTTTTTTCCTTTGTGTTTACTGTGGGGATTAATCAGGACCTGCAGCGTAAGGGAAACCTGCAGCAGCTCCTTGTTTATTGTTTGATTTGGGAAATGCTGCTGGGCTGGGCTCGTGTTTCAGGTCCGTGCTGTTTTTTAAGGGGTGCATTTTGGGAGTGCTGTGGGAGGAGGGATATTCCTGTTTGCCTTGGGATGGGTCTGTGCTGGGCATGGCACCCTTGGGGCCTGGGGTCACTCCCTCCCTCTCTCCCTCACTGGGTCCTGTATGGGTGGAGGTGAGAGGGCTCTTCTTGGGGTGCCTCCCCTGTGAGGTGAGACCTGTTTTATGCTCAGGTGCCCCCACAAATCCATCCAGCACCCATGGGTCTGTCTGCAGCTCCCAGGTTCTTCCAGTGCCCGTTTGGAATGGGGTGAGCCGGGTTGTTTGCTGCTAACAGGCACCTCTGTGCTCTTGTAAAATTTCAAGCTGGCTTGTGATGGAGAAATAGCTTTTCCCACAAGTGCTTGCTCAAAACAGTCCTTTCACCTGGTTTTGGGGGTCTGGGGTGGGCTCTTCCCCTCCTCGATGCTGCAAGGAGGTGGGTGTGGAGGAGGGCAGTGTAAAACTCCAGAGGGTTCTTTGCTGCCAAGCTGGGGAAGAGTTGTAATGCCCTCTGCTCTGATGGCTGATAAATCTTAGAGGAAAAAAAAMMAARRAAAAAMMAMMAAAAAAAAGTCATGTGCCTGCTCAGCTTAACCCACAAAGGAAAACCACGTCATTTTAAAAAGAAAAGCTGTTAAAAATAGATTTTTTTAGCAGAGAATGCCGCTCAGAGGAGTCAATGAGCTCCGTTTCAAGAGCTGGGAAACAAAACGCTCTAGGGACTATGAAAGCAAGTCTTTCCTTTTCCAACTCCTCGAATGTCAGGTGTGGCTCCTCAAGCTTGTTGTTTTCCATCTGGCTGTGCCAGATCCAGCCAGGCTGTGGTGGTCGCTGGCTGCTCCCGGCTGCTGCTGCAAGAGGGGAATGCACCATCTTGGGCAGGGGAGAAGCTGTGACTCAGACATGTGCTACATCTTGCCCTGGGTTTCCCACTYGCCAGCAGGGCCGAAGGGGAGGTAGTGAGCCCCACGGAGCATCCCTGCTTTATTTATTTAATTTTTAATTGGCTAAGGAGCCCTCTCATTTGCTTCAGTTCTGACTAATGAGACGCGCCTCGCTTTGACAGCGTGTCACAAGCAATAAATTTCTCAGGAGCTTCTGGGCTGCGTGGATGCCCTCATGCTCCTGCCTGGCTCTCCCTCCTCCACATCACCCTGTGCTGCTGCCCCAGCCTGGCCCTTGAGCATTGTCCCAGCAAAGGAGAGGAGGGTCGGGATAAAGGGTGTCAAATCAGAGGTCTCTTTAGGTTGGGGATTTGGGGGCTTCCTATATTGCTTGTCTGGGCTGGAAATTGGAAAGCAGAAATTGCCAAGGACCCAGACAAGCTGTTGTTTAGCAGCCATGATCTCTGTTGTGTTTTCCCRAAGATCTCAGCTGTGCTTCGGGGTGTGAGCACTGTGCCAGGCTCCAGCTAATCTCACCAGGGGCCTGGGCTGGCTGGCAGTGTACCAGCATGCCAATGAAGATCCTACAGAAGACTTTCACTCCCGTAAAAAATGCATTTTTTTGTAGGAAGGTTTTGCAGGAGCATGTCTTCTTTGGTGAGGAAAGGTTTTCCTATTCTCCAATAGGAAAATCTAGACAGATCCATGATATTTTCAAGGCATTTCCCATGGGGCTTTATCAAAAGGTTGCTCCAGGGGGTGCAGAGATTAAATTCTGCTTCCTTGCCATCCTGCTGTGTTCATGATGTGGGGCTCTTGCTCTGGAGCATCCCCTTGTGTGCAGGAGAATATCGTACAGGTGTCGTGTCCTGTAGGTGTTACAGGATGCTGTAACAGGATGCTCAGGTTATGATGCTGATACAGGTGAGGAGAAGGCTTGTGGGTGAGCTGGGGGCTGCCACCCTGGGGCAGAGATGCTCAGTCACATCTGCCCAGAACAGAAGGGGTTTGATGCTGCTTTGTTTGAGGGCGTGGACGCCTTGGTGMTGTTTGTCACCTCTTGCTGGGTAGCACTAACCTTCGCTCTCCTGGAGAGTCGTTAAGGGACTGCTTGAGGTTTCAAATCACTGATGGCAAGCACCAACTATTAGCACTTCTTCTCTTTGTATTCGTGATGGATTCTCTTTAGGCGTTGCTCTTAGTGGCTCTCCACTGTTAGCTTTTGTTTTCTCCTCAATAGCTTGTCTAATAAACGCCATTATCTTGGGCACAAATCTACTTCATGTCTCAATTCCACTTGGAGAGAGTTGGTAATAACAGCTGAACAACATCCTTTGAAAAGGGACTCTGTCACCAGCAGCCCTGGATGCCACTTCTCCGCTTCCCACACTTGTCCCCAGAGCAGATAAAGACAAGGGGAAGATGCGTGGCCAGAAAGCAAAAGGGACATCCGCCTGATAAATTGGATGTCTGAGCAGTGCCGGCAGCAGTCAGAGCAGCAGCCCTGGGGATCAGGGCAGCTCGGGCCCTGCCACCTTGGTCATTAGAGGAGATGTGCTTATGGCCTGGGATCCTTCCTAATTCCAGCAGATTAGAGGGGAAGGATGGTGGTGAAAAGTGACGGCTTGTAGGGAAGATTAGGAGTATTTCTTACAGCTTGAAGGAGCTTCTTATCTGTGGCCAAATCAAGCTGCTGCCTCCCAGTCTGCATCTGGTCCTGAACAGGCTTTAACTGGGAGGTGCTGGGTTTTTAGGTCACCCTGCAGGTCTGTGAATGTAAGTATTAAGGCAGCTCCCAGTTCTGGTTGAGGGCAGCATGTTCCCAAGGGTGTTTACACCCATGGAGACCTGACCCTGWTGTCACTGCAGTGACTCTTGTACTGTCCTTACTGCATGAGCAGACCAAGCAAAGGTTTTTAATTAGAACAAGCTCTATTTATTAATGCTGGACCAGGCTGCGCTCAGCTGCTGTTTTGTCAGAGCTTCCAGAGGAGGATTTCCCATGGCTGGGGGAAGGGGATCACTGGTGGGAGCAAGCTGCCCCACCTCCTCTCAGTTGTCCCATTGCTGGGATGTCTGGCTGCTTCCAATATTTGTCCCCTCCCTGAATTATAAATACTTTATCCTCTCAGTGCCTACTGCATCAAATATTTTTTTAATGGCATTTTCCTTTTCTATTTTTTCCTGACTTGGTTCTTGTATTTCAAAACACGCCTGCCACGCGCGTAGCGCTCAGACATGCTCTCGGCTTCCCCCCAAATGTAATTGCTTTAAAACTGCAGATAGTTGGCGAAAGCAATTTTCTCTCCATTACGGAAGGCTCCAGCTCCTCTCATCCTTCATGCAAGTCACTCTCCCCCAGCCCTGCCTCCTCTTTGCTGCTGTGCAATGCTCAGCACCCGGGCTTGCGGTACCTCGGCTTTCCCGAATGATGCTCTTGCTTTCCCAGGCTCGAGCGGAGCACTGTKGGGACCTCTCTGTGGGGGCTGAGTGCCTTCTGCCACAGCTTCTGCTGAGCAAGGGCGATGCTTGCTGGCAGCAAAGCCCTTCCCTTGGTCGTGCTGGTCTCCCTGGTGGGATGGGTACCGGTGCCAGGCACGTGCTCACCGCGGTTTTGCAGCTCCACCGCGCGCACGTTTAACATGCTCTTTCTGTCCGCGGAACGTGTTGGGCTTTCAAAGGCATTAATGATGGAAAATAAATTGGAATCCGAGAGAAATAATCTTTAGGCATTCTCTGTAGGCCTTGTCTTGCCTTGCCTTCCTCAGCCATGTTGAAGGCTGTTGCTGGAGGGGAATATAAATGAGGAGGAGCCCCCGGGTCTCTCTGATCTGCTGTGATGCCTTGTGCTCAGTGGATCTCACTGCAGCACTGGTACTGATAAACCCAAGGAGGGCTGGAGAGAGTAGAAGCCATGARGTGTTGCTGGACCTTCCTGGAGGGCTTGGGGTCCTGAGTTAAAGGAGGCTGAGACACGCCAGTTCTTCCACGGGCCTGTGCCCTGCTTGGGGCATTTTAGTRTCTAGCATGGGACAGCAGTTGTCTTTGGTTCTGCACCAACGTGTCCCAGGAACCAGGCCCTTGTGCCCACCCTGAAGATAGAGTTAGGTCACAGGTAAATGAACCTGCATRTGCTCCATGTACACCACAGCTGCAGTGTTCCCTGTGCTCAGACCCCATAAGGTGCTGATCTCCTGCTTGGAGGGGAAGATGTGATCCCTGCAGGAYCACCACCTGCATCAGGAAGGGCTCGTGCTGGTCATCACCCCTGAGATGTCCCTACTGAGGCCAGCAGCACCTCCAGAAGTCCCCAGAAATGTCTTGTCTGGGCACCCTCACAGCAGCAGAGCATGCCAGCATCAAAGCTTTTGATCTCTGGAGGAGACCAAATGTGCCATAAAACCTGCTCATTTCCCCTRCCCTGCTCCTGCAAAGCGAGCGTGRAGCTGGCATGGACCGTGAGTCCACAGGGAGCTGTAGCTCACACTGGCCTCTGGTGAGAGGCTGTTATGGCACTGCTGCCTATCTTAGCCGGCCCCTGGGCTGCTCTTGGACATGAACCAGCCTTGTAATGAAGGCTTTCTCTATGTCTGTGTGTTTTCTGAACATTACTTTAATGTCTGGAAAATCCTGTTGCAGCAGAGGCTGGAGCACTTCAAAGATGCTGCAGGAGAGGAGGGGGGCTCAGTAGGGACCCTGCCTGTGCCAGGTGTGGAGAGAAACCTGGCTGGCCACCACAGCAAATTCCATTTCCAAGGGATTTGGCTTGGTGTGTTGAGGAAGACACTGAGCTTTGCTCCCTCAGCACAGATCCATCACTGGCGTGGTAGATACCGTGTCCTCCCAGCTTTGGTTATTTGGAGATGCCTGTATGAAGAGCTGAGGGTTTGGGCATGGAGGATTCATGGATCTGAAACCTGCTGTAGTTGTCACATTGGCAGGTCGAGCGGTGCTCGTGCATCCCTGTCTTAGGAGATGATGCTGATAGCTTCCACTTCCCACTAGGATGGAGTTAAGGGTGTCTGGCTGCTCCAAGGTGCTCCATAGCTCCCTAAAGTGGCCCTTTTTGTAGTGGTATCCTCCCAGACATGTAGTTCTGTGTTGTCTTAATGGTGTCAGGCTCTGAATGAGCTTGGGCAATTTGCTTTAAAAAGCAATGCACTAAATATGTCAACACTCAGTGCATGTTTTTAATATAATATTTCAGATTGTTTTGAAAGAAGCCAAGATCCTGCTTTCCCTCTTCATTAGGAACATTTTATGTGAAAGAGATGAACAATAGAGAGAGTTTGCCAGAGACAAAGCTTTCCCAAGTATTTGTTGCTGCTGAGAAATCAGCTGCTTTTTACAAAAAAACCCTCAATGCATAACTATCAGGGCAATTAAGCAGCTTGTAAGCTGCCAAGGAAGGYTGTAGAGTTGGCTTTGCTGGAGATGTTGGAGGCCAGGCCTGACTGTAGCCATTGGGYGCGTTTTAGGCACAGCAAATCCCAGTTTCCAAAGGGGGAATGGACTAAATGACCCACCGGTAGCCCCTGGCCCCCTGGGACTTTCAGACAGACAATCTGAGCTGCTCTGGCATGAGCAATTCCAGGCTGATGGAGTGAGTGGGTTTATGAATTTCATACTGTTTCAGCCTGGAATTGATGGCTTTGGCTTTTAACTCACTTCCCAACAGGACCAGGGGTGGGTTCTGTCCTGGTCTCCAGCTGGGAGATTTGGTCTCCTGCCACGGAAAGGGTAAGACCTTCTTCCTGCCTGGTTGCAAAGCTCTGTTGTGGCTGGAGCTACTCAAAAGAAAAGAAACCCAAAAAATCCCACTGCAGTACTTTCATCAGGGAAACTGGGTTCCTGTCTGCTCTCCAAAGAGTTTCTCTTTCATCATAAGTTAGAGGAAACTTAGAGGGAACTGAAAACTTCCCTCTTCAATGAGGGCAAACAGGGAGAGATGATGGGAGGAAGCTGTTTCCAAAGCCCCTGYCAGCCCCTGCTCTCTTTCCATCAGACCTCCCCAGCTGAGGTCCCAGGAGGTGTTCTGAGATGACTTTCTCATGAAAGGGAAGGCAGCCAAGAGCCTGCAGCCTTCCCATCATGGAAAAGCCTGTCTGAAAGGCAGGAAGCCCCAGCCTCATTAGCACTGGGGCGGTGGACCCTGGAGAGGGATTTGAGTGAAGAGGGCAATCCCACAGCCAGAACCAGCCCAGGAAAAATGCTCCAGAGGGGAGAGTGTGCAGATGGGGGCATGACAGCTGGCTGGGATATGGGCTGTGGTGGGATGCTCTGACCCAGGGCAGGGCAGGAGGGGTCTGACTGGGTGGCTCTGAGAAGGGACTCAGCATTKTCAGTGTGTGCTGGCTCAGGAAAGAGCCTCCCTGGAGATGCTGCTGCCCCACTGCTCCCAGGACAGGCAGGATGTGGTTTTTCTTCACCTCCTGGTAATCCTGTACTGAAATATTCTTCCTGCAGATCTGGTTTTTATCTATTTTTTTTTACCACTCCTAAATGGAGTGTTTAAGCCTATTCTTTTGTTTTCTGTGAAAGGAGCAGTAAATCCTTTATCCTGCCTGGCTATTTCTGTGTGCGCATTTTCTCATTGTGCTCCAGCTTGTCAGCTGTGTCAAAGCCCGGAAACCTTGGCCTCTCTTGGACTTCAGACTTGGATTTCTCTGTATTTAACAACACAGGCTCCTGTGGACTAACAGTTTCTTTTTCTTCTCTCAAAGTCTTTTTTGTTGTTTTTTTTTTCTTTTTTGGTTTGGTTTTTTGTTTTTTTTTTAATATCTGGTTAAAAAATCCCTGACAGGAGGGAGCAAGCAGAGCGGTTGTTGGGTTCATCCTCAGCACATCCTGCCAGTGCTGGCAAGGAGTCACAGACAGGGTATCCCCCTGTCCCCCCATGCCTCTGGGGTACCAGGACTGCTCAGGGAAGGGGAACCCCCCTGGGTGAGGGAGCTTTCTGGAGATTAGCTTGGGATCGGCGGATGCCTAATGCTCAGGCAGTGGATGCAACGAGCACAAAGGCAGGATTTCGGGATTAGCCGGGGAGAGACGGATGGCTGCCTCTCTGTGTGTGCCAGCTCTGGCTGCTGTGCCCACTCCTGGGAGCAAGTGTGGGGTGTTTCCCTGGGGGGATCTGATGGAGTGACAGCCAGTCAGCCATCCCCATGGCTGGAGAGAGGAAGACTGGGCTGTGGCACTGGTGACTGCAGGAGGGACCAAGGACGGTGGCAGGTGAACTGCAGCCCAGTYCAAACCCCAACATTGGTGGCAGCAGCATCCAAAGCTCCCAAGGGATCCTGTGGAATTGGCATTTCTGGAGGTGTTGGAGACCAGGCTTGGGCACTGGATGTGCTTTAGGCACARTGAATCCTAGTTCCCAAAGGTGGAATGGACTGGTGACCCACCAGCAGCTCCTGGCCTCAGAAGTTTCAGAAATATGGTCTGAGCTCTGCTGGCAGGAGCAATTCCAGGCTGGAAGAGCACATGGGGTTGTGAATCTCATGCTGTTTCAGGCCAGAATTGATGGCTTTGGCTTTAACTCACTTCCCAGCAGGACTAGGGGTGGGCTCTGTGCTGGTGTCCAGCTCGGAGTCCAGCAGCCAGTGACCCGCATTCCCTGGGGTCAGCTCCACCAGCTGTGCCCSTGCTCCAGGAATGCCACAGCAGCTCACCATGCCAGGCAGCATGGGTGTTTGTGCGAGAACAAAAGAATAAACAATGGAAACTGTGATTAATTAGTGCAGCTAATTAGCAATGTGCTTGGCCTGGGCTGGTACTTGGTGAGGTGCCAAAATCAGAGGAGAAGCCACAGGAGAAACTTGATTGGAGCCACTTTGGGGAGGAAACRGGGAAGGGGAGAGGATGCATTCCCAGCACACAGAGAGGTGGGACTGGGGACATGCCTGCCCTTACACCCTGCAGGTGCTGCTGCTGCCATCCCCAGCAKCMTCCTGCTGTTCCCTGCTGTTCCCTGTGCTGAGAGATCACTTCCCTCAGCCACAATCAGCGTCAGGAGCTGGGTGTTACATGAATGCCGCAGGTGTTAATTAATGAGCCCTCGTTAGGGTCGGTGGTTAGTTATCTTCCCCATGGAACAGGATCCTGCTTGCGTGCCTTCCCCTACACCATAGAGCTGCCTTTTTCTTTGCTCTCCATTTGCAAATTAGCGCAAGGACCACGATCAGCAAACAAATTTGCAGCGAGCTCATGGCGGGCTCAGAGATTTGGAAGAATCCTTGGCAAATATTTGCCAGCCTCCACGGCAAGCCTCATGAATACTTTTCATGACGGAGAGATGCTGAGCTTAGCGGGCAACTTGGGGTAGGATGGCAGACCTCAGGTAGGGGATGGCTGCTAAAAAATACCTGAGTTAAGAGGTGTTTTTGAACTTACTTCCACCCCTCCTGTCCCCTGCCCTCACGCTGTGCAGTGTGGACACAGCTGGAGATCCGCTTGGCCGCCATGGTGGRTGTGTGAGGGTGTCAGGGCCCGCCCGGCACCGGGAATGCCGGGACACTGCGGGTCAGCGTGGCTCCCATGGGCTGTGGGATGGGGAGGAACGGGGGACCACCCCCACACACCCACCTTTGCCCTCTGTGGGGTGAGGGAAGGGTACCCACGGCCAAAGTTTGGGCCTCCTGGGATGGCGGAGCATGGGAGGCCTGCAGGCTCGTGAGGCCTGTGGGCTCTGCTGTGTTTGACCCCTGCCCCAGCGTTGTTCATCTCCATCATGGCAGGCTGGGGGTTATTTTTTGTCTTTTCAGTAATACTCTTATATGGGAGATGTGTAATAGTGCTTTTAATAAATCTAAAGGGACTGTTTTATTTAGGGGCCTTGGACTAGATGATTTCAATCCTAACAATTCTGTGACTGCCGCTGTAGCAGGATCACATCATTCCTATTAAAAGGTGGCTGCACCTAAATGCCATTTGCTCAGTGAGCTCTGAAGCAGTGCTCTTTGGAGTAATTGGGAGACGTGACCCCTTTTTTGAGGACAGGACAGCATATTTTTCAAGGTGCCATGACTTTATTATTAATTTGTTAAACACTGACTGCTCAAAACTGTTTGAGATGCAAAAAAAGGATGTGAGTTCTGCCTTGGGGACCTCACCACTAAATAAATATATTAAATCAAACCCTTGCTGGAGAGGAGAGTGCAGCATGTGAAGGTGAAGGTGTTTAGAGCATGGGTGGATGTACAAAGGGTCTTGCTTGCCTTTCAGTTTTGAATTTGGGAGGACTGAGCACAGAGCAGCAGGTCAAGGACCTGCTTTYTCTTAGCATTTCCAAGGTGCCTGTGCAACCCCTTGACTTGTGAGCAATGGAGAGAGCTCCCCTGGCCTTGTGAGACCCTGGCTGAGCCCACTGAGCTGGGGGGGTTCTTTCCTTGTGTGTTCATGGTTGTGTGCACCAGTGTGGGCCAGGGGCTGCTTGCCCAGGTAAATTTGTGCCTTCTCTCCCTCCTCACTAGTGATGCTGGAAGCACGTAACACCCTCTGGGAACTGCTCCCAAGAATCACCCTGTACCTGGCAGGAACCCCTCAGTAGGTGCTGGACCTCTTCAGGTATCCACACCTGCTTAGAGTCCAGATGTAAGCAGATCCCACTGGTCTTGAGGAGAAATAAAAACCATACAGGAAAATAACAATATATTAAATTCTTCACCTTMCTAACTTTCATGCCAACCTTTCTGTGCTCGAGGCCGTGTGTTTCCAGCTTGTTAATGTTCTGTACCTTCTCACCCACAGCCCCCTGTGCCCRGGAGCCATGAGCCGCCCTCAGTGCCCACAGAGCCGCCGGAGCAGCCCCCCGGCCGCAGCCCCCTGGCACTCTTAGGCTTCCCTGATCCCCTGGAAAGTGCTCATCGCTGGCGAGGAGAACTGTCTGTGTCTGCACCCAGCCTCCTGCATCCCTCCCAAGGTAAGGATCTCTGTGAAAAGCAAAGACAACCCCATTTCATTTTGCAAATTCATGTGAAATAATGTTGTTTCTTGTGTTGTTGCATCTCCCACCTGCTCTTCTTCCCCTCGTCTTGCTGGGAGGAAAGGTGCTGGCTCGGGAGTGAGAATTTCTCTTGCATTTAAAAGGTGGTTTTGAAGGYGGGGTAGCTCCTGGTGAAACCTGTTGCTTGCAGACATCCCACTGTTGCTTCCAGTATCCCACTGGAATTTGCTCAAAGTTTTAGAAACTACTCTGCTGCTGCAAGGAGACAGGCTGGGGTGGGACTGGCGCCTCTGCTTCCCTGATGTACTTCTGAGGATAATTGTCTATAATTTGCCTCTTAACGATGCTCCAGAGGCTTCCCCAGCACGAGCCGCCTTTCCTCCCACTGTAAAAGGCCTTTGGGGTATTGTAAGCGTCCTGTGGTAGCAGAGTAAGGGCTGGGTGGAGGAGGGCATTTGTGAGGGGGCTGAGCCTCTGTTCCAGGGAAACACCCTCGTCTGCTCCTTGCACTTGGCAGGAGGGTTTTTTTCAGGTTAAAAAAGTAGAGCTCAGCTTGKGAGGAGTGAGCAGAGGCTGAGGCTGATGTGGTCCAACTGCTCTCCTGATGGGTGCAAAATCAGTATGCACAGCTGAGGAGTGGAAATTAGGATTGGAAACCAAAAACGTGTTTTCTGAGGTGGTTTTGGAGTTGGAGATTTTTGGGGCACCTTGTTTTCAAGCTTCTTCATTCAAACAGAGATGTCAGCTGTGTGCAGTAKCATATGAGAATAGCAGCCTCTCCAGGTGTGATGCCCAGGGCAGGGGARCTGGGGCCTGGAGGAAGATAAGGATGCCACCAGCCTATCACAGGGTGGACATGGGCATGAGACTCCTGTTTTGAGAGGTCACAGTGGACTCAGCTAAAAAATATGAGTCAGAGCTGTGATCTGGCTTGTTCTGGTTCACTTTGGGAGCTTCCCACCTGCAGCTCTGGTGCTGGGATCAGCTGGGATGCTCCAGGTGGGATGCAGGGGCCAGTTAGCACTGGGAAGACTGACATCCTCAGGCTGTAAATATCCAGCTAGCTCTAATCCCCCCAATAGTTCCATCACTGCTGTTTTCCTAGGAGTTATTTGACTCTTTGTGTTGCACTTCTCAGACAAATGGCTTTTAAATAAAACCTCTGCTAACTCGTTAGGCCTCCTGTCCAGGTCACTTCCTGCATGGGTGATTTATAGGGCTGCTTTTAACATTTTATTAACTTTAAATCGCTGGGGCCAGTCAATCAGAGCCTATCCCATTAGCTGTGGTGAGTGGCTGCCCGGGGCATCAGGCTCTCCCRTTGCCTCCGTTGCTTCTGGAGTGGCTGCAGTGCTCTGAGACCAGCCATGGTGAGAGATGGGAAAGAACAGGAGGAGAATTTAGATAAGGAGGAATAGATCTGGGATGGATAAGTGAATGCATAAGGGTTAAGGAGATAATGGRGCTTGTGATCATATCTGGGAAGGTGGCTTATCTCCTGCTGTTGGTACGTGATTTCTCGGCTGCATCTCCCGCAGCGTGTGCTGAACCGTGTGGTGATGGGAGAGGAGCATCAGGGCCTGGTAAGGAGGTGGCTGCTCCAGACTGATCCTGTCAAGGAATCACAGSTGGAGCACCCCTGGATAGGACATGCCTGTATTAAACAGTGACAGTGGCAGAGCCTTCCTGCTTGTCTAGTGCATTTGCAAATCCCTTTAGCTCCTGGCATCCCATCTGATCCAGGAACCCTTGAGCCCAGTTCTCTGCCATCTCAAACTTTCCTCTGCATTTCCTTCCCCCTTGGAGCAGACTAAAGCCAAGTCCTGTAGCCCTGGCTCTGTGGTGAGTGGGGTTGAGCAAGCAGATACCACTCCAGCTGGGAAATCCAAAGGAGACAGATATTATAAGTGATGTGAGGCTGCAGCAGCAGCTTTGATTATCTCTGGTTTAGTTGCTTCTCTCCCCATCATGCCCTGTCTTTGTTCCACCCATTCTCAGAGATGTGATTCAGTGGACTTTTCCAGCTCTTGGTAACAGGGAAAAAAAAACCTGAACTCCTGCACAACCAGAGCTAATGAGCTCTCTCTGGAAATAAAAGCATCCTAAGGACAGGCTTGTGATACAGAACATCTCGTTCTCTGTGGCTGCTCGGCCACTGCCTCYGAGCAATGGCCCAGCACGGGGCCATTGGGAGCTGAGCAGAGCTGTCACCTCCCATCCTTCCCCCCAGCCATCGCTCATGTGAGGCAGGGAGAAAGCTGAGCCATGGTTTKCTCCTCTGGCAGAGCTCTGCTGTGGGAACATTTGTCCAACACTGCGATGCAGAGCCCATCACCTTGTACATACTCRCAGGACAGGGCAAGGAGGGGTCACATRTCCCCACAGGTCAGGACCAGCTCCRACTGGCTTGGAAAGGGACTTGGGGAACASCCTGGTTCCCATCCCTGGCTGGAGTGCAGAGGTGTAAGAAGGTGGGCTCACTGCAGCCCCATGTATCTGAGRGAAGGCAGACCTGCAGTCCCCGAGGGCTGTTGGGGTTGTCAGGCATCCAGCCAGGAGAGAATTTGTCTTGCAGCAAAGCCRGCATCTGAAAGCCATCACTTCGGATGCGCCCATGATTTGCTGAAACCTGCGTCTCCTTTGTCATTTTTCTGTCTCTGTCTCAAATCCCAGAGCAAAGACTGAGAACTTGCTTGCAGAGATGAGTTGGTTTTTTTTTTTTTTCCCTCCACCTTTAAATATTTATTCTGAGCTCTCAGGATACATATGCTGTGATCTCAGGGGCCTGCCTGTGTGCTGGCAGTGTCTTCTGCCTGGCAGAGTGGGGCTGGCTGTCCTTCCCTCTGGGGAACACAGGCAGAGACTACTCCCTCTCCAGCTGCCCTGTGCTGGGTCCCAGAGGAATTACATGAGGTGTTCACATCTTCCTACACATGTGCTCCCATGGGAACAAACCCAAGACAYACAAAATGCTGTCCAAAGAAGGTGTGGGRGTTGTGAGCTGCCTTTTTGGGGCTGAGAGCGAGRTAAAAGCAGCCTGGTCCATCTGGCGTGCTCTGTTGTTGGGGTGGCACACCCCAAATGGCAGCCACCCATCTGTCCTTCTCTGGCTTCCCCTGTCCCCGGGAGCACACAGAGCTGCTGCTGGAGGCTTTCCTTTCCTCTCTACAGCTCATCCAGGGCTCTCAAGGTCGTGCAGGTAACTGGAGCAACCTTGGCCTTGCAGCCTGAGCTGCCATGCTGTGCTCAGCTGTGGCTTTGGGCCTCRCTCCCTCCTTTTCTGCACTCCTGCTCTGCTTCTGTAAGCCTTCCTGGTGCTGCCACTTGGGTACACAGATTGCAGGAAGAGCAGCCTTGTGCCACTGGGTTGYGTGTGCCTGCCATGCCAATGAGGAGCGAGACTGGTGCTGGTGGCTCTGACTGGCATGTGCCAGAGCACAGCCACAACTGAGGCAACGGTCCCTTTGAAACAGGAGATGGAATCCCATCTGGCTGCAACTGCCACCAAGCATTTTTCCTGGAAGCTGGCTCTCCTGCAGAGCTGTCTCACCTCTGTGCCTGCTATGGGCTTGTCTGGACCCAAGGGAAAGGGGATTTGCCTCTTATCCTAGTAGCTGGAGTATGATGGTGTCACACTCCTAGGAAAAAAGCCAGGAGCTGGTTTCTCAGCAGCTCTGCAAGGGATGAGAGCATGTCTGCCTTTCCAGGTGAGCACACAAATCGCTACTTCTGCCTCCAGCTGCTGCAACCCAGGCATCGTGCTCAGCAGCTGGCACTCATCAACACAGAGGCTTGTCCCCAACTGCCCCTGGCAGTGCCAGCCACRGGCTCGCTGGGACCTGTAAGGGTGTGGGCACTGATGCAGAAAGAAAATCCTTTGCAGAGGCCTAGGACYGGATGGCAGGTGCAGCTCTACCAGGAGATGCATTGAAACCAGCATGTAGCCAAAGGCAAGAGACAGAGGAGACAATAGCTGATGTAGTGAGATTTGGGTTTTGTTTGTTTTTGAGGAGAAATAAATTAAAGCCAGCTCACTGATACAGTGCTAGCACTGGAAAACTGAGCCTCAGAAAGCTGCAGAGTGATGAGGTTGAGACCATGGTGGTGGTTTCCTGGACTGCTTTTCCCACTSTGCCTGCCCTCTGCCTGCACCCACCATAGGCTGAGAGCAGCACCAGCCCTCTCAAGTCTCTGAATGTCTGAGCAGAATGGCCTCATTAGCAGGGAAACTTTCCCCAAGATAAGTTACTGCTGCTGCAAGAAGTGCAATTATCTCTCTTTTCTGCTCTCGCATCTATGGGCATTGAAGTTTCCTGCTCTTACACCATGTCATGGCCGAGCTCTTGTACACAGGAGGGTGCCACCAGGAGAAAGAAATTGTAATGAGTACATTTTTTTGATAGAAGAAGAGATTTTTTTCATTATAGATTTGCTCCTGCTTGGTTATATCACTGGGTCAGAGCTGCTGTGCCCATGCCAAGYGATGCCAGCCCCTGCCTGCCCTTCCTGGCACCTGCCTGCACATGGCTTGTTTGGGATGGTGGCAGAGAGTGGTTTGTTTTTATGGAAGGCAGAGAAGCTGTGCTCTGTGTGTGTCAGCTCCTACTGTGCCTGTGCCCCTGCCTCCTCCTGGTATCACCCCTTGCCCAGGGCTGCAACACCCCACGGCTCCCCAGCTCCAGTGGGATTATTCACTAAGCAACAACTTTGCAGGAACAGCCAGTGCCAAAACTGTATCTRAGGAGGGCAAATCTGTGATCTGAGACTTGTAGAAAATATTCCTTCAAGATTCAAGCTTTTACAGTCATTGGTCATTTGAGCTAACAAAACTGTGTGTCACTCTGTGAGCCATGGGAAAGCTGCCAGAGCACACGCAGAGGATGTTTGCAGCTGGATGTTGTGACAACTTAATAGTGAATGGTTGGAATAACTAATATTTTATAAAATTGGCCAGGAAAAACATTGGTGATTAATTTTTTTTTAAAATAAACCATGGTCAGCAGTGCAGCTGGGTTTGAGCCAGATGGACTTTTACAGTGATTCATGGATTTTTCCAGAGGAAAAACCACCTTTATGGTGATTGCTGGTGTATGGGGTGCCTGCTTGCCTTTGTGAGTAATTCCCCCCACTCCAAAAGCACCAGGGTGTGGAAAAACGATGAACTTCCCTGCAAGAGCCAAGAGGGAGGAAGGGTGTGCGTGGCTCCACCACCGCAGCCAATGACTGCATACCTTCAAAGAGCATCAGAGGATGTGGGAGAGTAGGAATTTCACTGCCAGAAATGCTGAACAAGGCGAATCTTATGGAAAWATGAATGGAACTGAGATGTCCATGTGTGCCGTCCTGGGCTGGCCAAGTGAGGTCAGTCGGGACCGGCCAATGGTCCTCTTTGCACTGTGCTGCCTCACTCCAGCCAACCAAACACCTGAGGAGAAGCACGGCCCAGCATCCCATCCCTAGTTAAACYGGTTTTCCTCTCTTTCCAACCCCTCATGCTGGAAGCCAGCCAGCCTCCGTGGTCCGTCGTGCGGCTGGGATTCACGGCTCCGGGGCGAGAGCGTGCGCGGGAGGCGGCAGCGTGCGGCCGGGGGTGTCGCATGCGTCTGTGTGATGCTGCTTTTTAAAGCTGCCGAGGTGGGATGGGGAAATGCCGGGTGAGGCACTGTCAGAGGTGTGAGCAGTGCCTGCGCCTCGCAGGCGGCGCCGGGGGCGGCGGCGGCCCTTGCTGCGGCGTCGGGCTTGTTTTCTAGTTTGGAGATGAAGGCAAAAATAAAAGCTGTAGTTCTGCTGAGACTAAACTTGAAATTTAATTTGGTTCCGTGGGGAGGGTTTTTTTTACATTCCTGGGGAAAAATATAGGTATTTGGCCAAAACTTTGAGTTTTACAGCGAAGGAAGGGAAAGGTGGCACAATGGTGGGAGAGGCTTGTGTAGAGATGCGGCTGCGAAGGAGGAAGAAGGAGCCTGGAGGCTGGTCCAGCCTCCGGCAGCAGCAGACAGGCTGACACATCCCTCGGTGCAGTAACACCCCGTGGCAGCGTGACTCTGCCCACCAAATGCCCAGCCTGGTCTCCTGTCCCTGCAGTCACTCCCCAGCACCAAAGGGGCTGCATTCTCAGGTCAGCATCCCACTTCCTCCTCATCCTCCTTCAGCCCTCCCTCCACCACAGTGCCCATCCTGCATTCATTACAATGCCCATGTACTTCTCTAAGCCCAATATACTTTGAATTACTGCTCATCTATTCCTCTTGACATCCTCATGCTCATAACTAGGGAGCCTGCATTACCCGTTTGCACATCTGTCAAGCTGCGTGTTCCTTGGCCATTTCCAGAGATACATAAAATTGCCCGTGGTTATGACATTATTGACAACCCACCCCGTCTCCTTCCCCCTCCCCGAGCCCAAATGGCTGCCTCGCTTTATGAGGATTGATATTTGGGCAGTAAATATTTTAGAGCCTCATCTGATGAGTGTGTCTGTGCGGGTGAATACATTTGTGGCTGAGGACAGATGTTGGAGCTATCTTCATTGGAAATGCACGGCCTTGTCTTYCTCCCTCCTGCCTTTGCAGCATCTCTGTCATCTCTCTGCAGMCTCTCAGTGCTGCCTGTGCTGCCTGTTCCCGGTGGGAAGAAGGGGAAACACAGGGAAAAGAAAAGCAGAAGTTGACAGGAAAGACTGGGGCTAGCAGAATTCTGTGAAGGGTGTCAATGGCCCATCACTGCTAGGCTCCCCATGTACCTCAGCAGTAGGACTGAATTTCTGTGGCAAGGTGTTTTCCCTCCTGRAACCCAGGGAATCCACCAATTCCTGCTGGGCTGGACAAGTAGCTTCAGCCCTTTTGAAAAGAAGATGACAAGCATCAAGATTGTCTGTGGTTTCCAAAGGGTATATTTTGACTCCCAYTCTGAAAAGCTGCTTCATCTCCCCAGGTTTCAAAATGCACTTCAGTAAATGCCACTGAAGAGAAAACAACTTAGGAACAGCACTACCTGGGTGAYCTGAACCATTTTTTTATCTTGCTGAAAAAAGCAAAGGAGCCCATTTTCAGTTCCTCAAAACGATTTGCTCTCTTTCCCTTCAATCAGCAAAACAAAGAGTGTTGCCTGATTCCTAGGGAAGAAAACGAGCACAATCAGCTCCTGCAGAGTAATCCGGGGCTGGACTGGGCTGAGGTTTTGGGAGCCACAGCTCTCCTTGGGCTGGATCTGACCTGCAGGCGCCAGGATTCAGGGAACTTTTAAAAATATGTCTGCACTCCAACTCTCTGGGAATTTTGCTTGTGCTACCAAGCAGAGTTGTCCTTGCACCGAGATCCAAGCCTGGGATGGGACTCTGGTCTCTTCCCTGCAGGGAGGACAGTGGCACAGGGATCTGGCTGGCACAAGTCCTCTCTGTGCACAGAATGGTTGGAGCACATGCGAGGCAAGTCAGCCTGGCTCCATGGTTTCTTCTTGCCATTTTGCTGCTTTTTTTCTTCTCTGAGCCTGGAGCGAGTGCATCRAAATGTGTAAAAAATCAGCTGCCTGGGGGCGGCTTTGCAAGCGTTCAGTCCTTGCAGTCCCTCGGAGTCTTTGTCGGGAGAACGGGAGCTTCCTGGCTCTGTGCAGTCCCTTGGAGYCTTTGTCAGGAGAACGGGAGCTTCATGGCTCTGCAGTGAGTGCTGTGCTGGGCTGGTCCCTACCAGCCGGGCCGAGGGCATGTGGAGGCTGGCGGGCTGGCACTCACCCTCCCTGGCACCTCACCCAACACCAGCTGCTCCCAGGGCAGGGCTGTCCCTTTCCCGATGGGAGCAATGTGTTTTGGGGCAGGCACTAGGGTGGGGTGTTTCTGGTTGCTGCAATTTGAGGTTTGAAACTGTTGCGTAGCGTGGGGGGTGCCTGAGGGGGCACGTGGATTTCCAGGGGTGCCTCTTGGGCCAGAGAATGTCACCTGCCGTCTTGGTGGCCGCTGTGCTGTTGAGTGCGGGCGGTTGCTGGCACCATGGAGTCCACTGTACCTCTTACATTCAGTTTGCTGATTCAAGGAGGGATCTGTGTCATCAAGGAGCTGTACAGGACAGCTTTGTGAAAGTGCTTGGAAAGTAGGAGGTGTCCAGCTCTGTTTGCAAGGGCTTGGTGTCTCCGTCTCCACAACACCCGGCTGCGGGAGCCACGTGCCGAGGGGAGGGGTTCGGTGGCCTCGTTGACTCGCCGATGAAGGATGCTGCCCTGGCCCTGGCCAGTCTGCTCTTTTACAGCACTATAGTATCTATTTATTTATGATTTCCGTGGGTGGTGTTTTGGATGATCTATTGAGCCAGAGTGAGATATTTTGAGGCACAGTGAGATATTTTAAAAACATCTCATCACTCTGGAAATATCCATGGTGCGATAGCTGTGTATTAGTCATTCGGAAAGGGAGTGATTTCAATGAAAGAAAAAACATTTCATCTTGTCAGAGCATTTTCACTCACTGTCTGCCAGGCAGCTCTTGTCAGTCTTCAGTCTCTGTGGCTGGTTTTACTCTTCTCAGGCTCTGCCTTTTTATTTTCTAACAAGAAATAAAATAAACCCTCTAATGGATATTGGTAGCTATGAACTCATCAATTGTCAGTAAGAAAGAGCCTGTGAAAAGATGCAATAAACCCTCTTTGTACTGGATTATTTCCCATGGGATTATTTCTCTCAGGGACTATCTGCGTTTGGAAGGAGAAACTCCTCCAGGTATTGGACCKTGGAAAAAAGCCCCTGCCCTCCAARGTGATTTATCTCCCTGAAAAGCGRGAGTAACTCCAAAACCCTTGTATGCCAGCTGGGGATGCAGAGTTAGGCTCACAGAGAGCAGGAGGAGAGAGATGTTTTTCTCCTAGGAGAGAAAAAAAACCTGTTAGAAAACACAAATGATGAGGCCTTGTCCTGCAAGAGAAAACAGCACAAAGCCRTTCAGGAAATGAAAAGCCAAATGAGCTGTGAAAACCTACCACCATGGTAGGAGAGATTTTCACTGGGAGGAAATCTGCTGCAAATCACCTAATATTCAGCTTTGTGCTGCCATTTGGGAAAATGTTCATCATATTCCACTGGTCTCTGTTCCGCTTTATGTGTATCTGTAGGGGGGGTTTCTCTTGCACAGCCTGCACGCCCCGGGGAGGAGGTGATTYGGCCGAGATGCTTCCATACTTTGATCATTCTCCATAATCAGGCAAAGAGTAGTTGCACTGTAGTTACACTGTGAGTGGTGCTAGCTGTTGCTTTGAGAGGCACAATTTGAGGCCATTGCCTCATGCAACCAGTACGATGCTTCARTGATTCAAAATGGTCCCATTGTGGGTAAGTCTTTGGTTAGCGTTGATACTCCAAGTTTCCCCAGGGTWTASGATAATGGAATCATAGAATTCRTTTGGGTTGGAAGGGACCTCAAAACTCATCCAGTCCCACCCCCTGCCATGGCAGGGACACCTTCCTCTGTCCCAGGKTGYTCCAAGCCMCCYCCAACCCAGCCTTGGACACTGCCAGGGATCCAGGGRCAGCCACAGCTTCTCTGGGCAACCTCTGCTGGGGCCTCACCACCCTCAACACATCTAAGGGCACCTCCCTGCTGGGAACRGGCTTGCACCTAAATGTTTTGGGGGATGTTTCTCTGCTGCTGTGCTGCTCCTTGGCCATCTCTTTTGACATTGGGAGTTTGGGCGGGGTTTTCTTTGCCCCAGGGCTGAACTCTGGCTGCATCCCTTTGCGTGCCCATCCCAGTTCTAGCCAGAGTCCAGAGGAACTCCAGCCAGAGCTTTACAATAAAAACTCTTAACTAAAGRGCAGGAGAAGGCAGGAAGGAAGCAGCCCCTTGATGACAGCAGTGCCTTGGAGCCTTCTCCCCAGCTCCCCWAAAGGGCCTTCACTTCACTTGGAAGCAGGAACTGGAGGGATCAGGGTACTGATTGCCCTGGAACAAGTGCCCATAAACCCCATMTTGCTAAAATCTGGGCTTGGCAGCAGTGACCTGTAACCTTTAAAACTGTTGCCTTTCATTTTTTCTGGCCAAATGAAATTAAAATAGCCAACCGGTGCCATTTCTTTCCTTTAACCTTTTCCCTTTCATGTCCACACTTGACCCAAAATAATATTCTTTTGGTTTGCACTCAGTGCTCCCTTGCTGGACACTAATTCAATTAATTCAGTTAATTAATTAACACAAGCTGACCTCTTGCATTTCTTGGCCAGGGGCAGGACTTGTCACCCACGTGGTGAATCCTCTGCTCTCCTGCCCTCGTGGCATGGCATCTTCTGCATCCCTTTACTGGTGGTGAGCCTGTCCTCGTCCCGCGCCCCTGAGTCAGCACTCTGCTGCTGGCATGCTATTTCAGCTTGGGGGAAAAAAAAAGAAAAAGAAGAAAGTTTCGGTATTTAAAGTATTTAAGCAGATGGAAAGCCACAAACTACAGTCGGTGGAGGGAGCGTGTTTCATGACTAACAAAATATGCCAGGTAGGCCGTTCCACTTGAGATATTTTCAGGAATATAATCATTTTCACACATCCTCATAAATTTGCCAAAGTGTTAGTTTTCCCCCATATGGACGGGGAGGATGCAGCATGTCATGACTGTTGCACGGCATCTTGAATGCTGTGTCTTCGTGGTGTATTTTTTTCCCCTTTATTCCCCCCACCCAGGCTGTAATTGCAATGAAAGTTTGATTCACCCTTCCTCATAATTAGTGTAGGCAGAGGGTCATCCTTGAGCATTTTAGTGAGAGAGCTCCTTGGAATAGGCGGGGCAGTGGAAGAAGCAGTCAAATCTCTAATAATACCCTGAAAAAAGGACTGGGGTTGGGCTGAAGCAGTGCCAGGGATGATGTCCCCAGTAGGGTACCAGCATGTGATAAAGGGATGCTCTAGGGAAGCCCCAAAGGCTGCATCCTTCCCATTGAGCTCCTTTGAATAGATGCTCCAGCATTGCACTAGGGTAAACAAACGCAAAATATTTTGAAGTCATTCAGTCTCAGCATTGGATTCTTTCTTTTCTTTCTGGTATCATAGCAAAATTAAATAAAAGGACCCGTTTTCTGCATGTTATTGATCTTTCACTCAAAATCTGGGCCCTTTTCCAGGAAAAATGAGCCCTTTTGTGAACAAAGAGACAGGCACCTTCCCAACAAAAGTCAGCTTTCAAATCCARTGTTCTGTGTGTTTGAAATTTCATGTTTCTGATAGGAAAATATCAATTTCACTCAAATTTGCAGAGTAGTGATGCAGTGGGGGGGGGGGAGACGGCCTTGAATGGATTGATGAGCACTTGAAGGCCAGATTGCCAGAGGGATTTCAAAGCAAAAGAAAAAGCAACCTTGTCACTGATTTTGAGCAGCTTGTGTTTGAATCCAGAGCCAGGCTGTTGGGCTGGAGCTGGCCCTKCTGTCCCTGTCCCTTGGTGGGGAGCCTTTATTGTACCCTGTGCATGTGGCAGGAGGGCTCAGCCCATCTCTCTTGACCAAATCCCAACCTCAGTGGCTTATATACCCTTTTTTTTTAAACATGGTTGGAGCCAGACTCTGAATTGGTGTGTGTTGGCCTTGCTCCGTTACCTTGGTTGGTGTCCCACTGAGAGCTGCCTGCTGGTGTCTCAGACAAGCTGGGCTTTGCCAGCAGTGTTTTACAGGTTAATTTGTCAAATCTCTGTAGCTCGATTATTTGTTGGTGGAGCCTTTGGGAATTGCTGGGGAGGAGATGTGTTACGCTCCCTTGGACCGTGCTGCCGCGCGGATGCTCAGCTGTCGGGCAGGGCTGCCGAGCTGGGTGTCCTAAACACGTGTTCATAGCGCAGCCCATGACTGTGACACCCCCATGGTAATGAGGAYGGCTCTGTTCCCTGCTGCTGCATTCTTTGAGAGCAAATAAATTGGTTTTCTTCTCCCTGGGCCAGCAGTGATGCTCCGTCMTCGCTGTGATGTGAAGGAGATGGAGGTAGTGCTGGCTCAARRGCAYCATTCCCAGGGCCATSATAGAATCCTGGAATGATTTGTATTGGAAGGGACCTTAAAGATCATCTRATTTTTCACCCMCCCTTTCATGAGCAGGGACACCTTCCACTAGATCTGGCACCTGTTCCTTGTCCACTGCTACATGGAAAGTTTGCCGGGGGTGCCTGAGCAGAGAAGTGTCCCCCCTGCCCCCATGGGATTGCTCCCGGGGCTTTGCTCTCAGGCTGCGTGTGTAAGCTCGCTTATCTTTGGAAAGGCACGGCGGYGCTGACAAGCAGTGCAGGAGATGGGGGCAGTAGGTGGATCGTTTTTAGCAGCGCGCACGCACGGAGCAGACAGCTTGGGCATGTTCCAAAACACTTCCCACGCCCCCAGGCTGAATTTTAAGAAGCTGGGGCATCTGCACGTTCAAAACGCTACGGGGTGGAGGGGAAAAAAGGAAAAAAATCCCCAAGGCAGGCAGAGCAGCCAGCGCGTGGAAGGGGCAGGCAGCACCCAAAGGCTGATGTCTTGCTGCGGAAGGGAGTTTGTTGCAAAGGCTGAGCAGCTCCAAGCCGCTCTCCGGAGGGGCAGAGCACAGGTGAGCGTGGAGCAGCGGGCACTGGCTTGCAAGCTGGTCTCGCCCTTGGTTGAGTGGGGGGAATGGGAAGAGGAGCTTGAGTTACCCAGGAACGGTGCCYGGGTGAGTGCCTGTTTCTCCTGTCCATCTGGGGTGGTGCAGCCTTTGAGGAGCTCCACACATTTGGGGGCCCCAGAGCCTTGCAGTAAGAGGGGGGTAGTGGGGGGGTAGATGTGTGTTCCTTATGGGGTGATGGGAATGAGTCCTGTACTCATCCCACCTTCGGTGCTTTCAGGGAGTGCCTGGGATCCTGCCCATTAATCGCAGGAGATGCCCCACTGATTTCTTTCTCTGGGGCAGCCCTGGTATGCAGGACCAGCCTCATCCCCTTCCGCATCTCCTGGGGAAGCTGAAAAAAGCAGGCAGTGAGCAGGGATTGATGYTGGGAGCATACAAGCCCTGGGCTTGCCCCGGCTGGCTGAGGGCTATTTCAGCCCTACCTGGGGCTCTCTGGGGCAGGGTGGGATATCCAGTCTGAGCGGGCAACTTCTGGGGAATGGAGGACAACCTGTATGCATGGTCCAGCAGAGTCTTGGATCCCCTGGAGTGATGATCTGGGGTTCCTTTCTGAGTCCTGGTRTAGCTTTGGATAAGTAGCTTCCGGCTGTGATGGTTGGGAGGTTTCGGTGCTGGGTGCCCAGCTTGCATGCTGAGAACAGTCCCAGTTCTTGCTGTTGCTCCTCTCTTGGGACCCAAGGTCCCTGCTCCTGGTGGCCTGAAGCCTCGGACATCTTGCACTGAAACATCAGGAAGGGATGGGTGTAAATCTGGAGAGCCCAAGCTGCCATCCGTGTTCCTCAGATCACCARTCTGGTGTGTGCTCTGCGATCCAAGGGTGGGGAGTGCACCCATCCGCACGTTCCATTGCGATCCTGTTGGTGCTGCTGGTGAGGAGGATGATGGCGTGGCATCCTGGCAGCCTGAAGCCATCCTGGTAGGGTGGCTGGGCTCTGACGGCTCCCTCCCATCTCGCTGGGCCAGGCACTGGGGGATGCTCCTCCCGACGCATCACGTGCACCAGGGGCATCTTCCCAGCGCTCCCCATGGCTGCCTCCTGCGCTGCTCCTGCCTCTCGTGCTGCTCAGCAGACGCTCACCCTGGCAGCAGGCAGCTCATGCTCTGCCCTTCTCCTGGTGAAGCTGGTGGCTTATTTAAACATGACTTTAAATTGCCTGGTGAGGAGACGGGGAAACTTAGGAGGAGCGCAAACTAGAGAAGTCCAGGTGGGGAGATCTAAATGCCTTCAAGATCAGATCTTTTTTCTTTCATTTTGGGAAGAGAAGACTTTTTGGGAAGCCTCCACTTCCTAAGTATCTCTCCAGAAGAGGCTGAAGCATACTCCAAATTATGTACTTTGTAAGTCTCTTGGTACCAGCAGTAGTGCTCTCCATGGTGTCCTCATCAGCCTCATGGCAAGGAGCATCCTCTTGRCAATGGATAAGTTTCTGTGGTCCTTCTGTCCCTCATCCCTTGGGTGGGCAGGGGTACCTTTGCACCTCTGGCACCCAAGGGAGGAGTACAAGGCCCTCCTACCTTCGGTGCTAAACACAAGATGCTCTGCTGTGCCCCGGGGGCAAGGAGGAGGAGGGGGAAGGCAGAGAGGGATGGGGATGGACCTGGGGTGCCCCAGGGGACTGACTCGTTTCTGCAAATTAGCAATGTAATGAGCCATGGCACAGCCTGGGGCTCCTGGCAGATAATTACCACTCTGGGTGCTAGGAAGGGAGCAGAAAGGCTTGCTGTCCACAGGGACCTTAAAACTTCCCCGTTCTTCAACAGATTTGGGAAAGGCAACTCAAAAAGAATAATATGGATATATATTTTAACAGAGCAATTTCTGCCAGGCAGGCAGGCCAATTTGTTACTGWGGTGACACATTCGGTTTTAGCTACAAGAATCAAGATTTTTTGGCTTTTCTCCTTTTTCAGTCCCTAGAGCAGGCGGTGGCTACGTTGTAGGGAAGCTGGGGATCTGCATGGGAACAGGCTTGGGGTTCTGGCTTCCTCCTGACCRAGCATTTGCAGGTTCATGAATGCTTCATAGAGCAAAGGGGGAAATAAAAATCTGGGAGTGACSCGAGTCTGTTCACTGGAGCTTGGTGGGGTTTCCATGGGGCCAGGATATCCATCCTGCCATCGCTGGGCTGTGTGGCTGTGCAGACACTGCCTGAGGGCTGCCGGGGGTCCTGGCCCCGGGGCCGGCTGCTCTACTGCCCTGGGACGGCTCCCCGGGGCTGCCCGCGGGTCCCCCCCGGTGGTGTAGGGGCTGTGCCGGGAAGTGCTGTCCCCTGTGTGCTCCATTGTGCCCGATGGGTGGGATCGCTGCTGGCCAAGAAGCATCTGTGCTCTCCTYGCACCTCTCATCGGGGCCAGGGACCTCATTAGCTGCCTCCATCTCCTCTCTCTTCTGTTTATCTCCAGTTTTTCAAACGTTTGCCTGATTTTTTTTTTATTATGTCTTTTTTTTTTCTTTTCCTGGCTTGAAGGGAGAAATGACTGTGTGAGTCATGATGGGGCCTGACAGCTCCCTTCGTGCCCTGCCAGGCTCCACCGAAATCGGGGCTGGGGGGCAGGGCTACAGCGACTGCTGCCCTTACAGGTCCCGCTGCAGGGGAACATGGGGTGGGGAGGGGGGAACAGGCACCGCAGCCTTTCCCCCTCATCACCCATTAACCCTTTGGTCTGTGGTGCTTGGCACAGGGTCTGGCAAAGCTCAGACCTCCAAGGAGGGATTGCAGGAAGATTTGTGATTCTCCTTGGGAGAGTAGAGGGGATTTCATGACACCGGGTGGCAGGAGAGCMGCAGGGTGGGAACAGATTTAGATGAAAGCCCAGTGTAGTCAGCCCTGTCTCTTTCTGTAGGGGACTTGGGGCCCTGCTGAGCTAGGGGAAAGGTCTTGGCCACATGCATGTGCCTTGTCCAGGAATAGGCTCAGATGACAGGCTTGTCTGGTCAGTGGATTTGTCCCCATTCCAGTACATCAGGATGTCTGCTTCTGTGCAGAGTGGGGTCCCAGGCTGATGCTTCTGTGCAGAGTGGTGTCCCAGGTTTGTGTTTCCATGCAGAGTGGGGTCCCAGGCTGGTGCTTCCGTGCAGAGTGGGGTCCCAGGTTTGTGTTTCCATGCAGAGTGGGGTCCCAGGTTTGTGTTTCC